>NC_041381.1:392245120-392371077 GCF_002162155.2 Triticum dicoccoides
AGACGGGGATTTAGATCCAACTCGCACCATCTTCCCTCCGCGAGTCTTCATCAGAGCGCCTCTGACAGAGATCCATTCCAACATGGCCAGTCGATGCCGCTCCTCCTCTCGCTCCTCCAGCCCTCGGCCCGGAGATTGGGGGCAGTGCTCCATCCCGCATAGCGAGTTAGTAGTGCTTCAGTCCAAGGGGCTTCTCCCCCAGCATATATGGTCCCTGTTCGAGCCGGGATTGCTGCCTATAGCGGCGGACAGCAGGCGGAGGGCGTTCCCAGTCCCTCTCAAGGAGAGCGGGTATGCCTGGTCCCTTATTTGATGAGAGGACTAGGATTTCCAATTCATCCGTTTCTCCGAGGGTTGCTAGAGTTCTACGGCCTCTAGCTACATAACCTCATGCCCGCCTCCATTTTGCACATCGCGGGCTTCGTGGCCCTCTGCGAGCTGTTCTTAGGTGTTGAGGCCCATTTCGCACTGTGGAAGAGGTTGTTTTGCCTTGTGCCCCGTTCTCAGGAGGGGTCTATTTATCAGGTGGGCGGAGCCGAACTATGGCGCATCGCCGGGACCGGATATCTATCCGGCACCCCAAAGAGGGTGTCCGAAGACTGGCCCTCAGAGTGGTTTTATATAGACGACGTCCCCCTGCCGGACCCTGTACGGATCGGACTCCCCGAGTTCAATAATGCCCCTTGAAGAAGCGCCTGAGTTGGCGCCCACGGAACCCTTAGAGGGAAGCTGACAGGGACGTCCTGTACCTGATGAGCCGGATAAGGTTGTTGGCTCACTCCGGACTGACCATGATTAAGGTCATGGCCGTATGCATTACGCGAGGGGTGCAGCCGCTTCAATACAGAGGCCACCCCATGTGGGATTTCAACGGGGAGGATGACGCCACCCGGTGCGGTCGCAAGGGGCCAGATTCGGCCGCCACTTTAACGAGAATCTTATCCGCCTTATACAAGGGGGAAGAGGAAGAATTCCTCCGTGTCAACCTAGAAGGCGGATTCTCTATGTACAATCCTCCTAGTTGGGTGAGCGGACACTTTCACTTGCCTATTCGTTTGTGAAATTCCCGTAGTTGAGTACTTAGACTTAGTAATGTTCAAATGCAGGAGCTGCGCCAGGCTGTGAAGGAAATAAACAGCCCTGCTCCACAGCCCGAGGACCCGGGACGGCTAGGGATGGCAATGGGTAGGGTATGGGTGGGTACGACCTTCTTCTACCCAAACCCATACCCATAGAAACCTTATATACCCACCCACTTCAATACCCATGGGCATATACTTATACCCATGCCCATATCCATCGGGTATCCTATACCCAATGGGTATCCAATGGGTACAATGTATAGCATTTAATTTTTTTAAAAGGTAGATAGATAGGTCTAAAATTCAAGTGATGACGGGCAAGCAGCATAGCACTGATGCGGCCTCCTTCAGTGGGAAGCCTCTTGGAGGAATCAAGCGAGTATGAGCAATAGCTGGTGGGAACCCGGTGCAATGGGAGCCGATGGTGGGAATCGGGGATCGAGAGATTAATAAGAGTCTGGTGAAGATAAGTCGAGATTTTATCGTTTTGAGGAGACGCGTAGGATGTAGGAGGAGTGCCGAGCATGTTCCTATGGGCCTATGAGCTATAGCCAGTTTAGGGAGTACGAGATTTAGGGTTGGGCCATAGGAGTTGGATGTTGACCCCACATGTCATAGGAGTTATTTTCATTTGTTAACTATCTGTGGGTATCCATTGGGTTACCCATGGATGTATTTTCATACCCATTCCCTACCCATATATTTTGCAGGTATGGATACCCATTACCCATGGGTACAAAATCTCTCAAACTCTTACCCATGCCCATTGTTTTCGGGTAGGGTACCCGCGGGCACCCATACCCGTGGGCAAAACTGCCATCCCTAGGGACGGCCCCTCGATCCGAACTCCCAAGAAGATCCGGACTTATGCGTGGAGTTGATTGATGGAGTATTTCATCAATTGAGCAAGGATAACTCCTTAGTGGCCATCACGGCCGACTATCCCGGACTACTTCCAGCCTCCAAGGTAACCAAGACCAAAGTCCCAGTATTCTTATGTTTTATCTTGCATGTCGTGTACTAACAACATTTCGTAGGGTAAATCCTTGAGGCGGGAGGCCGAGCCCGCGGTGGGCAGCCAATAAGAGCTGCTGAAGCCAGGAGGGCCAAAAAGAAGTGCCGACCGGATCGAGATTCCGGCGCAGCGGTATGGCGTGCGGATTTAACACCTAGGGTTTATGCCCTTGAGTCTTACTAATGCTCATGATTTTCTTAGGAAGAAGAGAGCCCGCCGGACTATGTCCGCCGGCCAAGGTTCGAGGCCGGGTCCGGAAGCGGAGGCGGACACGGGATGCGCCTCGGGCGCTCTTCCGACAGAGGGCGCCGACGGGCTATCTGCCACCAATTCAGAGGAGGAGAGTGCCCTGAACCACAGGCGTTGCCGAACTATTCTTCATGATGCGTGTTTTTCCCCAGAGGCGTTGGACGCCTTTAATACAGGAGATGCGTATCTCCGTGCTTCTCAAAATGGTCTAGCCAAAGCCACGGAGCAGTATGTGAAAGACATACAGGTGAGTAAAATTGAAGGTTATATATGTCAGTAGCCCCCGAGACTTGAAACAGTGAAGATAACTGTTTGAAGGATCATGTGCTATGTAGTGTCTTACAAAGAAGAACACACAATTGCCCCAGGAGCTCGAAGAGTGCAAGGCTCAGCTCGAGGCCGCATTGGACACTTCAGAGAATGTCAAGGGGACGCACGTAGGTAATATGTGCTTCAAAAGGTACTTCCGTTTTGAAATGCGGCAGGCGTGCAACCCTAACGATAATAATGCAGATGAGGCCGGAGTAAATCCGGACCAGCAACAACTCCTACGCCAACTAAAGGCTGGCGAGAGCGTGCTGACGAGGGTGAGGCAAGAGAAGAACAAGCTTCAAGACGCCAATACCCAGCTAGGCGAGGAACTAAAAGATGTTCGTATTCAGCTGTCTTCTGCCGTGAAGGAGAATCGGTGACTTCGACGCGGCATTTTTAGTAAGTGCTTGAATGAATCTTCGAAAAAAGAATTCGGCGAGGAAGTCGATTGACAGAGCTATGTCTGTAGGTCTGCTGATGGGTCATCCGGTGGAGGAAATGCTCGGTTCATCGGGAGACCTTCTTCCCGAGCTGTTGCAACTACACGAGCGAGTTCGGCAGGCAATGAAAAGCGTCATCCAGGCTATGTTGCCATCCCTCTCCGTGCCCGAAGGCCTTGAGGAGCTTGCCAAGAAGCTGGAGGGAGTGCGGCAGCGCTTCCGGTTGTGGAAGATATCGGCTTGCCGTCAAGGTGCCAGGGAGGCCTGGGCCATGGTGAAGACTCGGTACACAAAGGCGGACCCAAACCACATGGCCGAGGTCGGCCCTATAGGTCCGGACGGAAAGGAGATCCTGGTCAGCTTAGCATATGGCCAGGTGGAGCTGGCTGCAAAGTATTCCCAACAGGACTGTAAATTAGACCGCCTGTTGGATGGCATTGAAGAAGAATATGCCGAGTCGAATTGACTCTGTAAAAATGACATTAAAATGTCTTCTAGCCGGATTGTAGATCGTTTGTCATTGTGGACCTTTTCGCTTCGACCTCTGGACCCTATAGTCCGGAGTGTGTCCGAATACCCTCTCGGTTATGTAAGAACCGGGGCATGCATGGAGACAAGGCGTAGGGGTCATAAGTGCTTTAGCAGACAAGTGCCCAACTAGTTATGTTATATTACGTGGTTAGTAAGAAACATCTTCCAGAGAGAATAGTTCCGTTAGGGGTTCCTTTCCCTGGGAGGCATGCCCTAAAGTGCATGTCCGAACTGTCGGAAAGAGCAGAAAAGCATCTGGGGGCAAATGAATGTATGAAAGATCATCTTTTAGTTCACCGACCGAATATTCCCTTAAGAATGATAGCTTTCGGCTTCACCCAGTCTGAGGTACACATCCGGCTGACCCGGCAGTAACAATCGCAGAGGTGCTCCCTTTACCACCTAGCCGAACGAACGGGAACGTAGGGGTAAGCACAGGAGCCAGGCAACCCAGCTTGGCCAAAACTTAAGTCTATGCATATAATTGTGTATAAAAGGTTCATGCGGAAGCATCACACATGTTTTGGGCATGAGGCCCGTTTTATATAAACTTCTTGGTAGAGAAGCCCCCAGGTATTATGGGCGCAGGTAGCGCGTCGGGTATGTGCGAATATTGCAGATGCAAGCCCCTAAGGGCTTGTGAAAAAAAAGAGGTAGGGAGAAGGAACAAAATCCCGAACTGCCAAAAATAAAAATAAAAAATAAAACAAAGGGACTAGGGAAGGAAACAAACACGGAGTCCGGCGCTAGGCGTAGAACCTTCGTAGGCGTGCTGCGTTCCATGGGTTCGGCTCGAGTCGGTTATCCGATGCGCTTCGTAGACGGTACGCTCCGTCGGTCAGTACTTGGTCGATGATGAAGGGGCCCTCCCATTTGGGCTTTAATTTATCCTTTTTCTTGTCCGGCAGGCGTAGAACTAGTTCGCCAACGTTATAGGTTTTGGCCCATACTTCTCTGCTTTGGTATCTTCGAGCCTGCTGTTGATAAAATGCGGAACGAGCCTTTGCCACATCGCGCTCCTCTTCCAATGCGTCCAAGCTGTCCTGCCAATCGAGCTCGGCTTCTCTTTCTTTGTACATGCGCACTCGAGGTGAGTCATGGATTATGTCGCATGGTAGTACTGCCTCTGCGCCGTATACCATAAAAATGGTGTGAATCCGGTAGTGCGATTCGGCGCGGTCCGCAGCCCCCAGAGTACGGAGTCAAGCTCCTCTACCCAGTGCGTGTTAGATTCCTTGAGGGATCGCACTAGTCTGGGTTTGATGCCGCTCATAATGAGACCATTGGCTCGTTGGACTTGACCGTTAGTTTGAGGGTGATAGACTGAAGCATAGTCGAGCTTGATGCCCATGTTTTTGCACCAAAGTTTGACTTCATCGGCCATGAAGTTTGTGCCGTTGTCGGTTATGATGTTGTGGGGGACGCCGTAACGGTGTACGACCCCGGATATGAAGTCTATCACTGGTCCAGATTCAGCCGTCTTTACAGGCTTGGCTTCTATCCATTTGGTGAATTTGTCCACCATGACCAGTAGATATTTTTGCTTGTGGGTTCCTCCTTTAAGGGGTCCGACCATGTCAAGCCCCCAGACCGCGAAAGGCCAGGTAATGGGTATAGTTTGTAGGGCGGTAGGCGACATGTGGCTTTGGTTGGCGAATAACTGGCAACCAACACATCGTTGCACTAAGTCCTGAGCGTCTGCCCGGGCCGTTGGCCAATAAAATCCGGTACGGAAGGCCTTGCTTACATGGGCCCGGGCTGTGGCGTGGTGCCCGCCGAGTCCGGCATGAATTTCAGCCAAAAGGTCTCGCCCTTCCTCTTCGGAGATACACCTTTGAAGGACTCTGATTGTGCTTTTCTTGTAGAGCTCTCCCTCGTGGACTTTGTAGGCTTTAGATCACCGCACTATGTAGCGTGCCTCATTTTGGTCCTCGGGAAGTTCCTGCCTAGTTAGGTAGGCTAGGAATGGTTCTGTCCAAGGGGCAATGACTGCCATTATTGCATGGGCTGACGGCGTTGTTTCGTTGGCGGAGCCCCCAACTGTGTCAGAATGTTCGGTGAGGGGCAGTGTAGTTGTGTCCGGGCTATTGTTTCCGAATTCTCCTTCCCATGATACAGATGGCTTGAACAGCCTTTCTAGGAAGATATTGGGAGGGACGGCCTCGCGCTTGGTGCCAATGCGTGCCAGCACGTCTGCTGCTTGGTTATTTTCCCGGGCTATGTGATGAAATTCGAGCCCCTCAAACCGAGCTGACATCTTTAAGATGGCGTTGCGGTAAGCTGCCATTTTCGGATCCTTGGCGTTGAAGTCTCCATTTATTTGGGATATTGCGAGATTTGAATCCCCGCGGACCTCTAGGCGCTGAATGCCCATGGAGACTGCCATTCGGAGGCCATGTAAAAGGGCCTCGTATTTGGCTGCGTTGTTGGAATCTGTGTATATTATCTGAAGTACGTATTGGACTGTGTCCCTGGTTGGGGACGTCAGAACGACGCTAGCCCCCAGGCCAGCAAACATTTTGGAGCCGTCGAAGTGCATGATCCAGTTGGAGTATGCGCCGTATTCTTTAGGGAGTTCGGCTTCAGTCCATTCGGCGATGAAGTCGGCCAAAACCTGTGACTTAATAGCTCGCCTTGGCTTGTAGGTTATGTCGAATGGGAGGAGCTCGATGGCCCATTTGGCAATCTGTCCCATTGCGTCGCGGTTGTTTATAATATCATTAAGGGGTACTTCGGATGCCACTGTTATGGAGCACTCTTGAAAGTAGTGTCGCAGCTTCCGGGATGCCATGAACATCACTATGCTATCTTTTGATAATGCGGGTACCGTGACTTGCATGGAGTTAGCACAGTGGACACGTAGTACACTGGTTTATGGAGGGGGAACTTGTGTCCGTCTGCTTCTCGTTCGACGACGAGCACCGCGCTTACAACTTGATGGGTTGTCGCGATGTATAATAGCATTGGTTCGCCCGTGTTGGGAGCGGCCAGGACCGGATTTGTTGCCAGTATGGCTTTTATTTCTTCGAGTCCAGCCGTGGCGGCATCTGTCCACTCGAAGTGGTTAGTGCACCACAGGAGGCGGTAGAGGGGTAATGCCTTTTCTCCTAAGTGGGAGATAAAGCGGCTTAGAGCCGCCACGCATCCTGTCAGTTTTTGTATTTGTTTGAGGTCCTTTGGGGTATCCAATTGTGACAGAGCTTGGATCTTGGCTGGGTTTGCTTCAATTCCTCTACCGGATACGATGAAGCCCAAGAGCTTTCCGGCTGGTACGCCGAAAACACATTTTTCTGGGTTGAGCTTAATGTCATGTTCGCAGATTGTCGAACGTGAGCCTCAAGTCGTCTACTAGAGCATCGACATGTTTTGTTTTGACGACCACGTCATCCACGTATGCTTCGATTGTTTTGCCGATCTGGTTGGCCAGCCATGTCTGAATCATGCGCTGATATGTTGCACCGGTGTTTTTGAGCCCGAAGGGCATCGTGTTGAAGCAGAATGGGCCGTATGGGGTGATGAATGCCATTGCGGCTTGGTCTGACTCTGCCATCTTGATTTGATGGTAGCCAGAGTATGCATCGAGGAAACACAATGAGTCGTGTCCTGCAGTGGCGTCGATGATTTGATCAATTCGGGGGAGTGGGAAATGGTCCTTTGGACAGGCCTTGTTCAGGTCTTTGAAATCGACACATAGGCGCCAAGATTTGTCCTTCTTTGGTACCATCACCAGGTTTGCTAGCTAGTCCGGATGTTTTATGTCTCTGATGAATCCAGCTTCCAGCAGTTTTGCTAGCTCCTCTCCCATGGCTTGTCTCTTGGGTTCGGAAAAACGCCGTAGGGTCTGCTTGACGGGTTTAAACCCTTTTATGATGTTCAGGCTATGCTCGGCCAACCTGCGTGGGATTCTTGGCATATCCGAGGGGTGCCAGGCGAAAATTTCCCAATTTTCTCGCAGGAAGTCTCTGAGTGCGGCGTCTACATCGGGTTTTAATTGTGCCCCGATGGAGGCCGTTTTTGTAGGGTCCATTGGATGGACTTGGAATTTGACTATTTCGTCCGCTAGTTTAAAAGAGGTGGACTTGGATCTCTTGTCTAGTATCACATCGTCCCTGTCCACCGTAGAGCGCAACACCATTAATTCCTCGGCTGCTAGGGCCTCAGATAATGCCTCCAGGGCCAGTGCGGCTGTCTTGTTTTCAGTGCGGAGCGCTATGTCCGGATCACTTGCGAGAGTGATGATTCCGTTGGGCCCGGGCATTTTGAGCTTCATGTACCCGTAATGGGGTATGACTTGGAAAATTGTAAATGCTTCTCGCCCTAGCAGAGTGTGGTATCCGCTGGTGAACGGGGCCACTTGAAACGTGACCTCCTCGGATCTGTAATTGTCCGGCGTGCCGAACACCACATCCAGTGTGATTTTTCCTGAATAGCACGCTTCCCGGCTTGGGATTATTCCCCTAAAAGTTGTGTTGCTTCGCTCAATGCGGCTCCAGTCAATTTCCATTTTTCACAAGGTTTCCTTGTAGATGAGGTTGAGTCCGCTGCTGCCATCCATGAGTACCTTTGTAAGTCGGAAGCCATCCACTATCGGACTGAGGACCAATGCGGCTAGTGCTCGGGCTGTCCAGAATTTAGGTTCATCACTGGCATTAAAGGTGATAGCCGTGTCACTCCATGGGTTTATTGTTGCTACTTGGTAGACTTCAGCAAGGTTGCGGAGCGTTCGTTTCCTTGCATTGTTTGATGTGAAGGTCTCGAAGACTGTCGACACCGTACTGGGGAGGTATTCTTCGGGTGCTGGAGTTAAAAGCTCCTCGCCACTTCTGGCCACCTGTCGTAGTATCCAACATGCTCTGAGGCTGTGCGTTGGTGTGGCTTTCCCTGAATTATGAATTTTACAGGGTCCATTGAGCCATCCTTCCAGTACGGTCCCGTACCCTATAGAGGGTTTTTGTTTTTTGATGTTTGGCTCAGATGCCTGGCAATAATGCGCCCTTTTGTTTCGGACTCGTGTTTTATTCGGGGCTGGATTGTCCCAGAATTTATCTTCGGTTTTCCGAACGCTTTCAATCGCACAGTACTTTCGTACTATGGATGTCAAGTCGGCGAATCGTGTAATTTTGCGGCGACTTATGGCGTTGAGGATTCCGATGTCCGTGCAGTTGTTAAAGAAGAGTGAAATTGCTTCTTTCTCACGGCAGTCCGTTATCCTGTTCATAACCAGGAGGAATCTGGCCCAGTAGTGGTGTACTGTTTTCTTCGGACTCTTGCCGTATTAGGGATAAATCCCGTATAGTTGGGTGGGCGGGTGGAATTAAATCTGGAACCCTTCCCGATGTAAGATTCAGGGGCCGAGCGGTTTCCGAATTTGGAAGCTTGCTTTCTCGGATATTATTCAATGAATCGGGCCTGCTGCCTGACTTTAGGTTCAGGGTTTGGGCGACACCCTCCCCTCCGCGGGTATCCGGCTTGGAGGGATCGGGAATCCGGACGCATCTTGTCCTTAGGGTGGGCGAAGACTCGCCGCATTGTTCTTCCACCACTTCGATGTGGTGGGTAATCTGGGGAGAGTCAATATCTCTCTGATCGGGTTTAGGCCCAATCTGGTCGTAATCAGTAGCGACTCCCAGGGCCACGATGCGATCCAAGAGCTCGTTCAGGGAGAAGAGATCCATCAGATCTAACTGCACGGCAAGCTCCAAGCTGATGTGAAGATTGCTTTCGATGGCCCGAGAGGTCATCGTCGGCGCGACGGCCGGACAGGCGGTCATCAAAAACCTACCTAGCCGGAGAGTTTGGCCGACAGCCAAAGCTCCTTTAGCAACGACGCTGTCTTTAAAGACGGGATGCGGCATCCTTCCTGATGGTGACGACACAGCGGAACTCTCAATGAAAGCACCAATATCGGTGTCAAAACCGGCAGATCTCGGGTAGGGGGTCCCGAACTGTGCGTCTAGGCGGATGCTAACAGGAGACAAGGGACACGATGTTTTTACCTAGGTTCAGGCCCTCTCGATGGAGGTAAAACCCTACTCCTTCTTGATTAATATTGATGATATGGGTAGTACAAGAGTAGATCTACCACGAGATCGGAGTGGCTAAACCCTAGAATCTAGCCTATGGTATGATTGTTGTTCGTCCTACGGACTAAAACTCTCCGGTTTATATAGACACCGGAGAGGGCTAGGGTTACACAGAGTCGGTTACAATGGGAGGAGATCTTCATATCGTATCGCCAAGCTTGCCTTCCACGCCAAGGAAAGTCCCATCCGGACACGGGACGGAGTCATCAATCTTGTATCTTCATAGTCCGGGAGTCCGGCCAAAGGTCTTAGTTCGACCATCCGGACACCCCCTAATCCAGGACTCCCTCACCGACGATTGGCCTCTACTACCTCTTGAGCACTGCATTGGATTTCCCCAAAGAGGAGAGGATGATGCAGCAAAGTAGCGTAAGTATTTCCCTCAGTTTTTGAGAACCAAGGTATCAATCCAGTAGGAGATCACGCACAAGTCCCTCGTACCTACACAAAACGATAGCTACTCGCAACCAACGCAATTAGGGGTTGTCAATCCCTTCATGGTCACTTACGAGAGTGAGATCTGATAGAGATGATAAATAATATTTTTGGTATTTTTGATATAAAGATGCAAAGTGAAAAGTAAAAGGCAAAGTAAAAACAAAGCAAGTAATAAAGTAATGGAGATTGATATGATGAGAATAGACCCGGGGGCCATAGGTTTCACTAGTGGCTTCTCTCAAGAGCATAAGTATTCTACGGTGGGTGAACAAATTACTGTTGAGAAATTGATAGAAAAGCGAATAATTATGACGTTATCTAGGTACGATCATGTATATAGGCATCACGTCCAAAACAAGTAGATCGAAACGATTCTGCATCTACTACTATTACTCCACTCATCGACCGCTATCCAGCATGCATCTAGAGTATTAAGTTAAAACAGAGTAATGCCTTAAGCAAGATGACATGATGTAGAGGGATAAATTCATGCAATATGATAAAAAAACCATTTGTTATTCTCGATGGCAACAATACAATACGTGCCTTGCTGCCCCTGCTGTCACTGGGAAAGGACACCGCAAGATTGAACCCAAAGCTAAACGCTTCTCCCATTGCAAGAACTACCAATCTAGTTGGCCAAACCAAACGGATAATTCGAAGAGACTTGCAAAGATAACTCAATCATACATAAAAGAATTCAGAGAAGATTCAAATATAATTCATAGATAAGCTGGATCATAAACCCACAATTCATCGGTCTCAACAAACACACCGCAAAAAGAAGATTACATCGAATAGATCTCCACGAGAGAGGGGGAGAACATTGTATTGAGATCCAAAAAGAGAGAAGAAGCCATCTAGCTACTAGCTATGGACCCGAAGGTCTGAAGTAAACTACTCACACTTCATCGGAGAGGCTATGGTGTTGATGTAGAAGCCCTCCATGGTAGATGCCCCCTCCGGCGGAGCTCCGGAACAGGCCCCAAGACGGAATCTCGTGGATACAGAAGGTTGCAGCGGTGGAATTAGGTTTTTGGCTCCGTATTTGATCTGTCAGGGGTACGTAGGTATATATAGGAGGAAGGAGTACGTCGGTGGAGCAACAGGGGGCCCACGAGGTAGGGGGCGCGCCCAGGGGGGAGGGTACGCCCCCCACCCTCGTGACCGCCTCGGTTGTTCCTTGGAGCAGGGTCCAAGTCTCCTGGATCACGTTCGGTGAGAAAATCACGTTCCCGAAGGTTTCATTCCGTTTGGACTCCGTTTGATATTCTGTTTCTTTGAAACACTGAAATGGGCCAAAAACAGCAATTCTGGGTTGGGCCTCCGGTTAATAGGTTAGTCCCAAAAATAATATAAAAGTGGAAATAAAGCCCAATATAGTCCAAAAATAGTAGATAAAGTAGCATGGAGCAATCAAAAATTATAGATACGTTGGAGACGTATCAGGCATCCCCAAGCTTAATTCCTACTCGTCCTCAAGTAGGTAAATGATAAAAAAGAATTTTTGATGCGGAGTGATACTTTGGCATAATTTCAATGTAAATCTACTTAATTTTAGTATGAATATTCAGATCCGAAAGATTCAAGACAAAAGTTCATATTGACATAAAAATAATAATACTTCAAGCATACTAAACAAGGCAATCATGTCTTTTCAAAATAGCATGGCAAAAGCAAGTTCATCCCTACAAAATCATATAGTCTGGCTGTCGCTCTATCTTCATCACACAAAGTATTTAATCATGCACAACCCCAATGACAAGCCAAGCAATTGTTTCATACTTTAGTAATCTCAAACTCTTTCAACTTTCACGCAATACATGAGCGTCAGCCATGGACATAGCACTATATGTGGAATAGAATGGTGGTTGTGGAGAAGACAAAAAAGGAGAAGGTAATCTCACATCAACTAGGCGTATCAATGGGCTATGGAGATGTCCATTAATAGATATCAATGTGAGTGAGTAGGGATTGCCATGCAACGTATGCACTAGAGTTATAAATATATAAAAGCTCAACAAAAGAAACTAAGTGGGTGTGCATCCAACTTGCTTGCTCACGAAGACCTAGGGCACTTTTGAGGAAGCCCATCATTGGAATATACAAGCCAAGTTCTATAATGAAAAATTCCCACTAGTATATGAAAGTGACAACATATGAGACTCTCTATCATGAAGATCATGGTGCTACTTTGAAGCACAAGTGTGGTAAAAGGATAGTAGCATTGTCCATTCTCTCTTTTTCTCTCATATTTTTATTTTATTTTATTTGGGCCTTTTCTCTTTCTTTCTTTTTTGGCCTCTTTTTTATATATATTTCGTCTGGAGTCTCATCCCGACTTATGGGGGAATCATAGTCTCCATCATCCTTTCCTCACTGGGACAATGCTCTAATAATGATGATCATCACACTTTTATTTTTCTTACAACTCAACAATTACAACTCGATACTTGGAACAAAATATGACTCTATATGAATGCCTCCGGCAGTGTACCGGGATATGCAATGAATCAAGAGCGACATGTATGAAAATTATGAAGGTGGCCTTGCCACAAATACAATGTCAACTACATGTTCATGCAAAAAGCAATATGACAAAAGTAATATGTGTCATATGAACGGAACGGTGGAAAGTTGCATGGCAATATATCTCGGAATGGCTATGGAAATGCCATGATAGGTAGGTATGGTGGCTGTTTTGAGGAAGGTATATGGTGGGTGTATGATACCGGCAAAAAGTGCGCGGTATTAGAGAGGCTAGCAATGGTGGAAGGGTGAAAGGGTCCGTATAATCCATGGACTCAACATTAATCAAAAGAACTCATGCACTTGTTGCAAAAATTTAGAAGTCATCAAAAACCAAAGCACTACACGCATACTCCTAGGGGGATAGATTGGTAGGAAAAGACCATCGCTCGTCCCCGACCGCCACTCATAAGGAAGACAATAAATAAATAAAATTGTGCTCCAACTTCATCACAAAGCGGTTCACCATACGTGCATGCTACGCGAATCACAAACTTCAACACAAGCATTCTTTAAATTCATAATCACCCCAACTAGCATTGCTTTGATATTATCACCTCCATATCTCAAAACAATTATCAAGCATCAAACTTATCTTAGTATTCAACGTACTCCAAATAAAGTTTCACATATCTTGAATACCAAGTATATTAATATTTAAACAAATTACCATGCTATTAACAACTCTCAAAATAATCTAAGTGAAGCATGAGAGATCAATAGTTTCTTTAAAAAAATCCACCACCGTGCTCTAAAAGATATAAGTGAAGTACTAGAGCAAAAATTATCACGCTCAAAAGATATAAGTGAAGTACTATGAGGAAAACTATCAAGCTCAAAAGATATAAGTGAAGCACATGGAGTATTCTAGCAAATTCCAATTGGTGTATGGCTCTCTCAGAAGGTGTGTACAGCAAGGATGATTGTGGTAAACTAACAAGCAAAGACGCAAATAATACAAGACGCTCCAAGCAAAACACATAACATGTGGTGAATAAAAATATAGCTCCAAGTAAATTACCGATGGAAGTAGACGAAAGAGGGGATGCCTTCCGGGGCATCCCCAAGCTTTGAATTTTTGGTGTCCTTGGATTATCATGGGGGTCCCATGGGCATCCCCAAGCTTAGGCTCTTGCCACTCCTTGTTCCATAATCCATCAAAAGAATTCACCCAAAACTTGAAAACTTCACAACACAAAACTCAATAGAAATCTCGTGAGCTCCGTTAGTGAAAGAAAACAAAAGACTACTTTAAGGTACTGTAATTAATTCATTCTTTATTTATATTGGTGTTAAACCTACTGTATTCTAACTTCCTTATGGTTTATAAACTAATTTATTAGCCATAGATGCACTGAAACAAGCAAACAACACACGAAAAACAGAATCTGTCAAAAACAGAATAGTCTGTAGCAATCTGTAACTAACGCAAACTTCTGGAACTCTACAAATTCTACCAACATAGGAAATACTGGACAATTTGTTTATTTATCAGAAGCAAAAAGAATCAATCCAAAATCACGTTTCTGTAATTTATTTATTTTTTTCTCGTGAGCGCAAAGTTTCTGTTTTTCAGCAGAATCAAATCAACTATCATCATAGCTTATCCTATAGGTTCTACTTGGCACAAACACTAAATAAAACATAAAACCACATCCAAACAGAGGCTAGATGAATTATTTATTCCTAAACAGAAGCAAAATCAAAAAACAAAAAATAAAATTGGGTTGCCTCCCAACAAGCGCTATCGTTTAACGCCCCTAGCTAGGCATAAAAACAAGGATAGATCTAGGTTTTGCCATCTTTGGTAGGCAATCCTTAAGTGGCTCTCATGATAGATTCATAAGGTAATTTTATTTTCTTTCTAGGGAAGTGTTCCATGCCCTTCTTTAAGGGAAATTGGAATCTAATATTCCCTTCCTTCATATCAATAATCGCACCAATCGTTCTAAGGAAAGGTCTACCAAGAATAATAGGACATGAAGGATTGCAATCTATATCAAGAACGATAAAATCTATGGGCACATAATTCCTATTTTCAACAATAAGAACATCATTAATTCTTCCCATAGGTTTTTTAATAGTGGAATCCGCAAGATGCAAGTTTAGAGAGCAATCTTCAAAGTCACGGAAATCTAGCAAATCACACAAAGTTTTGGGAATTGTGGAGACACTAGCACCCAAATCACACAAAGCATGAAACTCATAATTTTTAATTTTAATTTTAATAGTAGGTTCCCACTCATCATAGAGTTTTCTAGGGCTAGAAACTTTCAACTCAAGTTTTCTTCATAAGATTGCATCAAGGCATCAACAATGTGTTCGGTAAAGGCCTTATTTTGACTATAAGCATGAGGACAATTTAGCACGGATTGCAACAAGGAAATACAATAAATTAGAGAGCAATTTTCATAATTAAATTCTTTGAGATCCAAAATAGTGGGTTTAGCAACATCTAGGTTTTTATTTCTTTCAATCCCACTTTCATCAATTTCATCATCAAGGTCTAAAAACTCTGAATTCTTAGAACGCCTTCTAGGTAAAGGAAGATCATATTCAGTTTCATCAAGATTCATATTGCAAAACAAAGATTTAACGGGGAACCCATCAATAACTTTTAGATCTTCATCTTGATTTTCATAGGAATTGGAAAAACACGCTTTAATAAAGGCATCTTTGGAAGCATGCATCCTAGCGGTTCTTTCCTTGCACTCATCAATGGAAATTCTCATGGCTTTGAGAGACTCATTGATATCATGTTTAGGAGTTATAGATCTGAGCTTTAAAGAATCAATTTCAAGAGAAGTTCTATCAATGTTCCTAGCCAAATCATCAACCCTAAGCAATTTCTCTTCAAGCAAAGTATAAAAATTCTTTTGTGAATTCATAAATTCTTTAACACTACTCTCAAATTCAGAGGGCATCTTATTAAAATTTCCATAAGAGCTGTTGTAGGAATTTCCATAATTATTAGAAGGATTACTAGGATAAGGCCTAGGATTGAAATTCCCTCTATAAGCGTTATTTCCAAAACTATTCCTACCAACAAAATTCACATCCATAGATTCATTATTATTCTCAATCAAAGTAGATAAAGGCATATCATTGGGATCAAGAGAAGTATTTTTAGTAGCAAACATCTTCGTAAGTTCATCCATCTTTTCACTCAAAACATTGATTTCTTCTAGAGCATGCACTTTTTTACTAGAAGATCTTTCGGTGTGCCATTGAGAATAATTAGCCATAATATTATCAAGTAATTTTGTAGCATCTCCTAACGTAATTTCCATAAACGTGCCTCCTGTGGCCGAATCTAAAAGATTTCTAGAAGCAAAATTCAATCCGGCATAAAAAATTTGTATGATCATCCATAAATTCAAACCATGAGTAGGGCAATTGCGAAGCATCAATTTCATTCTTTCCCAAGATTGGGCAACATGCTCATGATCAAGTTGTTTAAAATTCATAATATCGTTCCTAAGAGTGATGATCTTAGCGGGAGGAAAATACTTAGAGATAAAAGCATCTTTGCACTTGTTCCAAGAATCAATATTATTTTTAGGCAAAGACGAAAACCAAACTTTAGCACGATCTCTAAGTAAAAACGGAAATAACTTCAATTTGACAATATTGTTATCCGTATCTTTCTTCTTTTGCATATCACACAAATCAACAAAATAGTTTTAGATGAGTAGCGGCATCTTCACTAGGAAGGCCGGTGAATTGATCTTTCATAACAAGATTTAGCAAAGTGGTATTGATTTCACAAGACTCATCATTATTAAGAGGAGCAATCGGAATACTAAGGAAATAATTATTATTGGTATTCGAGAAGTCACACAATTTGGTATTATCTTGCGCCATGGCAACAAGTAATCCAACGCACAAGCAAACAAAAAGGCAAACAAAAAAAAGGTGAAAGGGAAAGAGAGGAGGAGATTGGGAAAGAGAGGGCAAATAAAACGACAAGGGTGAAGTGGGGGAGAGGAAAACAAGAGGCAAATAATGTAATGCGAGAGATAGGGATTGTGATGGGTACTTGGTATGGTTGACTTGCTTGCGTGAGCCTCCCCGGCAATGGCGCCAAAAATTCTTCTTGCTACCTCTTGAGCACTGCGTTGGATTTCCCCGAAGAGGAGAGGATGATGCAGCAAAGTAGCGTAAGTATTTCCCTCAGTTTTTGAGAACCAAGGTATCAATCCAGTAGGAGACCACGCACAAGTCCCTCGTACCTACACAAAACGATAGCTACTCGCAACCAACGCGATTAGGGGTTGTCAATCCCTTCACGGCCACTTACGAGAGTGAGATCTGATAGAGATGATAAATAATATTTTTGGTATTTTTGATATAAAGATGCAAAGTGAAAAGTAAAAGGCAAAGTAAAAACAAAGCAAGTAATAAAGTAATGGAGATTGATATGATGAGAATAGACCCGGGGGCCATAGGTTTCACTAGTGGCTTCTCTCAAGAGCATAAGTATTCTACGGTGGGTGAACAAATTACTGTTGAGCAATTGATAGAAAAGCGAATAATTATGAAGTTATCTAGGTATGATCATGTATATAGGCATCACGTCCAAAACAAGTAGATCGAAACGATTCTGCATCTACTACTATTACTCCACTCATCGACCTCTATCCAGCATGCATCTAGAGTATTAAGTTAAAAACAGAGTAACGCCTTAAGCAAGATGACATGATGTAGAGGGATAAATTCATGCAATATGATAAAAAAACATCTTGTTATCCTCGATGGCAACAATACAATACGTGCCTTGCTGCCCCTGCTCTCACTGGGAAAGGACACCGCAAGATTCAACCTAAAGTTAAACACTTCTCCCATTGCAAGAACTACCAATCTAGTTGGCCAAACCAAACGGATAATTTGAAGAGACTCGCAAAGATAACTCAATCATACATAAAAGAATTCAGAGAAGATTCAAATATAATTCATAGATAAGCTGGATCATAAACCCACAATTCATCGGTCTCAACAAACACACCGCAAAAAGAAGATTACATCGAATAGATCTCCACGAGAGAGGGGGAGAACATTGTATTGAGATCCAAAAAGAGAGAAGAAGCCATCTAGCTACTAGCTATGGACCCGAAGGTCTGAAATAAACTACTCACACTTCATCGGAGAGGCTATGGTGTTGATGTAGAAGCCCTCCATGGTAGATGCCCCCTCCGGCGGAGCTCCAGAACAGGCCCCAAGCTGTGATCTCATGGATACAGAAGGTTGCGGTGGTGGAATTAGGTTTTTGGCTCTGTATTTGATCTGTCGGGGGTACGTAGGTATATATAGGAGGAAGGAGTACATCGGTGGAGCAACAGGGGGGCCACGAGGTAGGGGGCGCGCCCAGGGGGGAGGGCGCGCCCCCCACCCTCGTGACCGCCTCAGTTGTTCCTTGGAGCAGGGTCCAAGTCTCCTGGATCACGTTCGGTGAGAAAATCACGCTCCCGAAGGTTTCATTCCGTTTGGACTCCGTTTGATATTCTGTTTCTTCAAAACACTGAAATAGGCAAAAAAACAGCAATTCTGGGCTGGGCCTCCGGTTAATAGGTTAGTCCCAAAAATAATATAAAAGTGGAAAATAAAGCCCAATATAGTCCAAAACAGTAGATAAAGTAGCATGGAGCAATCAAAAATTATAGATACGTTGGAGACGTATCAGCCTCCTCTGGACTATAAGTACGGAGAGGTGTGAGCCCCCGTTGTCCATCTCTTCTTGCTCCGCTTGCTTCTTCTTCCTTACTCCTCCTCCATCTTGCCGCCAATGGCACCGATCTGCCGGCTCTCAGCTGAGGAGAAAGGAAAGGCCCCTCAGGAGGGGCCCGACCCGCTCCCACCGAAGAAACGGCCGGTCCCTGGCCGCCGCGTCGAAGTTGAGAGGCCGTAGATGTCGTGGCCTTGGCACGACTGGCCGCCTCCTGGGTTCCCGCTTCCTCTGTATGCCTGGGCCGAGGGCCCTAGAGAAGGAGATGCCGAGCGACACCGCCCGCACCGTCGGCGAGGTTGGCGAGCCATGGCGGTGCGCGTCGTTGCTCCTGGAGTCCACGCCGTGGACTCCTCTCGCGAGCTTGTGCTCCATGTTGCGATGCCTCCGAGCACCTGGATCCGCTTTCCTCACTTCTTCGTCGTCGAGATGCCGCCGAGGGGGCCTCTCAAGCTTTGGTTGCAGCACGCCGACTACGGTACCCCAGCGACCGGAGCAGAGGTTGAAGTCGTCACTCCGGGCAAGGTCTACATGACCCGAGGCTGGGGCAAGATCGCCCGGGTCTGCCGAACAGGGGGTGCCCTCATGATTCATTTCGAATAAGATGGAGCCTCCTTGATGCTCTTCAAAGTCTTCGATGCAGAAGGCCGCCGGCTGGAGTGCTGCCCCAGAGGAGGCAGCCCGGACATCAATGTGGCAAGGGCTAGGCCTGCCACCTGCTTCCCCAATGGCTCCTCTGGTAGCAATGGCGATGCTTGGGAGTCCAGCGACTCTCCCGAGCTCTTCGTGACTCCGGAGACGAGTGACGATAGCTACGTGCCCCCGAGCTCACGTCATGCCCGGAGCAAGGCGGTCGCATCAGGCCGGCGGCGCGGCTGATCTGGATGGGGTTGGCACCGGCCGTGGGGGCGCGTGTAGTTATGGCTTCTTAGGATTCATACCTTTTGTTCCTTGCGAGGAATTAAGAAAACACCCCGTGGGGGCATGTAAAGGGTCCGCAATGTCTTTTGTTGATATTATCCTTATTATGAAGCGGTGCAAATGCATGTCCTGTTCCAGCTTGGCTCCCCCTTTCTAACCTCGCGATGACTTGGTGCTCTACGTTGAAAGATCCCGGTCCCCAGGCAGGCTTCAGTCGTCGCTGGTATGCCAGGTCGTGATGTCGTGGTCAAGGCCAGGAGGTGAGTGGCCCGAGGTCCAGTAAGAGCCCCTGAGGCGTGATGCTCAGGAGGTCTCCTTTAGCGTTCAAGCAACCACCGAAAGGTGAGAAAGGTAGGAAACTTTGCCGTCATAGAGCCGCATTAAGTGGAGGTCTTGTGTCGCATCAATTAGCTATCCCAGGGGGGAGACTTATCTCGAGAGCATGGAGTTGTTCATTTGCGAGGTGCCGGACTTGCGCGTCTGCAGCTGGGATGTAGCTGGGTTAGGCCTTTGCGAGCTTCCCCTCTCTTCCCCGCACTCTCCTTCATGCTCTACGTCCTCAGGTCCCGGCCCTCGAGCGAGCTCAGCCGCCGCTGGTATGCCAGGTCGCGATGCCGTGGACAAGGCCAGAGGGTGAGGACTGGAGAGCCAGTAAGAGCTCCTGAGTCACGATGCTCGGGCGCCCCCCTTTTAACGCGCAAGCGGATCGCGCGGGCAAGAGAAAAAGAGAGCTCACGATGCCTCCCGTTTCAGGCCTTAGGAAGTCCCTCTAAACCAACACGAGAAAAGCATGGGTTGCCATTACGATTGCTGACCGGCCATTGGTCGCTCCGAGAGTGTGGTGAGGGCACTGAGGGCCTGGTGAGGTGATGCTTGTGGGGCTGCCGCGGGCCAGAGCTCGACTGCTCAGATTTGTCGATGTTCTAGGGACGGACCCATGCACAAGTGTCGTGCCAGCGTGAGCGGCTCCAAAGGTAGGTGTCATTCGAGCAGGCGATTATCACGGGCAGGTTAAGCATGAAAAAAAACGGCTTAGATAAAAGCAGGAAGGTTACATGCCACTGGGTCAGGCCCGAGCGGCTTGGGGATGATGCAGCCCGAGAGGCGCCCCCAACAAGGTAAACTAAAGACATAAGCAAAAGGGATACATGCCGCAAGGGCAAACCCACGCGACCTGGGAATGATGCAGCCCCGAGGGTGCTCCCAGCTGAAATGAACTTGAAAGATGTCACCTGGTACCGTTGTAGAGGGGGTGTTAAAGTAGCTGAAGACGCGTGGTGATGAGGCCGACCCTCACGAACCACCGGAGCCCTGAGCCTCGGGAGGCTCTGGGGGTCTAGGCGGTTCCTCGAGGACCATCTCCATCTCCGCTAGGATCACGTGGTGCCTAGCCTCCTAAGCTGCCATAATGCTCCGCAGATGACACTGGTGAGTGGCAGCCGCGTTCGGCAGACCGAAAGGCATGCGAACGTAGCTGTGCGGTAGACCCTCACAGCGTCCCATGCGCGAAGTCCAGAAGCGCTCCTGAGACGCGACTCGGCTAAGCCCTGGGTAGTCGATGCAGACGCGCAGCCCGCCATCCTCGCCTGGATGGGGAGCTACGCCAGGTAGGCGGCGATCATCGTGTATGACTCTTCATTCTTGAAGCTCCTGAGTGGCCTTGGTGATGAACTCCTGAGGGTTGGGCCCTCCTTGCCCCATGCCTTCCTGAGGGAAACATGTTGCGAAGCACGCCTCCAAGTGGTGCCCGAGCACCTCCCTCGGGATCTTGGCAAGGTCTGAGGCCCTCCAGAAGAGAGCCCCCGAGCCCTGCCCGAGGAGGGCGCCAGGCGCACCTTCCTATGCGATGGAGGGAGGCGCCCCTTGCACGGGCGCATATCCTGACTCGCCACCTACGGAGATGCCAACCTCCTGAGGCCTTGAGTTGGGCGATGTCTTCTTCTTCTTGGGGACTGCCTCAGGAGGGTTCTCGCTCCTGTTGTCTGGGTCCTCAATCGATGCAGCTTGAAAGGCGCGCTCGAGGGAGCACACTGCATCCTTCTCTTTGCAGGGGACTGTGATGATTCCGCCGCTTCCCGGCATCTTGAGGACATTGTAACCATGGTGAGTTACCGCCATGAACTTGGCCAAGGCTGGATACCCGAGGATGGCATTGTATGGCAGGCGAATGTGGGCAACGTCAAAGTCGATGAGCTTAGTACGGTAGTTCTTGTGCTGTCCGAAGGTGATAGGGAGGCAAACCTGCCCTATTGGAGTAGTGGAGCCATCAGTAACTCCTGAGAAAGGCTTGGTTGGCTGAAGTTGATCATATAGCACTTGTAGGTTGTTGAACGTCTCGACGGACAAAACGTTGAGCCCTGCGCCACCATTGATGAGTGTCCTGGTAACTTGCACGTCGCTGATGACTGGGGAACAGAGCATTGGTAGGATGCCAGCCGTAGATGCACACTTGAGCTGATCCGCTGAGCTGAACATGATGGCGCACATGGACCACCTGAGGGGGCGCGTGGCCTTGAGCTTGGGGAGGACTACATTCACCTCGCGAGCAAACTGTTTGAAGATGCGTTGAGAGGCTCGGGCCTGGGCACTGCCCAGGATGCAAGCGAGAGCACGTGGCTCCTGGAAGCCCCCATCCCCCTCGTCCTGGTGGTGGTCATCATTCCTTCTTAGTGGTGGCGGCAGAGGAGGAAGGCCTGCGTTGCCCTGTGGATGATCCTCGCGAGGCTCATCCCTCCAAGCCCCCTCGTGAGGCTGGTCCTGCCAGCGATCCTCGTGAGGGCGGTCACGCATCTCCTATTGAGGGCCTCGGTCGTCCCATCGTCCTCCACCTCTTCCTCCTCCTCAGTCGTAGCCCCGGTCATTGCGCTCGGGGCATCGACAGATGCGTCCTTCTCGGACGGCTCTGAGCTCCTGGCATTTGTTGGTGTTGTGGGTGTAGAGGTTCTGGTAGGTGCAGAATCGGCTACCATTGGACGACTCTGGCTTGTCCCTGCCACGCTTCATGTCTGGTTCCGCTGCGAGCACAACTGCTCCTTTGCGCTTCACGTCCTTGGCCTTGGCTTTCTTCTCTTCCGGGTCAGCAGCTGGAAGCTCGAGGAGGGAGAGGCGCCCCTTGTCACGCCCAATATGCGATACTATCCTAAAGAGATTCGAAGGTCCCACCAAGGATAGAACCGCATATTGATACGCTTTTGCAAGGTGGATATCATTACATCAACATTACATAATAAATGGGGATACATACAAGGCATACAAATGCCGCAAAAATACATCAATACAACATACATACGATCAACATCCGACTACGGATGAAATACAAACAGAAGCTCTAACAACATCCACCCTGCTAGCCCAGGTGCCGACCTGGAACCTATCCCCTGATCAAAGAAGACGCAGAAGCAGAACTCCAAAACAAGCAAGCATCGCTCTCGCGTCATGATCATCGCATAACATGTACCTGCAACAGTTGTTGTAGTAACCTGTGAGCCACGAGGACTTAGCAATCCCATTACCATGGGTATCAAGACTAGCAAAGCTTAATGGGTAAGGAAGGGGTAAAGTGGTGAGGTTGCAACAGCGACTAAGCATATATGGTGGCTAACATACGCAAATAAGAGCGAGAAGAGAAGCAACGGAACGGTCGTGAAGCTAGCAATGACCAAGAAGTGATCCTGAACTACTACTTATGTCAAACATAACCCAAAAACCGTGTTCACTTCCTGGACTCCGCCGAGAAGAGACCATCATGGCTACACACGCGGTTGATGCGTTTTAACTCGTATCTGGTGTCAAGTTATCTACAACCGGACATTAACAAATTCCCATCTGCCACATAACTGTGGGCATGCCTTTCGAAAGTTTATACCCTGCAAGGGTGTCCCAACTTAGCCCATCACAAGCTCTCGCGGTCAATGAATGATATTCCTTCTCCCAGGAAGACCCGATCAGTCTCAGAATCCCGGTTTACAAGACATTTCGACAATGGTAAAACAAGACCAGCAAAGCAGCCTGATGTGCCGAGAATCCCGATAGGAGCTGCACATATCTCATTCTCAGGGAAACACTGGATAAGTCAAGCTACAAGTAAAACAAGACCTCGAGTTTCCCCGAGGTGGCCCCACAGGCTGCTCGGTTCGGACCAGCACTTAGAGAAGCACTGGCCCGGGGGGCTAAAATAAAGATGACCCTCGGGTTGGCTGACCCAAGGGAAGGGTATAGGTGGTGGTGAGGCAAATGGTAAAACCAAGGTTGGGCCTTGCTGGAGGAGTTTTATTCAAAACGAACTGTCAAGGGGGTCCCATAAATCACCCAACTGCATAAGGAATGCAAAATCAAGGAACATAACACCGGTATGACGGAAACTAGGGCGGCAAGAGTGGAACAAAACACCAGCATAAGGCCGAGCCTTCCACCCTTTACCAAGTATATAGATGCATTAATTAAATAAGAGATATTGTGATATCCCAACATAATCTTGTCCACCATTGAGCAATCTTCAACTTCACCTACAACTAACATCGCTATAAGAGGGGCTGAGCAAAAGCGGTAACATAGCCAAGCAACGGTTTGCTAGGAAGGGTGAAAAGGTTAGAGGCTGACATGGCAATATGGGAGGCTCAAGGAACAAGAGATAGGTAGCGTAGCATAGCGATAGAACGAAGCAACTAGCATAGCAATGATAGTAATGAGATCCAAGGTGATGGTCATCTTGCCTGAAATCCTGCCAGGAATAAGAACGAGTCCATGAAGAAGACGAACGGATGAAGCCGAACCAAGCGTAGTTGAACGAATCCTCACGATCGCAACGAAACAGGACCTATCAAGAAGAAGCACAACCGGAAAGAAGCAAACAACATAGTAAACACACAAGCATAAACATGACATGATGCACAAACAAGTATGATGCATGTCCAGTTTAATGAGGCATGGCATGGCAAAGTGCAACAAACAATACTACAAGAAGTGGAGCTCAATATGCAACGAGTTGCATATTGACAAAACACCACATTGACATATTTAGTTTAATCTGGGTTACGAACAAGACAAGATTAAATGTTGGTTAACACGGCAAAAGGTGAAACATAAGTAAACTAACTATTTAGGCAAGTTTAAATGAGGCCGGAAACAACAAACAACAAATTCTGGAAAATCCCCATATGCATATTTCGAATTTGGTACTGTTCTGCCCTAAAACATATTTTTATTATTGTTAAACAGGAAAATAAAGTGCACCACGTTAAACTAGGCCTTTTTCCATCTCATTTACATATAAAGTTTATTTAAAATGGAGCTACGGTTATTTAGTTATGAAATAAAACATTTTAGCATGGCATTTAAGCAAATTTAAACAAACAGCATTTTAAACATTTTAAACATGGATGAGAGTTGCATATTATGAAACTAGATAAAAAAAACTAAGCACTTTTCATATATAAATTATTTACATATGATGCACGATTGATTAGTTATTAAATGCATGAATAACAAGGGTTTTTCTGCAAATCTGTAATTCACTGGATAAAAGGAAATTCGCAGGTCAGGGAAAGAAATACTATCGGGCCGAAACTAGCTATCCCAACAGGTGCAAACAGAGGGCGGGGCCTGGTCACCAGGCCTCACGGGCCGGCTGGTTGAGAGGGAGGCCTGCAGGGGGCACGCTAGGCCTGGCGAAGAGGCGGCTTGGCAGGCCCGCACGAGCACTCGAGCGGGGCGTGGTCAACGCAGGAGGGCGGCTTCGTCGTCGTCTTGTTCGTTCGACAGGGAAAACAGCGATAGCAGCAGGTAAAGCAGGGGAGCAGCGGTGGCATGCGAGCCGGAAGGGAACTCCGGCGACGGGTGGCCAACGGCGACGCGGGCGTCGGGAACGGGCAGATCCAGGTGAGGGGGTCTCGGATCTGGCGGCGCAAGGGAGTTCGGTGGTGTTGAGGAACTGCAGGGCCATGGCAGGGAAAAATCATACAAGTGGCAGGGGCAGAGAGAGGACCGGAGTGAGAGCGAGAGGAGGCGAGGCGACCTGGCCGTGGCCGGCCGGCGGCGGGCACGGGCGCCCGAGGAGGTCGTGCGGGACGATGGACTGATGCAAAGCAGTGGCAGAGACTTCGCGAAAGGCGCGACGAGGGACTTGGCGTGGCTGGCCGCGGGATGCAGGGCACGGCGACGCGGGGACGACTGGATCCAAGGCGAGGAAGGTGTGAAGGCAGACGGATCCGGGCGTGGGTGTTGGAGTCGCCTCCTCCCGGCGCCGCTCTTTCTTCTTCCTCTCATCTCTCATGAACACACACCATGGAGAAACTCTGCACTGACATACACACACACACCAAGGAATTGCATAAGAGCTTTGCATAGAGGCCCTGCCCCTTGGTGTTGACACGATGGCTACATCTTTCCACAGCCCTCTCGGCCGCTCTTTCTCATTCAGCTCATAACCTTAAATACCAGTACAAAAGACTCACACACGCACTGGCTAGCCACCACACTCGGCTGCTAACTCCTACTAATCCAACTAACTTGCATGCATCCATGCACGCACGATCCGGCCAACACACCAGCCACTACTCCATCGTGATGGTTATCCACTAATGACCGAATCCACTCACAACTCCATGCACAAAGCTAGCCAACAACCTAGACACATCAAGCCAGCCAACCAACTGAATATGGCCCGGCTAACTGACCGTGATCCACGCACCTGTATGCCTGCGGCTAACAATCTATGCATGTCTAGATTACTACTAACAGTGGGATGTTGATTCCTCACCGGAGGACGTGCAACGGCAGCGGCGAGCTCCTGTGGGTCTCCATGGAGAAGACAGAGAGCAAGTGAGAGAGGGAACCAAATGGAACGGGAGAAGGAGAAGCAACAAGGGGTACAGGGTCCGGCCTGATGGAGGTGGTCGTCGACGGTGACGCGGGTGCAGCTCCGGCGAGGTTGCTGCAGGGCCGGAGGAGCTGAGGAGGCCGGTGCCTCGCGAGCTGCTCGGGGGTGGGGAGGTGGGCGCTGGAAGATGCGATTGCATGGATGGATCGATGGAATTCAGTGGGGATTGGTCGGTGTTGAAATCCAGGGAGACCAGTGGCTGCGGGATGGATCCCGAGAGAGTGGCGGCAGGGAGGAGGGTTGGATGGGACACGGGTCCTTAATTTTAGGATTTGTCTAGATTTAGACTAGGAGTCCCTTATATAAGGAAAGAGGGGGAGTTTAGAGTAGATTCGGACCCTCCGATCGAAGTCGGGCGGTTGAGAAAAATAGACTAGGTGAGTACAATAAATAAACGATGATATTTAGGGAATGTTTGAGGATGATCCGGACCTGATGGTCATGACCGTGCGGGTCGGGTTCGGGACAACTTTCGGGTGCGCGCGAGGGGTTTGTGCATTATGCAGAGAGGCTAGGCGGTCAGACAAGAGGGACTCGAAAACCCCGATTGGTCTCGAAACAGACAACGAAGGCAAGGGGGGACGCGGCAACTACGAACATATGCAAGCTTTATGAAAACATGTGGATGCAATGCACATGATGCCATGAGATGAAATGCATGACAAGAACAAAATGCAAAACGAAAGACAAAAACCCAGCCACGGAGGAAATAACATATCACATAGCCGGGAATGGCAAGAGTTGGAGTTACAATTATGGAAAGTTGTATTCGGGGTGTTACAACACTCCACCACTACGAGAGGATCTCGTCCCGAGATCTAGGATGGCACCAGAGAGAAACGGTGAGGAAGAGAAGAGGTAAAGCTAAGTTGCTTCTTCGACGAACGAGTGAAACCACGAACCTTGAGAGGTTGAGCAATTTAAAAGAAAGAGTACAACAGATATAAATGAGATTGCAAACAATCCGTTAGAAAAAAGGAACAAGGAACATTTTGAGAACTTGAAGGTTGCAAAGACATGAATCAAGAGTTTAATGGACAAGATAGAATTCGAAACCACTCTGTTTAAAACAAGATGAGAGAGGGAAGATTTGGGCAGCACTCTGGTTGAACATAGAAGGAATAGAACATGAACTTGAGAAGATGGGATGATACTTGATGAAATCAACAACACACTACCTCCGAAACTATTGAGAGAATGGCACAATGGGTAAGAAGGATTTCAGACAGCACTCAGGTTGAAAAGAGAGGAAAAACTTGATAAGATGAAAGAACTTGAATGAGAACACAACACTCCGGTTAAATGGATAAGCCCTAAAAGAACATGATCTTTACAAAACGAGGTGATGGATGAAGAGAGCAACATCACAATGCCTCTAGAAGAAAGAATAGAAGATAGATCATTGGAATAACAGAATGGAGAAGAAAATGCCAACTTCTGCCACAAATGAGCTTGGAAAGCACCCTTCTAAGAAGGTTATAACGGAGTTGTTGGAAAACCAACAACGAAAGGATAAGCTTATTGTGGGCTTATGGAAAACATCTCAAAATTATGAGGTGACAACCGGCCACTAATGGAAACAATTGATTGGTTGAGATCAATGAAGATAAGAGAAACTTCTTTCACCAAGAGGATAATTGGAGAACTTGGGTCATTGATAAGCACCACAATTAGCAACATTCCTTCGGGAAGGCTTTTAGGTGAGATCTTTACCAAGATAACTCCAAGGAAGAAAATGATGGGTTTAAAATACCTCATTCTTGAAACATGTGAATCGAGAAACATGAATGGAAATTCTCAAGAATGATATAACGCCATCTCAAAGATAAGGTAGAAGGAATTGCACTTTGGAATGCAAGATGAAGAATACTTGAACTCCTCAAAATAAGACATGTGCTGAACACCATGTTTATTTTACAGTAAAGCTTGGTGGGTCATAACTTCGAGAGAAATCTTGAAGAACAATTGAAGAATGAAAAGAATCCTTGATGAACCATCATGTAGAGCCTTCATGAAGAACTTTGGTAAAAGAAAATGATTATGAAGAAGAATTGGAGGTTGAAGAGAACCAGAATAGAAGCCTTGCAATGATTTAGATGGAGCTACGAAATGAGTAAACTTTGAACTCCGGACAAGAAAGATGAATAACTTGGAACCGAGAATTACTTCATCATGAACAATCTTCGAAAGAAAAGAATTGAATCACCTCGAGGAAATAAGAATAAGATTTATTGTATGCTTATCCTTCATCAAATTAAATTGATGACAAGCAATGGATTTGGCATACTACTTATTATCGTAGAAAGGATTAAGAGAGATATAGCACAAACTTTAGAAGGTATTGATGGAACCACCTGTGGGATTTGGAAACAACGAATATTTGATATGATAACGAAGGAAGTGAAATCCTGAGCGAACCACCGTAAGAATTGAAAACGAAAGTAGCAGAGGCACAATTCACCGGGAAGAATTGGAAAACGAATGAAGATACTTGAGGGGATTTAGATACATGAGAACAAAGAGATCATGAACTGATTAGAGGGTATTTGAACGATGCACCTGTAAGATTTGGATAACGAGAGCTGTAGGCTGGAATGAATGATTTTGAGATGAAGTGCTCCGGAGAATCAAACTGAAAAGACTCCTGAATAGATCTGGATGGGTGAAAAGAATTCTCACAATCGAAAGTAATTATGATAGGATGGCATCAAGCTAGAATCACGAATCTTCAAGAGAATGGACCAAGATTTAGAGGGAAAACTCTTCTTCAATCTTCAACTGACGACGAGAAACACCACCAAAATTACTGAGATACTCTGGGAGAATGAAAAGCGAAGAGGTTGAGCCAACAATGAAAAGAATTTGAAAGCGATCTTGGAGAAGGCATGTGACTGATGGAATCTATTCTTACATCACACTTTGAAAAGAATTTGGGAATAGCTCCGGGAAAATTAGAAGAGTCAGGTAAGATCCTGGGAAAAGACCTGTGGGTTAGGGCCCACTGAAGAGATAACACCATCAGAAAGGATGTTGAACATATAGATGATGCACCGGAACAAATGGAAAGCGAGAGGTGAACGATTAAGAGATACACCGGCATGAGAAGAACATTTGAAACGAGGAAAGGATATGATCTACAAGGCTTGAATTGAAACCACCAGAGAAGAAAAATAACAAAGAATGATGAACTCAAAGCTCCGTTAGTATCTTCCTGAGAATCACCGGATAAGAACATTGACGGGAAAAGAATGGACAAACTTCGTGTCCATAAGATGGATACTTGATTAAGATATCTGAGTCTTTGAAGAAAAGGGTGGGAGGGCGGGAAAACAAAGGCAACTTGGGGAAGATGGAACAAACATCGTTGAGAAAACTTAGAATTGATCTTGCGGATGTTGAAAATGATCGGATCCACTTGAAGAGAAGCACACCGGTTGGAAAAGAGTTGACATGACAACCTCAGTGCTCAAGAAGGATTAGCACTCACATAGCAATATGAGAACACCATTTAGGAAAAAGGCATGGATTCAACATTTGACATCAAAGCAACTCGAATACCACAAATAAAACAAAACAAAGGATTTGGCTTGTAGGATAAGCTGGAACAAATACATATGATAGAGATTTACCCAATCCCATATCAGGCATCTGTCAGAAAGATATTCTAGGAGCTACTTGAATTCCCACCTATAAACTCCCGAAACTTTCTGGTTATGCAATCTGGTGTTGGGGATACAGGGGAAGCAATATATCTCACCCAAACTAACAATCCCTACATCCAGCTGTATCCATCCGTCAACACATAACCAAGAAAAACTCCGGAAATCGTGTACCTCAACCTTCAAAAATCATCCGTTATACGAGCTACGGCAATACTCCCGAACTCCGCAGCACTGGGTGGCGTCGAGGTTATCTCACCAACAACTGCATAAAAGAGATTTTCGATATCGGCAAAACTCAGGTATTCCAGAACTGCAACGATAAAATTGTGACGACAACACCTCGGAGCTCAACTCCCCGGGACACTGCCACAACCCCTAAATGTCAGGAGGCACCAAGAACAATGTTCTCGTCATAAGAATATCGGAACGATCACAAGATACCCGCGTGATCCTAAAAAAATTAGTGAAATTTGAGGAAAGGAAAGACAAAACATCTACGTCAGGAGACCTCACCAGAGCGACGAGGGGGCTGAGGAGTAAAAAGAATCCTACTCTCCGATATATATCATCCTAAGACTCAAAAATAGTTTTCTTCTAGACTCAACAACAACCAACAATCAAGGGGGCTCCTATGGTCGGTCGAGACTCTGATACCTGTTGGGGAACGTAGCAGAAATTCAAAATTTTCTATGCATCACCAAGATCAATCTACGGAGTAATCTAGCAACGAGGGGAAGGGGAGTGCATGTACATACCCGTGTAGATCGCTAAGAGGAAGCGTTACAAGAACGCGGATGAAGGAGTCGTACTCGTAGAGATTCAGATCGCGGTTGATTCCGATCTAAGCGCCGAACAATGGCGCCTCCACGTTCAACACACGTTCAGCCGGATGACGTCTCCCGTGCCTTGATCCAGCAAGGGGAGACGGAGAGGTTGGGGGAGACTCCATCCAGCAGCAGCACGACGGCGTGGTGGTGGTGGAGGAGCATGGCAGTCCAGCAGGGCTTCGCCAAGCACCGCAAGAGACGAGGAGGGAGAGGGGTAGGGCTGCGCTAAGAGGGAGATGTTCTCATGTGTATGGCAGCCCTGAACCCCCATTATATATATGGGAAAGGGAGGGGTTGTGCCCCCACCTAGGTTTCCACCCCTAGGGGTGGCGGCCAGCCCTAGATCTCATCTAGGGGGGCGGCCAAGGGGGAGAGAGGGGGGCGCACCACTAGGTGGGCCTTAGGCCCATCTGAACCTAGGGTTTCCCCTTTTTCCCTTCTCTCTTCGCCTTGGGCCCTGGTGGGGGGCGCACCAGCCCACCTAGGGCTGGTCCCCTCCCACACTTGGCCCACTAGCCCTCTGGGGCGGGTGGCCCCACCTTGTGGACCCCCGGGACCCTCCCGGTGGTCCCGGTACGTTACCGATAGCGCCCGAAACTTTTTCGGTGACCAAAACAGGACTTCCCATATATAAATCTTTACCTCCGGAACATTTCGGAACTTCTCGTGACGTCCGGGATCTCATCCGGGACTCCGAACAACATTCAGTAACCACATATATCTATTCCCTATAACCCTAGCATCATCGAACATTAAGTGTGTAGACCCTACGGGTTCGGGAACCATGCCGACATGACCGAGACAACTTTCCGGCCAATAACCAACAGAGGGATCTGGATACCCATGTTGGCTCCCACATGTTCCACGATGATCTCATCGGATAAACCATGATGTCAAGGATTCAATCAATCCTGTATACAATTCCCTTTGTCTACCGGTATAGAACTTGCCCGAGATTCGATCGTCGGTATCCCGATACCTTGTTCAATCTCGTTACCGACAAGTCTCTTTACTCATTCCGTAACACATCATCCCGCGATCAACTCCTTGATCACATTGTGCACATTATGATGATGTCCTACCGAGTGGGCCCAGAGATACCTCTCCATCACACGGAGTGACAAATCCCAGTCTCGATTCGTGCCAACCCAACAGATACTTTCGGAGATACCCGTAGTGCACCTTTATAGCCACCCAGTTACGTTGTGACATTTGGTACACCCAAAGCATTCCTACGGTATCCGGGAGTTGCACAATCTCATGGTCTAAGGAAAAGATACTTGACATTTAGAAAAGCTTTAGCATACGAACTACACGATCTTGTGCTAGGCTTAGGATTGGGTCTTGTCCATCACATCATTCTCCTAATGATGTGATCCCGTTATCAATGACATCCAATGTCCATGGTGAGGAAACCATGACCATTTGTTGATCAACGAGCTAGTCAACTAGAGGCTCACTAGGGACATGTTGTGGTCTATGTATTCACACATGCATTGCGGTTTCCGTTCAATACAATTATAGCATGAATAATAGACAATTATCATGAATTAGGAAATACAATAATAACCATTTTATTATTGCCTCTAGGGCATATTTCCAATAGTCTCCCACTTGCACTAGAGTCAATAATCTAGTTCACATCACTATGTGATTGTAATGAATCGACATCCATGGGGTTTGATCATATCTCGCTTGTGAGAGAGGTTATTAGTCAACGGATCTGAACCTTTCAGATCCGTGTGTGCTTTGCAAATCTCTATGTCATCTCCTAGATGCAGCTACCATGCTCTTTTTGGAGCTATTCCAAATAACTGTTCTACTATACGAATCTGGTTTACTACTCAGAATAATCCGGATTAGTGTCAAAGTTTGCATCGGCGTAACCCTTTACGACGAACTCTTTTACCAGCTCCATAATTGAGAAAATTCCTTAGTCCACTAGTTACTAAGGATAAGTTTGATCGCTCTCCTATGACCCATTCCTGGATCACTCTTGTACCCCTTGACTGACTCATGGCAAGGCACACTTCCGGTGCGGTACACAGCATAGCATACTATAGAGCCTACGTCTGAAGCATAGCGGACGACCTTCGTCCTTTCTCTCTCTTCTGCCGTGGTCATGTCTTGAGTCTTACTCAATACTCACACCATATAACACAGCCAAGAACTCCTTCTTTGCTGATCTATTTTGAACTCCTTCAAAATCTTGTCACGGTATGTATTCATTTGAAAGTACTATTAAGCATTTTGATCTATCCTTATAGATCTTGATGCTCAATGTTCAAGTAGCTTAATCCAGGTTTTCCATTGAAAAACACTTTTCAAATAACCCTATATGCTTTCCAGAAATTCTACATCATTTCCGATCAATCAATATGTCAACAACATATACTCATCAGAAATGCTATAGTGCTCCCACTCACTTCTTTGGAAATACAAGTTTCTCATAAACTTTGTATAAACCCAAAATCTTTGATCATCTCATCAAAGCGTATATTCCAACTCCGAGATGCTTACTCCAGTCCTTAGAAGGATTGCTGGAGCTTTGCACACTTGTTAGCATCTTTCAGGATTGACAAAACCTTCTGGTTGTATCATATACTACCTTCCCTCAAGAAAATTGTCGAGGAAACAATGTTTTGACATCCTATCTGCAAGATTTCATAAACAATGCAGTAACTGCTAATACAATTCCAACAGACTCTTAGCATCGCTATGATTGAGAAAGTCTCATTGTAGTCAACTCCTTGAACTTGTCGAAAACTATCTTAGCGACAAGTCGAGCTTTCTTAATGGTGACAATTACCATCTTTGTCTGTCTTCCTTTTGAAATTCATCTGTACCCAACGGCCTTACAACCATCAAGTAGTTCTTCCAAAGTCCACACTTTGTTTTCATACATGGATCCTCTCTCGGATTTTATGGCCTCTAGCCATTTGTCGGAATCCGGGCCCACCATCGCTTCTCCATAGCTCGTAGGTTCATTGTTGTCTAGCAACATGACCTCCAAGACAGGATTACCGTACCACTCTCAAGCAGTATGCGTCATTATCGTCCTACGAGGTTTGGTAGTGACTTGATCCGAAGTTTCATGATCACTATCATCAGCTTCCACTTCAATTGGTCTAGGTGCCACAGGAACAACTTCATGTGCCCTGCTACACACTGGTTGAAGTGATGGTTCAATAACCTCATCAAGTCTCCACCATCCTCCCACTCAATTCTTTCGAGAGAAACTTTTCTTAAGAAAGGATCCGTTTCTAGAAACAATTACTTTTGCTTCTGGATCTGAATTAGGAGGTATACCCAACTGTTTTGGGTGTCCTATGAAGATGTATTTATCCGCTTTGGGTTCGAGCTTATCAAGATGAAACTTTTTCACATAAGCGTCGCAGCCCCAAACTTTCAAGAAACGACAGCTTAGGTTTCTCTAAACCATAGTTCATACGGTGTCATCTCAACGGAATTATGTGGTTCCCTATTTAAAGTGAATGTGGTTGTCTCTAATGCCTAACCCATGAACGATAGTGGTAATTCGATAAGAGACATCATGGTATGCCCCATATCCAATAGGGTGCATCTATGATGTTCGGACACACCATCACACTATGGTGTTCCAGGTGGTGTTAGTTGTGAAACAATTTCCACAATGTCTTAATTGTGTACCAAACTCGCAACTCGGATATTCATCTCTATGATCATATCATAGACATTTTATCATCTTGTCACGAAGATCTTCAACTTCACTCTGAAATTACTTGAACCTTTCAATAATTCAATCTTGTGTTTCATCAAGTAAATATACTCAGCATCTACTCAAATCATCTGTGAAGTAAGAGCATAATGATATCCACTGCGTGCCTCGGCACTCATTGGACAGCACACATCAAAATGTATTACTTCCAACAAGTTTCTCTCTTGTTCCATCTTACTGAAAAACGAGGCTTTTCAGTCATCTTGCCCATGTGGTATGATCTGCATGTCTCAAGTTATTTAGAATCAAGTGAGTCCAAACGATCCATCTGCATGGAGTTTCTTCATGCGCACATACCAAAGACATGGTTCGCATGTCTCAAACTTTTCAAAAACGAGTGAGTCCAAAGATCCATCAACATGGAGCTTCTTCATGCGTTTTATACCAATATGACTCAAATGGCAGTGCCACAAGTATGTGGTACTATCATCGCTATCTTATATCTTTTGGCATGAACATGTGTATCTCTACGATCGAGATTCAATAAACCATTCATTTTAGGTGTAAGACCATTGAAGGCATTATTCAAATAAACAGAGTAACTATTATTCTCCTTAAATGAATGACTGTATTGCGATAGACATAATCCAATCATGTCTATGCTCAACGCAAACACCAAATAACAATTATTTAGGTTTATCACCAATCTCGATGGTAGAGGGAGTATGCGATGCTTGATCTCATCAAGCTTGGAAACACTTCCAACACATATCGTCATCTCACCTTTAGCTAGTCTCTGTTTATTCCGCAGCTTTTATTTCGAGTTACCAACACTTAGCAACCGAACCGGTATCTAATACCCTGGTGCTACTAGGAGTACAAGTAAAGTACACATTTAATATAATGTATATCCAATATACTTTTGTCAACCTTGCCAGCCTTCTCATCTACCAAGTATCTAGGATAGTTATGCTTTAGTGACCGTTCCTTCATTACAGAAGCACTTAGTCTCGGGTTTGGGTTCAACCTTGGGTTTCTTCACTAGAGCAGCAACTGATTTTCCATTTCATGAAGTATCCCTCCTTGCCCTTCTTGAAACTAGTGGTTTCACTAACCATCAACAATTGATGCTCCTTCTTGATTTCTACTTTCATGGCGTCAAACATCACGGATATTTCAAGGATCATCATATCTATCCCTGATATGTTATAGTTCATCACGAAGCTCTAGCAGCTTGGTGGCAATGACTTTGGAGAAACATCACTATCTCATCCGGAAGATTAACTCCCACTCGATTCAAGTGATTGTTGTACCCAGACAATCCGAGTACAAGCTCAACGATTGAGCTTTTCTCCCTTAGTTTGTAGGCTAAGAAGCTCGTCGGAGGTCTTATACCTCTTGACGTGGGCACGAGCCTGAAATCCCAGTTTCAGCCCTTGGAACATGTCATATGTTCCGCGACGTTTCTAAAACGTCTTTAGCGCCTCAATTCTAAACCGTTTAACATTACTGAACTATCACGTAGTCATCAAAACGTGTATGTCAGATGTTCACAACATCCGCAGGCGACGTTCGAGGTTCAACACACCGAGCGGTGCATTAAGGACATGAGCCTTCTACGCAGCAATGAGGACAATCCTCAGTTTACGGACCAAGTCCGCATAATTGCTACTATCAACTTTCAACTAAATTTTCTCTAGGAACATATCTAAAACAGTAGAACTAAACGCGAGCTACGACATAATTTGCAAAGACCTTTTGACTATGTTCATGATAATTAAGTTCATCTAATGAACTCCCACTCAGATAGACATCCCTCTAGTCATCTAAGTGATACATGATCTGAGTCAACTAGGCCGTGTCCGATCATCACGTGAGACGGACTAGTCATCATCGGTGAACATCTTCATGTTGATCGTATCCACTATACAACTCATGTTCGACCTTTCGGTCTCTTGTGTTCCGAGGCCATGTCTGTACATGCTAGGCTCGTCAAGTCAACCTAAGTGTTTCGCGTGTGTAAATCTGGCTTACACCCGTTGTATGTGAACGTTAGAATCTATCACACCCGATCATCACGTGGTGCTTCGAAACAACAAACTTTCGCAACGGTGCACAGTTAGGGGGAACACTTTCTTGAAATTATTATGAGGGATCATCTTATTTACTACTGTCGTTCTAAGCAAATAAGATGCATAAGCATGATAAACATCACATGCAATCAAAAAGTGACATGATATGGCCAATATCATTTTGCTCCTTCTGATCTCCATCTTCGGGGCTCCATGATCATCATCGTCACTGGCATGACACCATGATCTCCATCATCATGATCTCCATCATCGTGTCTCCATGAAGTTGTCTCGCCAACTATTACTTCTACTACTATGGCTAACGGTTTAGCAATGAAGTAAAGTAATTACATGGCGTTATTCAGTGACACGCAGGTCATACAATAAATAAAGACAACTCCTATGGCTCCTGCCGGTTGTCATACTCATCGACATGCAAGTCATGATTCCTATTACAAGAATATGATTCACCTCATACATCACATATATTTCATTCATCACATCCTTCTTGGCCATATCACATCACACGGCATATGCTGCAAAAACAAGTTAGACGTCCTCTAATTGTTGTTGCAAGTTTTTTACGTGGCTGATATAGGTTTCTTAGCAAGAACGTTTCTTACCTACGCCAAAACCACAACGTGATATGCCAATTTCTATTTACCCTTCATAAGGACCCTTTTCATCGAATCCGATCCGACTAAAGTGGGAGAGACAGACACCTGCTAGCCACCTTATGCAACTAGTGCATGTCAGTCGGTGGAACCTGTCTCACGTAAGAGTACGTGTAAGATTGGTCCGGGCTGCTTCATCCCACGATGCCGCCGAATCAAGATAAGATTAGTAACGGCAAGTAAATTAACAAAATCGATGCCCACAACAACTTGTGTTCTACTCATGCATAGAAACTACGCATAGACCTAGCTCATGATGCCACTGTTGGGGAACATAGCAGAAATTCAAGATTTTCTACGCATCACCAAGATCAATCTACGGAGTAATCTAGCAACGAGGGGAAGGGGAGTGCATCTACATACCCTTGTAGATCGCTAAGCGGAAGCGTTACAAGAACGCGGATGAAGGAGTCATACTCGTAGCGATTCAGATCGCGGTTGATTCCGATCTAAGCGCCGAACAACGGCGCCTCCGCGTTTTTAACACACGTGCAACCCGATGACGTCTCCCATGCCTTGATCCAACAAGGGGAGAGGGAGAGGTTGGGGAAGACTCCGTCCAGCAGCAGCACGACGGCGTGGTGGTGGTGGAGGAGCGTGGCAGTCCAGCAGGGCTTCGCCAAGCACCGCAAGAAACGAGGAGGGATAGGGGTAGGGCTGCTCCAAGAGGGAGATGTTCTCATGTGTATGGCAGCCCCAAACCCCCACTATATATAGGGGAAAGGGGGGATGCGCCCCCACCTAAGTTTCCACCCCTAGGGGTGGCGGCCAGCCCTAGATCTCATCTAGGGGGGCGGCCAAGGGGGAGAGAGGGGGGCGCACCACTAGGTGGGCCTTAGGACCATTTGAGCCTAGGGTTTCCCCTTTTTCCCTTCTCTCTTCACCTTGGGCCCTTGGGGGGGGGGGGGGGGCGCACCAGCCCACCTGGGGCTGGACCCCTCCCACACTTGGCCCACGCAGCCCTCTGGGGCCGGTGGCCCCACCTGGTGGACCCCCAGGACCCTCCTGGTGGTCCCGGTACGTTACCGATAGCACCCAAAACTTTTCCAGTAACCAAAACAGGACTTCCCATATATAAATATTTACCTCCGGACCATTCCGGAACTCCTCGTGACGTCCGATATCTCATCCGGGACTCCGAACAACATACGGTAACCACATATATCTATTCCCTATAACCCTAGCATCAGCGAACCTTAAGTGTGTAGACCCTGCGGGTTCGGGAACCATGCAGACATGACCGAGACAACTTTCTGGCCAATAACCAACAGCGGGATCTGGATACCCATGTTGGCTCCCACATGTTCCACGATGATCTCATCGGATGAACCACGATGTCAAGGATTCAATCAATCCCGTATAAAATTCCCTTTGTCTACCGGTATAGTACTTGCCCGAGATTCGATCGTCGGTATCCCGATACCTTGTTTAATCTTGTTACCGGCAAGTCTCTTTACTCGTTCCGTAACATATCATCCTGCGATCAACTCCTTGATCACATTGTGCACATTATGATGATGTCCTACCGAGTGGGCCCAGAGATACCTCTCCGTCACACGGAGTGACAAATCCCAGTCTCGGTTCGTGGTAACCCTACAGATACTTTCGGAGATACCCATAGTGCACCTTTATAGCCACCCAGTTACGTTGTGACGTTTGGTACACCCAAAGCATTCCTACAGTATCTAGGAGTTGCACAATCTCATGGTCTAAGGAAAAGATACTTGACATTTAGAAAAGCTTTACCATACGAACTACACGATCTTGTGCTAGGCTTAGGATTGGGTCTTGTCCATCACATCATTCTCCTAATGATGTGATCCTGTTATCAATGACATCCAATGTTCATGGTTAGGAAACCATGACCATCTGTTGATCAACGAGCTAGTCAACTAGAGGCTCACTAGGGACATGTTGTGGTCTATGTATTCACACATGTATTGTGGTTTCCGGTCAATACAATTATAGCATGAATAATAGACAATTATCATGAACAAGGAAATACAATAATAACCATTTTATTATTGCCTCTAGGGCATATTTCCAACAATACCAACTTGTCACGCCCAATATGCGATACTATCCTAAAGAGACTCGAAGGTCCCACCAAGGACAGAACCGCATATTGATACGCTTTTGCAAGGTGGATATCATTACATCAACATTACATAATAGATGGGGATACATACAAGGCATACAAATGCCGCAAAAATACATCAATACAACATACATACGATCAACATCCGACTACGGATGAAAAACAAACAGAAGCTCTAACGACATCCACCCTGCTAGCCCAGGCTGCCGACCTGGAACCTATCCCTTGATCGAAGAAGAAGCAGAAGCAGAACTCCAAAACAAGCAAGCATCGCTCTCGCGTCATGATCATCGCATAACCTGTACCTACAACTGTTGTTGTAGTAATCTGTGAGCCACGAGGACTCAGCAATCCCATTACCATGGGTATCAAGACTAGCAAAGCTTAATGGGTAAGGAAGGGGTAAAAAAAGGTGAGGTTGCAGCAGCGACTAAGCATATATGGTGGCTAACATACGCAAATAAGGGCGAGAAGAGAAGCAACGGAACAGTCGTGAAGCTAGCAATGACCAAGAAGTGATCATGAACTCCTACTTACGTCAAACATAACCCAAAACCGTGTTCACTTCCCGAAGTCCGCCGAGAAGAGACCATCATGGCTACACACGCGGTTGATGCGTTTTAATTTGTATCTGGTGTCAAGTTATCTACAACCGGACATTAACAAATTCCCATCTGCCACATAACCGCGGACACGACTTTCGAAAGTTTATACCCTACACGGGTGTCCCAACTTAGCCCATCACAAGCTCTCGCGCTCAACAAAGGATATTCCTTCTCCCAGGAAGACCCGATCAGTCTCGAAATCCCGGTTTACAAGACATTTCGACAATGGTAAAACAAGAACAGCAAAGCCGCCTGATGTGTCGACAATCCCGATATGAGCTGCACATATCTCGTTCTCAGGGCAACACCGGATAAGTCAAGCTACGAGTAAAACCAGACCTCGTGTTTCCCTGAGGTGGCCCCGCAGGCTGCTCGGTTCGGACCAGCACTTAGAGAAGCATTGGCCCGAGGGGGCTAAAATAAAGATGACCCTCGGGTTGGCCGACCCAAGGGAAGGGTATAGGTGGTGGTGAGGCAAATGGTAAAACCAAGGTTGGGCCTTGCTGGAGGAGTTTTATTCAAAGCGAACTGTCAAGGGGGTCCCATAAATCACCCAACCGCATAAGGAACGCAAAATCAAGGAACATAACACTGGTATGATGGAAACTAGGGCGGCAAGAGTGGAACAAAACAGCAGCATAAGGCCGAGCCTTCCACCCTTTACCAAGTATATAGATGCATTAATTAAATAAGAGATATTGTGATATCCCAACAAAATCATGTCCACCATGGAGCAATCTTCAACTTCACCTGCAACTAACATCGCTATAAGAGGGGCTGAGCAAAAGCGGTAACATAGCCAAGCAACGGTTTGCTAGGAAGGGTGAAAATGTTAGAGGCTGACATGGCAATTTGGGAGGCTTGAGGAACAAGAGATAGGTAGCGCAGCATAGCGATAGAACGAAGCAACTAGCATAGCAATGATAGTAATGAGATCCAAGGTGACGGTCATCTTGCCTGAAATCCCGCTAGGAAGAAGAACGAGTCCATGAAGAAGATGAATGGATGAAGCCGAACCAAGTGTAGTTGAACGAATCCTCACGATCGCAATGAAACATGAACTATCGAGAAGAAGCACAACCGAAAAGAAGCAAACAACATAGTAAACACACAAGCATAAACATGACATGATGCACAAACAAGTATGATGCATGTCCAGTTTAATGAGGCATGGCATGACAAAGTGCAACAAACAATACTACAAGAAGTGGAGCTCAATATGCAACGAGTTGCATATTGACAAAACACCACATTGACATATTTAGTTTAATCTCAGTTATGAACAAGACAAGATTAAATGTTGGTTAACATGGCAAAAGGTGAAACATAAGTAAACTAACTATTTAGGAAAGTTTAAATGAGGCCGGAAATAACAAACAATAAATTCCGGAAAATCCCCATATGCATATTTCGAATTTGGTACTGTTCTGCCCTAAAATATATTTTATTGTTGTTAAACAGGAAAATAAAGTGCACCATGTTAAACTAGGAATTTTTCCACCCCATTTACATATAAAGTTTATTTAAAATGGAGCTACGGTTATTTAGTTATGAAATAAAATATTTTAGCATGGCATTTAAGCAAATTTAAACAAGCAGCATTTTAAACATTTTAAACATGGATGAGAGTTGTATATTATGAAACTAGATGAAAAACTAAGCACTTTTCATATATAAATTATTTACATATGATGCACGGTTGATTAGTTATTAAATGCATGAACAGCAAGGGTTTTTCTGGAAATCTGTAATTCAGTGGATAAAAGGAAATTCGCAGGTCAGGGGAAAAAATACTATCGGCCCGAAACTGGCTAGCCTAACAGGAGCAAACAGAGGGCGGGGGCTGCTCACCAGGCCTCACGAGCCGGCTGGTGGAGAGGGAGGCCTACAGGGGGCACGCTGGGCCCGGCGAAGAGGCGGTTTGGCAGGCCCGCACGAGCACTCGAGCGGGGCGCGGTCAACGCAAGAGGGCGGCTTCGTCGTCGTCTCGTTCGTTCGACAGGGAAAACAGCGACAGCAGCAGGTAAAGCAGGGGAGCGGCGGCGGTGCGCGAGCCGGCAAGGAACTCCGACGACGGGTGGCTGATGGCGACGCGAGCGTCGGGAATGGGCAGATCCAGGTGAGGGGGTCTCGGATCCGGCGGCACAAGGGAGCTCGGTGGCGTTGAGGAACTGCAGGGCCATGGCAAGGAAAAATCATACAAGTGGCAGGGACAGAGAGAGGGCCGGAGTGAGAGCGAGAGGAGGCGAGGCGGCCTGGCCGTGGCCGGCTGGCGGCGGGCACGGGCGCCCGAGGAGGTCGTGCGGGATGACGGACTGATGCAAAGCAGCGGCAGAGACTTCACGAAAGGCGCAACGAGGGACTTGGCGCGGCTGGCCGCGGGATGCAGGGCACGGCGACGCGGGGACGACCGGATCCAAGGCGAGGAAGGCGCGAAGCCAGACGGATTCGGGCGTGGGATGCTGATTCCTCGCCGGAGGACGTCCAACGGCAGCGGCTAGCTCTTGTGGGTCTCCATGGAGAAGAGCAAGTGAGAGAGGGAACGAGATGGAACAGGAGAAGGAGAAGCAACGAGGGGTGCGGGGTCCGATTGTTGAGTGTAATAAGATGGCGGCGCGCTGCACATGCCCGGTGCGTGTATGGGCGCGCACCAGGCGTGTGTGGTGCGTCGGGACCGTGGGACGTGTGTGCGTGCGTGTGTGCATGCGTGACTGGGCAGATGCAGTAGCCAGGCTAGCTGGGACGCGGTGATAGCGCATGTTCGTTGAGGGCTCAGCGGAGGAAGCGCGAGAGCGCGTCGTGCGTGCGCCGAGCGGGCCGAACTGGGTGGCATAGTGGTCAAGCCGTGAGCTAGTCGTGGGGTGGGTCACCCGGGTATAAAGGGGCATCGTTGTGTTGGCTGTAACGGTGCTAGGGTGTGCGTTTGAGTTTGTGCTCAATATACACAGGCGTTCGAGCGCCGAGAGAAAACTACCTCGCCAAGTCTCTGATTGTCTTCCTCCTCGTCTCCTTCTCGTTTTGGTTCGAGCCACTGCACCAGGAGGGAGAGAGTTGACACCGGGAGAGACTGGGAGGAGTACGCGTCGGTGCAGCAGCAAGGTGTTCGATCACCGGTGGAGCTCGGTCGCTGCGTTCCTCGAGCTCGGACCTTGTTTAAGGTGATCACCGAAGGGACATGGTTCCATTTTTGCCCTGACATTTGGTATCAGAGCCTCGTGTGACCGGGGAGCTCGACGACCATGGCGCTGGTCCCGTACTCCGGCGGGTCGGGGACGACGATGTTGACGTTGGTCCCGATGCTAACGGGGGACAACTACACCACCTGGGCCATCAAAGTGGAGGCGGATCGACGCTGCAGGGCTCTGGAGGCGGTGGCTCCGGCGGAGGACTCGGCGGCGGCGGTGATCGCGAAGAATGACAAACCGGCGCGCGCCTATCTACTACGAGCGCTCGCCGATGATCTGTTGCTGCAGGTCGCGTCGAAGAAGACGTCGGCGGAGATTTGGGCGAGCTTGCGGGCTAGGTTCGTGGGCGCGGACCGTGTGCGTGCGGCGAGGCTCGGCACGCTTTGGGGGGAGTTCGAGATCTTGCGCATGGCGGAGTCCGAAACCCTGGATGCGTTCGCCGGCAGGCTTGGTGGCATGGCGGCGCGGTACGCGGCGCTGGGCTCAACCCTGGAAGACTCCGCGCTCGTCAAGGAGCTGCTCGACTCGGTGCCGGACCGCCTGTACACGGAGGTGGTAGGGATCAAGCAGTTTTGCGACGTGTCGGAGATGCTTTTTGAGGACGCGCTAGGTCGCCTCAAGGCATTTGACGAGAGGCTGCAGAGGCGTGGGCAAGATGGCGGCGATCGTGGCGGCGACCAACTGTTGCTGACCATGGCACAGTGGCGTGCGCGCGAGCAGCGTCGGGGCGGTGCGCATGGAGATGACGACGGCAACGGGGCGCGCAGCAAGGCGTCGGGCTTCGGCGGGAAACGGCGCGGCCGCTGCTACAAGTGCGGTGAACGTGAGCACTTCAAGCGCGAGTGCCCGTAGTGGAAGAAGGCGCCGGTGGCGGAGCATGCACTGCAAGTCGACGACGACGTCGAGGATGCCGGCCTGCTCTGAGCCGCGTCTTAGGGCGAGATTGTTGAGTGTAATAAGACGGCGGCGCGCTGCACATGCCCGGTGCGTGTATGGGCGCGCACCAGGCGTGTGTGGTGCGTCGGGACCATGGGACGTGTGTGCGTGCGTGACTGGGCAGATGCAGTAGCCAGGCTAGCTGGGACGCGGTAATAGCGCATGTTCGTTGAGGGCTCGGCGGAGGAAGCGCGAGAGCGCGTCGTGCGCGCGCCGAGCGGGCCAAACTGGGTGGCGTAGTGGTCAAGCCGTGAGCTAGTCGTGGGGTGGGTCACCCGGGTTAAAAGGGGCATCGTTGTGTTGGCTGTAACGGTGCTGGGGTGTGCGTTTGAGTTCGTGCTCAATATACACAGGCATTCGAGCGCCGGGAGAAAACTACCTCGCCAAGTCTCTGATTGTCTTCCTCCTCGTCTCCTTCTCGTTTTGGTTCGAGTCACTGCACCAGGAGAGAGAGAGTTGACACCGGGAGAGACTGGGAGGAGTACGCGCTGGTGCAGCAACAAGGTGTTCGATCACTGGTGGAGCTCGGTCGTTGTGTTCCTCGAGCTCGGACCTTGTCTAAGGTGATCACCGGAGGGACAGGGTTCCATTTTTGCCCTGACACCGGCCTGATGGAGGTGGTCGCCAACGGTGACGCGGGTGCAGCTCCGGCGAGGTTGCTGCAGGGCCGGAGGAGCTGAGGAGGCCGGTGCCTCGCGAGCTGCTCGGGGGTGAGGAGGTGGGCGCTGGAAGATGCGATTGCATGGATGGATCGATGGAATTCGGTGGGGATTGGCTGGTGTTGAAATCCAGGGAGACCAGGTGGCTGCAGGATGGATCCCGAGAGAGTGGCGGCAGGGACGAGGGTTGGATGGGACACATGTCCTTAATTTTAGGGTTTGTCTAGATTTAGACTAGGAGTCCCTTATTTAAAACAAAAAAGAGGCTAGCCAACTCACCTTCAGGAGGCTCCCCGATTGGAGCTTCGTCGGCCGTCGGATCTGCCTTTCTGGCGCGCCTAAGCCGTTGGATTTTCACTTGCGGTTAAATTATTTTTATCCCACGGTTCATTTTTCTGCCCAATGACTGGTGGGCTCGTCTCGTGTCTGTATTGGCTGGGTAAGCGGCGTCCGGGTGAGAGAGAATTTGTCCCATCCGCGCGCCGCGCCCGCACCCAACGCAACCCAATCCCCTCGTCCCGCACGCCGTGCACACTCCGGTCCCCTCATCCCGCACGAACCCTAGGAGAGAGAGATATGAAGATGAGAGGGAGAGAAAGGGGAGAGGAGAGGAGAGGGAGGTCCGGCATCGGACGAGAGAGGGTGACCGGCCGGCGTCGGCCTACACCGGCGAGGCGTCGGCCTGCGCCCCTCCTCGCGCACGAACCCTAGCTTGAGAGACAAAATGAGGGGGAGAGAGAGAAGGGAGGAGAGAAGGTAGAAAAAGAGAGGAAAGAGGAAAGGGAGGTGTGGCGGCTGACAGGAGAGAGGGTCATCGGCCGGCGCCGGAGAGGACGGGCCCGACCTGGACGCGACTTGTTTCCCTAAGTCATGCCTTTTGTGTCGCTGTCTGATTTCAATCGATTCGTCTCCTTCCTCATGCCTCGGAGCACGCTGTAGCCTGCAGGCGGAGTGGCAGCTAGGGTTGAGGCGGAGGGTGGAGCTCCGCCAAACATCCGACCCCCTCGCACGCGACACAACCAAACCATAACCGCCTGATCCCAATGCGCAGGTGAGCCGCCTGCTTCCGGCGGCGATCCGCCCCCAATTCCTTTCCCGTGTTTTTCCCCGATTGTGCTCTACTTCCTGCTGCTGATTTGATTGGCTCGCAGGGGCCTCGGCAGCGAGGCGTTGGTGCGCCGGCACCGCGCATGGGTGCAGTTGTGGGTCGCGGTCACGGCGCTGGTTACCGGCACCATCTGGCTCTGGTCCTCTTCCTCTGTTGTCCTCTTCGGCACCCACAAGGTCCAGGTGATTTAGTTGTGTGATGTTTGTTCTGCTTGGCGTTTTAGGGAAGGCCGATAGCAATGCCATGAGAGTTAAAGTGAAGGCTGAGATGCTATGGCTATGCAGGTGCCGGTGCTATATAACCAAGGCACTTCATAGAGCAAATCTCTAATGCAACTTTTAAAACAAATTAATTTAGCATATATGCCGGCCTGAGCGTAAATGATGTTATTGTTTGAAACGGATGGAAAAAATTGCCAAGTATAATAATATTTAACAAATACAGACTCCTTGGTAAAGAGGTCGTAAGCAAGATGGTAAACTGTATCCAATGCAGAACCACCTAATATGGGTACAGAGTATTACTACCAATAGGCTTATTACCTGCAGACTGTGGCAAGTTGCGATAGTTCTTTCCAAAATTGTGTAAGATCCAACTTCTCCATAACTATTAGTTTGCTTAATCCGCACCCAAGGATGTAACTTAATGTTCCTATGGAAATTTGAGAAATGTAAACAATCAGTTATATAGTACTCACTTCGTATCACAATATAAGACGTTTTTGCAAGCAAAGACAGCTTGCAGAAACATCTTATATTGTGGGAGGGAGTAGGCCTATAAACATTGAAATCATGATGGCTGCCAGATTACGACATAAATATAAGGACATTTATAAAATTGACAGCTCACACATGATGTTTCATAACCTCAAGTTTTGCCAGCTGTGGGCTGTTAGGGAAGTGATGCATCACCACTACTTATTAATCCTAATGAAAAAGACTAGAGTAAGAAAATTGATAAATAAATATTAAAATTAAGCCAGCACAAAGTATGGTCCTATCCATCATGTTCTGGCACATAATATTTGATGGATAAGGATAATGTTACTCCGAAAAAGAAATGCACCAATTTTCTTAGATAATTTTTTGGTGCATCACTTATATTTTCAGTTTCAATTCATTTGACCCATAGATTGGTTTATGCTAAATGTATGGAATTGAATTGGATATACAATGGTCATTTAATTTTTTACCAAATTATATCTTGTACTGACATCAGTGCTACTACTCAAGGATTTTGTTGTAGATGAGTTGTGGAGAACTGTAGATTCAAATGGTTGGAGAGCATCTTCTGCACCACGCACCTATTGGCCTCGTGAGTTCTTCTCTGTATCCTCCCAGAACCAGAAGTTACTGGTCCAGTCTTATGCCATTCTGTGTGATGGCAAAATGAAATTCTAAAATGCAATTTCTCTACTTGCAGCCCCACCAACTGAATCTGGGAGCAATGGGTACTTGCGTGTCCGGTGTAATGGTGGCTTGTCCCAACAACGAAGTGCAGTATGATTAACATATGAAACTTTGTCTCTAAAGTAGCATAGTTCATCATGCAAGTTTTATGTGTTCATGGCAACATAGCTGAGAGATTTAAGGTTACTGCTGCTTTGCTTTTGCAGATATGTAATGTTGGCGCTCTACCCATGGATTCCGGCATTAGCTTGAAACGCTCAGGTGGGCAATTAGAAACCCTTCTATCTATATATTTTAGGACAACTAATGGATAAATCTTGATTTGAATTGTTAGTTGCAAATTTGTTCTTTTGCTCATGATGTGATTTCTTTTGCTAGGACAAATTGGGTCTCGGCCAATGGTGGAGAAGACGGAGTACAGGGATGAGCCGCTCGAGCACGGTTTGATGGGATGTTCGTGTGCAAGATGCAGAAGTTCGCCAGAAGGAAGAAGAGTTGGGCGTCGAGGAGGAGAAGAAGGTGGTATGCGAGGTGCTTGCAGGCCCAGCAGCAGGAGGCCGTCCTTGAGGTGCTCCTATGGATGGTCCATTCCAGCGCTGGGCCTACGTGTTCAATGCTGGCCTCACCATCCCCTTCTTCCATTGGCTCATCGGCCCGTCAGAGTTTAGAGATCTAATACTCCGCACTGCCTCCCATCCATTTTTAGATATATATATTTATATAAGGTTTATCATCACCCCATGGATCATGTGTTGTTGATCGACCAGGTTATTGAGGTGGAGGTCAACGGGGTGAGGCAGAGAAGTGGAGTGCTCATAAAGAAACGAAGGTATGTATGAATATGATGGATGCTTCCATTGCCAACTAATGAAATGCATGTCTCATGCTCGCGCAGCTGCTGCCTGGACTCGCCACTGCCACCGCCTCCAGTCGCTTCCGCCTAGGCATCCCGTCGCTAGCAAGGTAATTTTGTTCCGGTCCCAGTTGTCCTCCTATCCTCCGTGCTTGATTGCTACAGGTTCTTGTTGTGTGTGTGCTTGCTGACTTAGTGTTGTGTGTGTCCGGGCACCCATTGTATTTTTTTGCTGGCTTGCTGTTGCGTGCATGATTGTTGTGGCTGGCTTGGTGGTAGCATCATATATACTTGGTCGTAGCGCTCGCTTGCTAGCTACAAGTTCTTGTTGTGTGTTTGGTTACTACTGGCTTAGTTATGTGTATGTGTCTGGGCACCTGTTGTGTTATTTTGCTGGCTTGCTGCTGCGTGCATGATTGTTGTGACTGGGCTCTGGTTGTTCGGTGTTGGGCTCTTGATGGCATGCGACCTGCTTCAAAAAAAGGAAAGAAAGCAAGCATTTGTTTATAGAACAAAATATTGAAAAACATTCCATGGAAAGCGTGCATATTTAGCAAGGAAAAGGAGTCTAGAGAGCCTTAGATTCTTGTTATGTGTTGATTTACAAAATTTCTGCAGCTATATATTTGCTCAATCCAAAAGACATATTTTACTCAACCTTCAGTATAATGTATTTCTAATTGTTCATAACTCCTGAAATTTTTGTTATGATTTTGCAAGATTTCAAAATTATTGTATTTCAAAATTGTTATATTGATTCCTCGATGCTCTGTTCATGGCTTTGTTCTTATTTTATCCTTCTCTATTTGCTTGTTTTCTTTCCTACAAGAAGATGTCGAGTCATGTAATATGTTCAAAGAAGAGAGAACCTGCATTTTATGAATGCTTTCTTCTTTCTTCATTGTTACTTTAAGTTAGTGAATTCAGTTAAGTTGTATTGAGCAGCTTCATACGCATGGTTTCTCCATCTACACATCTTGCTCAGTCACGAGGCCATTAAGATCTTTTGCCTTCTATAAAGAGGGAGATGCCATTTAGACCTTACTCTGTCCAACTTGATCTTTAAATTTTTCTTAGGAAAGGCCATCATGGCTAGCTTTATTGAATTAAAACATGCTTACATCATCCAACTTGATCTTTAACTTGCTACTACTGTTTCTAAGCATTTTCCCAAGCATTGTTTTATTTGCTTAAGAGAATGAGCTCATCTTATTCAGTGGGTGTGCCAAGTAAAAAAAAATAGAAACTCAGCAATTAGTTCCACTCTTAAATTTTGTACAGCAGTCCAAATTATCCAATAAATCATTTGTTAGCAGGGTCAAATTATAGAAGTTGAATCAGTTGTTCCAAATTACCCAGCGAGACTTATTCCATTTGTTTATCCTTTTGGCCTTTTAATCAAGAACAACATTCAGAGCTTACATGGTTGTCGAAATTTAGTTCTGTAAAAGAGGAATATTGATATAATGCAATGATCAGTGCAGATTAGGATAGTTATAGAGTTCTTCCTCAGTTTTCACTGAGCAAAGATTGAATCTGTGTGATTTGTTCTAATACCAAGTAAATCTTGGTCTGCATTTGTTACACATGTTTTGGTCCTCGAAAACAGTATTAACCCATAATGTAAATAACTCTGATGTATGATGATTTTCAGTGAGATATCCTTTTATCTCCAGGCATTTCTTTCATATAGTGGATATACAAAATAAACTGTATGATCTGGACTGTAGGAGCAACTGTTGCTATTGGGACTGGTGCTTGTGTAGTTGTTGCAGCTATTCTTGAGGGCTGAGCTGAACATATTTGAAAAAGGTTTGTGCTTTATCTTTTTTTTCGACGACAAAATAACTTCTCGTTTCGAAATATTTAGTGCGTCGTCATGGCCTTTCTTAAGGGTGTTCAGGCATTTTTTTCTCCTTCTGTAAATTAGTGGTCTTTTATTCGTGTTGCAAACCCCAATATGGCATCTCGCCATTTCCCATGATCCACATGTTAACTATGGATTTATTTAATGATAATATGATATCAACTGCATTTTCTTCAGGATATTCTGACGCCTAATAAGGATCAAGAAAACAACAGAGATGCTAAGAGGCAACCTTTTGGGGTTAAGGATATAAACAACAACAGGGCTTATGAGACCGAAGAGAGCTCAAGTGGTGTCTTTTGATTCTTGAAGGCCTGCACTTTCCTGGTGGAGTAGCAACAAAATAATTCAGAGGCTTTAAAGCTAATGCACTTCACGTAGTTAGGATCAATTCTTTGTTTCGGTTTGAAATACTTCCCAGTTCCTCCTATTTGATTGATTCATCTAATTGACATTTTGTCAGGCAAATATTAGGCAAAGGATATGTACCTTTTTTTAATATAGAAGGGTCTAATTCTTATCGTGTGTACTTGCTCAAACAAAAGATTATTGAAAATATGTATATTTTCAACTCGATGTGGTTTTGAATTAGACTCCACGCTACCAAAGTAAAATGTGCATGTACATCTTATTGTAGACAACAAACCTATATTTTTTAATTGAAGGGGATTAAATTTGTTACCGATTTTTATCGAGGGAGACAACATTTCAAAACACTTCTATCTTCATTTTTCATACCAACGAATAATTTTTTTTGTTTCGGCTTTCACTCTATGCTATTAAAATAAATCAACTATTCTAAGATAAACTGACTATATTATATCTTTTTTCCTTAGGTTTCTTATCTTTTCCTTTTTTTTTTCAAAAAATATATGCATGCCCAAGTTTTTCATCATGATAACCATGTTTTCAAACTTGCTAAAAAAATACAACCATGCCAACTTTGCTTTCTCATCATACTGCATGTTTTCAAACTTGCTAAAAAATACAGCCAAGCCAGCTTTACTCTCTCATCATCCCAAGAAATATATGCATGCACAAATTTATCATCATGATAACCATCATTTCAAACTTGCTAAAAAAATACAACCATGCCAACTTTACTACCTCATCATAGTGGCCATTTTTTCAGATTGAACATATTCATATTATGCAAAATTTCCCTTTTCCCAGACTATTATTAAACAACACAATTAACATGTTTACAAAATACCATGGTTTAGTTCAATGTTCTTGCAGCATGAAACTATTTTCATCGACAACATGTCTTCAGCGGGTCTCTGCGCCATTTGGCGCAACGGGTCAACTAGTATAAGGAAAGAGGGGGAGTTTAGGGTAGATTCGGACCCTCCGATCGAAATCGGGCGGTTGAGAAAAATAGACTAGGTGAGTACAATAAATAAAAGATGATATTTAGGGAATGTTTGAGGATGATCCGGACCTGATGGTCATGACCGTGCGGGTCGGGTTCGGGACAACTTTCGGGTGCGCGCGAGGGGTTTGTGCACTATGTAGAGAGGCTAGGCGGTCAGACAAGAGGGACTCGAAAACCCCGATTGGTCTCGAAACAGACAACGAAGGCAAGGGGGGACGCGGCAACTACGAACGTATGCAAGCTTTATGAAAACATGTGGATGCAATGCACATGATGCCATGAGATGAAATGCATGACATGAACAAAATGCAAAATGAAAGACAAAAACCCAGCCACGGAGGAAATAACATATCACATAGCCGGAAATGGCAAGAGTTGGAGTTAAAATTATGGAAAGTTGTATCCGGGGTGTTACACCCCTCCTCAGCTCTTGCGCACTTGGTCGCCAGGTTGAACAACTCCAGAGATGTGCACAGATCCTCGTGGATGGCAAGCTCCTCCTTCATCTTGATGTCACAGACGCCGTAAGAGAACGTTGAGATGATGGCATCCTCAGTCACCTTGGGGATCTTAAGGCGAGCGCTATTGAAACGTTGGATGTACTTCTGTAGGGTCTCTCCAAGCTGCTGCATGATGCGGTGTAGGTCACCCACGACCGGAGGACGGTCGCGAGTGCCCTGGAAGTTGGCGATGAAACGGCTGCCCATCTCGTCCCAAGAGGAGATCGAGCCGGGAGGCAGGTTCAGGAGCCAGGTGCGAGCACCACCCTTGAGCGCCATGGGAAACCAGTTCACCATGAACTTTTCGTCTCCGTTGGCCGCCTCGATGCCCAGCTCGTAGAGCTGCAAGAACTCCGCGGGGTCGGCAGTGCCATCGTAGCGAGGAGGCAGATCTGGCTTGAACTTGCCCAGCCAGGCGACGCTCGGTGGTGAAGGCATGGCAGCCTGCTGTCGCCATCGGAGCTTTTTGCAGATGCGGGGCCTGCTCTTGATGGTTCCCGCGCGCTGCTGCCAGGGGCAGCACGGGGTCTTGGCGTGCTGGTGCAGGGATGCGGTCTTGACATGCTGGAGCAGGGGGCATGCGAGCGCCTTCTTAGGGCCGAAGGATTTCTTTGCAGCTCCTTTTTTGTCGCGCGGGCGCTGGACGCGGTGGGTCTCGTCCATGGGCCGCGCGCCTTGGGGCCAGGGTGCCTTCTTGGGGAGGAGGTGGCGGAGGCACCTCCTGAGCTGCATCGACCATGCAGGACGACGGGCGAGGCAGTGAGAGGGATGGCACAGGGGAGCCCCCTGCGGCGCTGACGAGCTCGATGATGCGAGCGAGCCACTCATCATAGAGGTCGTCGACGGGGCGGTAGTGCCGGAGCTCACGTGCCAGGAGAAACGCGGCCTGCGCGTCCATGGAAGCGCGACGGGCGTGAGACAACGAACCAGCTAGAGTCAGCGATGGAGTGGCGGTGCGGCCTTCCCGCTGCACCGAGGGGTGCAACGAAGATGCTTGCTGCTTGTTCCCCGCCGGGCCGGTGGCAGCGTTGGCGGCTGGCGGCGGAGAATGACGAGGAGGCCCACCGACGGGAGCCGTCTGGGCGACGCGGGCGGTGAGAGCAGCCCGACGCTCGGCGCGAGCTCGGCGAGCGTCCGCCATGGATGCGATGAAATGATGGAACGTAGAACCACGGAAAGAAGATTCCGACGTACCCCTACCTGGTGTGCCAAATGTCGGATATCGGGTTCCGGCAAAACCCTTAAGGTTTGAACTCTGGGGTGCGCACGAAGATCTTCTCCCTACCGATTCACGCCCCAAAACCTCACCGCGATTCTAAGCTAGCACGATGAACAACACAAGGGACACGAGGTTTATACTGGTTCGGGCCACTGTTGTGGTGTAATACCCTAATCCAGTGTGTGGTGTGGTGGATTACCTCTGGGGCAGATAATGAACAGTACAGAGGAAGAACAGCCTCGCGAGGGGTGTTCTTGAGCTAGTGCGGTGTTCTACCAGGGAAGGATTCGATCGGATCTCTTCTACTTGGTGGCTATCTCTATTTATAGAGGCCCTGGTCCTCTTCCCAAATATTGAGCGGGAAGGGAGCCAACAATGGCCATTTTGAAGGGGGACAGCTAGTACAAGATATCCTGACTAAAGTTGGTCTTCGACTGCCAAAGGTACTGGTGATGATGCCGTCTTGGGCTCCACGGTGATCTCCGTCCTACCGCTCTACTGGTCTTGGTCTCGTTGCACCAATATGGAAACCTTTGCCTGAGGCCTCGATACTCCACGCCTGCGCTTGCCCTCTTTGCACCAAAGAGGAAACATGGACACCGCGCCGGCTAGCGCCCTCCTGGTCTTGGTCGTCATGGCTTGCGTCACGAGCACATCGCGAGGTACTCCTTGCCTTGATCTCTCCACCTCCTCGTGAGCCTGCCTGGTGAGGCCGCCCCTAAGGAAGCCTTGTGTCATCTGCCCCACGAGGCTTGGCCCCTCGCAAGGGTCTTGAACTTGGGTTGATGAAGACGGGCCGTACTGGGCCACTGCTTGAGCCACGCCACAGGCTGCGGGCAGGTAAGTCTGGGTACCCCCATTCCCAGAACGCTGACAATTGGCCTTTTGTTTAGAAGTCAACCACCCGCTCCTCCAATATGGCTTCCCTGCTCCTGCAATGGCCCAGGGAATCAGAGCCGACCTTCTGAGCCAATCAGTGGCACCCGGTCTTCTACCATGGCACCCATTTCCGTGCCCTCTGCATCCACCATCTACCCAACACAATGCATGCGGGACACTTGGCAACCATCCCAAAGGGCGAAGGGAAAGTGGGCAGTCCGCGAGCCAGGATCTGGTTTTCTCCGTAACGTTCAACACGACGTACGGAAAACCAGAAACTGGCCCGGCCTCAAGATAATGAAGAAGGAAGCAAGATCTCAAAGGACGAAGATGCCTCAGCACTCTTGCCTGCGCACTAATTAGGGCCAGGCTCGGGGGCTTCTGTCAGTGCAACAAACCCTAGATCCATTGCCCAGACTGTGCACATGCATGAGGGCAAGTTCACGACACCATGATCAACTCAAGCAAGATGGATCTATTCCCTTGAAGGATCCAAGCACAGATCAAGAAGACCAAGACTAGCTAGAGGGGCAAGACAGTACTAAGGGAAAAATCTCCCCTGTCGGGCAGGCAAGCCTGGCGGAGGCAACGTTAACCCCGGAAGTGAGCCCCCCCCCCGAATCATCCCGGCAGGCCTGCCGGGACCACCGAAGGCAAACCACTCCACCGCACCACCTCACCACAATGTACGTCATCGATCAGTGCAGTGTCAAGCTCCAAAGTGACTAAGTGGCTGCTAAATGCCACATGGCAGCCACTTCCTACAGAAAATACCTACAAGCGACACTCGTCCTACGACGTGTCGAGCAAGTAGGCAGCAAGTTGGTGAAGCATCCCGGAAGACCCTGTCGGGCAAGCTATGACGTGACATTGAGCGACGCATTTAATGCACTCTATCAGCCTGCAGAGTTAGGTACGATAGCACTGTTTGCTATATAATTAGTGCGTAATGATTAATTTTCCATTGTGGTAACCCCTTGATTTATAAAAGGAGGCCCATGGCAACCATAGAAAGGATTCGGACCCTTGTACACTCATACGCGCATAGCCATTCTCGTCCCAAGGCAACCTTGTCAGGCAAGAGGGCTGCACTTTTCCACCACCATCCACCATCAATCCACCAAAGCAGGAGTAGGGTTTTACGCCTCGCGGCAGCCCGAACCTGGGTAAAAACTGCCCATGTGATCAGTGTCGTGTTGTCCCATGCTCCTCCGCTCTTTTGCAACATGCCATCCCCCGCTGCACCAGAAAGGGGATCATAGCCTATAGGTGGTCGTGGTTCCCCACGACAGGTTCATACTCAGTTAGAACAAGTCGCTAAGTAACAAAATGATTTGCTTAATAAAATGAATAATAAAATGAATGATCATGTTGTTAGGGTAATGACTAGAGGAGGTAGAATGACTCAGGAGCCTATGTATCCTGAAGGTCATCCTAAAAGAATTGAGAAAGACTCGTAGAGTATTAATATCGATCCACCTAGTTCATCTAAGAAGAAAAAGAAAAAGAAAAATGATAGAACTTTACATGCTTCTAGTAAACCTGTGATAGAAAAACATTCTGAGAATAGTAATGATGTTTCTGTTTCTGATGCCTAGACACAATCTGGTAATGAACATCCACCTAATGATAATGATAATGATGATGTGCATGTTGAAACTCAACCGGAAAATGATAAATAACCTGATAATGATATAGAAATACAACATGTTGTTAATCTTGATAACCCACCTCCTAAGAATAAAAAAGTATGCTAAAAGAGATTTCATTGCTATAAAACATGGTAAAGAAAGAGAACCATGGGTTCAAAAACCCATGCCTTTCCCCCACCAAGCCTCCAAAAAATAAGGATGAGGAGGACTTTGAGCGCTTTGTTGAAATGCTTAGGCATGTGGTTTTGCGCACTCATTTGACTGATATTTTGAAAATGCCTCCTTATGCTAAATACATGAAAGATATTGTCACTAATAAAAGAAAGATACTTGAAGCTAAAATTTCAACCATGTTTGTAAATTATTCATTTAAGAAGGAATACCTAAGAAGCTAGGAGATCCAGGAGTACCCACTATACCATGCTCCATTAAACTACTTTATGTGATTTGGGAGCTGGTTTTAGTGTTATGCCTTTCTCTTTATATAGAATACTTGGTTTGAATAAGTTGACACCTACTGAAATATCTTTGCAAATGGCTGATAAATCAACTGCCATACCTGTGAGGATGTGCCTGTTGTAGATGCAAATGTTACTATCTTAACAGACTTTGTTATTCTTGATATACACGAGGATGACAACATGTTGATTATCCTTCGTAGACCCTTTTTGAATACTGCAAGGGCTGTTATTGGTTGCAACAAAAGCAAGGTCACTTTTCATGCCAATGGCAATGAGCATACTGTATATTTTCCAAGTGAATAGTATCAACTCTATTGAAAGAATTATGAAAATCACTATTGGAGGTTTTTGAATTTCCTCTTCCATCCATCAAAAAGAAATATGGAACTCTTATGTTGGGGAAATGCATATCCCCATTGAGGTAACTTAGTGTTACACGAAGATTCTTCGGTTTCATGTTACTCGGAAATAGTTTGTTAATAAGACTTGATCAATCTTATTAATGGATTCTTTTTTAGGGGCATGTGGTCGATGAATTTAGTAAGCACAACCTTGTGTAATTTTAGTTTGCCCTCTGTTATTTATAGTTTAATGAAGTAAAATGCCATGATTATCCTATTTTCCAAATTACCCGTGCAATAAAAAATGGCCCTAAAATAAATGTGCTTAGGATATCGTAAATTTTAACATGATTTTTTCTGGAATATTTAAGAATTTTTGGCACCGAATACATCACAGGGGGTGCACCTGTTGCCCACAAGGCAATAGGGCGCGACCACCCCTTGGTCGCCCCAAGATGCCTTGTGGGGTCCAAAGGACCCCACTCACTTAGGGCTTCAACCCACTTCATCTCTTACCTCCAGAAACAAATCGTGGTAGCTCTCTCCCTCGTGTTCTTGCTCCTGAACCTGAGATTTTTGATCTCTTTACTCGGAGCTTCATTTCTAAAATTGTTTTGGGTGATTGCTCCTATCACTACAAAAAAAGACACATCCAAAATTTTTTGGCCGGAACGATTTTTTTTCTGTCATGCTTATGACACTTCGATGATGATAATTGTGACAAAAGCACGTATCATCATAGATGTGGTGGGCTCCTACTTCTATGACAAAAAATCATGATAGAAAATGACTTTTTCATCCTGGGCGGGCCGGGGACGCACCTGCATGACATTCTTTGGGCCGTCCATGACAGAAAAAATCATGGTAGAAGCGAGGGCGAGGAAAATTTCAGGGAGTTCCCGGTTACGGTGGGTGGGCCGGGCTGAGCGATGCATAGAGGGATTGCGCGTTTCTCTCATGCACGTACGCACGTGTGTGCGAGGCGTTGGGCTCTAATTGAACCCGAGTGAAGCGTTCGCTTACCAAACCCGAGCGATTGCACTATCTATGTTACTGAACCCGAGCAATCGATCCCTTCACTGCTACCTGAACCCGATCGATCGCTGCTGTTGCTTACTGAACCTGATCGAACCTACTGCCTCTTGAAGAGCAGTGAACATGGGGGTTGGTTGAACAAGTCAAGATGTGGTTGGGGTTGGATGAACAGTTCTCGATGGGGGTTGGATGAACATGACCTCGTGGTAGTAGGGGGTTGCCGCTGGATGAACAGGACCCCGAGAGGAGGCCGCCACAACCGAGTTGGTTGGGGGTGGATGAATAGGACCGCGTGGAGGACTGGTTGAACAGTAGCCGGTGGAGGGCTGGATGAATAATAGCCCGTGGATGAAAAGTAGTTGGTGGAGGATGGAGGAAGATGCGGTGGCTGAACAGTGTGGGTGGAGGCTGAAGGAAGTCGGCGGTGGGTGAACAGTAGCCCGTGGAGTCCCATTTTGCAGTACGCCACACCCCTCCCGATGAACAGGACCCCTATTTTGACCGTAGCGCTCCAACACAACTCCATTTCCTCCGTTTTGCGGTACGCTAGACCCCTCCTGATGAACAACATCCTGTTTTGACCGTAGCTGGTCGAGCAGAAGGTTGTTTCCTATATTTTGTGGTACACCAGACCCTTCCAGATAAACAGGACCCCATTTCGACCATACGCGCTTGAGCAGAAGGCTGTTTCCCTCCGTTTTGCGGTACGCCACACCCCATTTCGGTTGTTCCGTCCAAGCCAGTTGGCTCCCGATGAACACGACATGTTCCATTGCCTACCAATTAATACGACGCAGTTTCTCCATTTTGACCCAGCCGGTTGGCTTCCGATGAACAGGACGTCGTTGTTGCCGTTCGTTGCCTCTCCTTGTACATGTGCCATGGTCGTACGTATGTGCGAGTAGGCATTCGAGACCGCGCCCGTATGTATGTATGTGGCCGTATTTTATAGCATCTGGTTGTACTTACATGTACACGATTTAGACTGGACTGCCTGAGAGACCGATCGACATGTATGTACATACACGTTCACGACCAGACAGACAAGGCTACGTACGCCTCGGTCGGGTGGGTCCCAACTATTAGGGAGGATAAGGACGCACTTCCTTGCATGCGAAGATATAGCTGGAGGGTCCCAGCTTTCAGGGGGAAGAATCATTTTTTTCGTGCCCAATATGGAGGCACTTATTTGCATCTGAAGATATAGCAAGTGGGTCCCACCTGTCAGGGGGGAACATTTGTTTCCGCAAAATATAGAGGCCCTTTCGGTGGGTCCGCGCTATCAGGTGGACGAATCATTATTTTGCGTGTAATAAGGAGGCACTTCCTTGCTGCAGCCGTGGACCTAGCTGTCAGCCTCTCCACGTACAGTCCTCTTCCGATGGAACTCGTCCCTTGACCTGTTGACCATGCCGCATCGAGAGCACCAAGGCGGTGGACGATGGCGAGGCCTAGGAAGTGAATCACCCGGAGCCAGGGAAGACTCGGCAGTTGTTTCCCACACGGAGGGGAGTACGAGGGTTTACTGGTTCAGCTGCAGTGTGAGGTTGTTGTCGCTGGAGAATAACAAGAGGTCTGGGTGAGTAGAGGGATGGCCAGGCCAGCGATGGGAGTAGGGTGGGGCGGTGAGCCTGCACGGTAGCACAACCAGCCACGGGAGGAGGGAGCAGGCAGTCCAGCTGCTGCTGGTTTGAGCGGCTCGAGCAGGAAGAGTAGATATTGAAGAAGCACCACGGCCATTGGATGGACGTCCAACAGTCACTGCTCTTGTATGTTTACTAAGTTTACACGGGCTTGCGTGCGCGTCAACCCTTTTTTAGGAAAGCGTACGTGTCAACCTAGTAGGCCCACAAGTCAACCTCAAATATGTGGAAAACAACATACAACCCATCTGCCATTATTGTTAATAAATGTACAGCCCATTGGCTAATTCTTAAGGATTTTTTTGAAGCCCATATTCTATTTGTTACCATTACAGCCCATATTTTGGCCACGGTTAAAAATTCAACAAAAAATTTCATATTTCAGTGCGGACTAAACTATTTTTAATCCCGAAATTTCGAATCACGTTCAAACTAATTTAAAAATAATAAATTTATATCAATTTAAAATCCAACATAATTTTCCCTGCAAAAAAACAATTAAATTTGAAATCTCAAAATCTTAAAAAATATATTTGAAACTAATTGTCGTTTTGTTGTGTTTTTAAAATTTGCATCCCATTTCTTACTACTTCATTTTTTGGGCAAGCGAATACATCGCTCTCGCCTTAAGATTTGCAGCCCAGCAGGGTTGAGAAAGCAAGTAGGCCTCTATTGGCTATTTCTTTAGTAAAGGTAGAACTGGGCTAGCCATTTTCAGAAACAAAAAACACAACTCGGCTCATGATGTGGTAAACATAAAATAAAAGCCTGGCTAGACGAGCCACAGCCCCCGCACAACCCCGGTGTTACCCTGATCCGTCTCTAAAACTAGTAAATAACAACTGCTTGTTCCTAAAAAAAGTAAATAACAACTGCGCGACCTGCTGGGTCCCTGGTGTCAGCCGCTCGTTGTGTAATTCTTTTGTTTATTGACTAGGTTGACAATGGCGTGGGACCCAGATGTCCAACCATTAGGAGGAACCATTCTTTTGGGTTTGCAAGAACGAGGCGCTTGCTTGCGTACTGCCATGACCCTGGTAGGTCCCTACTATCATCCTCTCCACATACAGTCATCTACTTATTCCTCTCGGTTGTTGACCACATTGACAATGCCGGACGGTGGCGCACCACGCACGGCGAGCGAACCAAGGCAGAGCATGACCGGAGGCCTCCGATGGGAACGAACAGGAGCCATAGAAGATGCGGCACTGTAGTTGCAGGCGGAGGGGAGTACGAGTGTTGACTAGTTCGGGTGCGGGTGCGGGTTGGGGCTGACTTTGCCGGAGAGTAACAGGATGTGTGGGGGAATAGAGGGGATGGACCGGCCAACGTTTGAGCGTATAGTAGGGCGGCGGAGGCGCACCCAGCCGTGTAAGGCGGGAGCAGGTGGGACCGATGGAATGGTTTGGTTTGGGCGGCTGGAGGAAGAAGACAAGAGATAGAAAAAACACTACAGATGTTGGATGTCAATCCAACGGCTGGAAAGCAGAATCGTTTGTTGACTAAGTCGACACCGCATTAGATTGGCTTTTTCCTTGGGGGCCCCAAATGTCAGAATCCAAATCTGTCACCGCTCTGCAGCCTTTCTCATGAAGAATAAAAGCCTATTTCGTGTGCTAGCTAAAAATAAGTTTGTGGGTGTTGGCGGGCGCTAAGCACTTGGGTTCTGTAATGCGCAATGAGCTCAAGAAACCGGTGAGAGTGATGATATTTCCCTTGGTTGGGATTTATTACAATATTTCTCTCTTTAATAAAGGAAATGGCAAGCCATTTGCCTTGTTTCAAAGAGAATATGATAGTCACAGCCGAGTTGAAAAGGGAAACAACATCTAACTCAAGCTTACAAATGGTACAAAAGCTGAAGGATTAATTGTTCATCAAGTTTAGATAGAACCCAGACTAAACATGCATGGCAATAACATCTAACCCAACCATTGTTTTTGGCAGTCACAAACAAATGGGTCGGTCTGATCCATAAAATCAGCATCCTATGCTAAAAAATTTATTGATATATGGCGACAAGTTGTTGTAAATAGAAGCCGAGCACGTTCAAAAGCCCATTTGTCGACCTGAAACTTCCTTTTTTGTTGTTCAACATATCCATCTGTGAGAAATTTCTTGTTGAAAAACTTAAGCCTCATGGACAATAGTAACCTCACATTCAACAGGAAGAATGTGACGAAGTTTCTGTTTGCTTGATTGGACGCATAACCTTACATCGTTATTGTCCTTAAATGAATGTCATGAGAACTGAGAAAATTTTGATACATATTACTCCACCGATTGGTTATATGTTTTTCGCCATGTGTTGCTGCCTACGTAGACATGAAGATTGAAAACATGTGAAGGTCTAAAAAAGAGTATGTCGATAGAGCGACAGCCAGACAGTAATTCTAGTACAATATATATGGGCTTTGAATGTGCATGAAATAACCACCTCTATATACAAATTCTCCAAGCATGGAAAGCATCGCAGCAAGCCAATAATTTTGTTCAGATCAATACTAAACATTCTGATATATAAGATCTTGACAGAATCCAACACGATTGGTAGGCTATCGATGGACAAACTCTTCACTGAGCATATAATATAATATTAGTATCCAAAGTGTACTCGAAGATGATATAAAACTTATGCGCACAAATGAAAAATGCAGCTTGTGATTACAAAAGTGTAGATGATAATATGCAACACCTGAATAAGTGTGGATCCAACACCATGTCATGATGTTCAAATGGATCACGAATTACACCCATGGCCTCAAGTTTAGGTGCAGAGACGACAGTTATTTGCGAAGTTTTATAACAATAATCAAGGAGCGGCCTTTGAAGTGAACGGGCATCTTCAGTGATGAGCTACTGTCCTTTGAAACAAAGTCCAATGGTTTTAAGGTGAGGCGACTTTATTTGGAGATAATGGATACGGATTTCTAATCCGAAAACAAGCGCTCTGGGGCAGGGCAACCAGATTGGATGATGTTGTGTAGTGAGGCCTCTGACAGATCAACCACCACAGGCGAAAGTCTTTTTAGCAGTGGGAGTCAAATCATTAGCACTAGATTGGTTGGTAGATGGAACCGGGCTATGGTGAGGATGTGGAGAGAGGAGGAAAACCACGAGATGGACAACGGTGGTGTGGGCACAAATACATGGAGTTAGGGTGGCGGTATGTATTTTTTGTAGTAATGGTAGAACTCAAGCTGCTGGAGTTTTTCAAATTCAGTGGATGTTAATGCTGATGGACCACGAGATGGACAATGGTGGTGTGGGCAGAAACAAATTGTTTTTTCAAAGTCTGTAGAACTCAAGCTGTTGTAGTAATGGTGCATACACCATGCAGGGTATGGACAATAGGTAGCATGTTGGGATGCAGAGGCGTTGAATGGGGCCCTGGTGGGAGGAGATGATGGCTTTGAGGAGTTCAAATTCAGGAAGGACAGATATCTGACGACAGTTGACATTAAGAGGCACGGTGCGCCAGAGAGTGCGCCACCGAGATGCGAGGACTTTGTGTGCAGTAGCCATCCTTGGTGGGGAGAATGGAGATGATCTCCCCAAGGATCGCATCCGGGAGATCGCTGAGGCGGTCCACCAGAGATTCTATGGGTTCCTCAGATCCGGGTGGGTGGGGGGCTCGCTGCTTCTCCCCGCACTATCGGGTGCGGGATCTACAACCAGCATCGCCGCTGGCGGGAACCTCATCTTCTTGGCGCTGGGGCCAGCCGACTCCATTTTCCTTGCGGGCGTCATGTCGAGCTCACGGGTTTGAGCAGAGGAGCGAGAGACGAGTCTAGTGGCAGTGTGAATGGGGAAGAAGGAGAGTTGTGGTTTTCTGTAGGAGCGAGGAAGAAGGGGAGCAGGTGTTTTCTATACGAGTGAGGAAGAAGGTGAGCGGGGGTTTTCTGTACAAGTGAGGAAGATGGGGAGCAGGGGCAATTGGGGGGGAGACGGAAGTGGGAGAGTCCAGCGGGCTACAGTAAGTGGAGGCAATGAGGAAGGAGGGTTTTTCTGGGATTGCCCCTCTTCAAGGAATATGGGTTTTTCCTCGACAAAAAAAACAAATGGGCTTTAAGATGGATTTGCTATTGTATCGGTCTGGTCGGCTGTCGTGTTTCATCTTGGACTATCTTAACACTAGAGGCAGCCCATAAGAGACACTCTCTAGCTCTCCTAGCTTATTGCCAATTCCAAAGAAAAAAGAGACACCCCCAGTTTATGGCTCCTCATCGGTAACCATTTTCAACTTGAAAAAAAGATATAGCTCCTTCATGGGCCGACTTGGCATCCACCAAATTAGAGGATGGTGTACTGCATGCAGACACTCAGAATGGTCGTAGCGCCGCAAAATGAGGGGCCAAATAACATGCGTACAATATATATAGATTGTAATGGTTGATGCGCTAGTCAACATTCACATTAAACTAAGCTTCACAAGATACAATATGCATACTAGCTAATATTCACAAGCACTTAAGTCCAACATGTTTACGCATCTAAATGATTCACAAGACTATAACCAAGGAAAAGCTATGAGAAGGTGTAGAAATAAATAAAAATGACTAATGCTTCTGTGAGCAAAGGGCCTCCCTACGCACGCATTAATTTTCTGGGCATGCTTCTTTCTGCTCAATGTTGCGTGCACTTTGAGCTTGTTGGCAACTCCATAGCTAGCTTGATGGCTCATCTTGCAATTTACGCTGACACATTGTAGAAAATAGAGGAGGCAATAGAGATCACTCAACATCAGACCATTTTGTGCAGTTCCACTAAATCATCTTCATTGACCTGAATGTGAAAAGATACGAAAGCGTTGTACTTAAACGGTGTCGCAAAACAGTAGCACATATCAATAGCTCAGCATGACAAAACACGATCATCTAGACGAAGGGGATACTGACCCGCGTGAGGAAGGTTATGCATAATTTTATAGGTGGTTAGTTAATTTCTACCTTGGGATCTCCTATGATGGCACGGAGGAAATTCTATGCAATCGATGAGCGCAATTCCTTCTGCGTGGCTTTAGAAAATTTGTCCGACTAACCCCAATATCTTTTTTGTGCAATTCCACTAAAATAATTCACGTTGTTTGCATGACCCCTACTCGCCAGCCAGGCCATCAATGACTCAGTCTTTTTTATCTTGCATTGACGGTGCGGCTGCAATGCTTGTTTGCTCCTCTACACATGACAGGCTCGTTCCACACTGCAAACAGCAAGTCAACGTACGAATATGCTTATTTCATCTTGCGTTGGTCATTCTACCTAGTTACGAATGTAGGAATACCTAGAGCACCGTGAGGTCAAATGATAGTAGGTTCCACTAAAATTGAGATTTATGCGTCTGTTTTCACAAATAGACACCATATGGAGATAGACAACCATGTTTGCACAAATATGTAACAGGGTTATTTAAGTAGTGTCATTTTTTTGCAGTGGCATATGATTAATAGAAGCATCTGATATGTTATAAATGGCATTACAGTGACAGTATGAAAAGTGCCCTTAACTAAGAAGTGTCATCACATCAAATCAACACTGGCACTAGATTAATGGGGGCTTACATTAACATGCATAACAATTGCACCATTACTCTGTGATGACAGATTGGGAGTAGCAATTGATCAGTACGTATGTGCACAGTTAACAGGAACGATTGGTCTAACAAATGGTGATACGGAAAGGAGAAACACATCATCATGTCAACCATTGTGCAACTAAATTTTGTGCAGTTAAACGAAGATGCAACTATGTTACCAGTGCAGAGTTTAGTGTAACAGCCCAAAACACTCTTTATGAGAAATAAAGCAAGATAGAAGCATTTCATAAAATAGTGGTGGCATTGATTCAGTTTATCAATGGCAATAGATTGACAGCAGCATTACTTAACAGCGACATCACATTAATAGTGGCATTGTCTCATTTTACCTATGATGTTCGATTAACAACAACAGTAAGGGCATAGGGACACGGGAGGCACAAGCATGTTTTACATCCACCGAGGCATAAAGTGGTGAGGCATAGGTATTGTCGAGTGCGGTAAACATGCAAAGCATGTCTTGATTTGTGCATTTTTTGTTCTCATCAGTGACCTTTCCAATGCGACCATAAGAAATCTAGACGTGCTCATTCTCGGTTGCATTGTCCACCCAACACCCCCCACTTTCTATCCTTTTTCGACCAAGAGACCGGTCAGGCCAGCATCTTTATTTCCCTTTCCAACCAAGAGATCAGTTTGTTAGCCAGTATCTGCAGTACCTTTTTTCCTCTAATAGTAATTTTTTTGTGGTGTTTGAGTGTTCGACAAGCCGACGGAGCTAGCTACATGGGGAGCTTTGTAATACTAGAAGAATATCCACATGTAGGATGTAGAGACATGGGGAGCAATCCTAACTTGATGAAAAAAAGGGATGCAGGAACGTGGGGAGCTGGGCAATTAGAACAAGGTTGGTTCTAAAATAAGTTGTACCTCCGGTCGGCGGGATGTGGCGAGGCAGGCGACAGGATCTGCCAACTCGACGGTGGTGAGCAAGGGTGAGGAGGACCTCCCACGCTAGCGCCAGGTCAGGGAGGACGACGCGCGTCAGCTTCCTCCTGCCACCGGCGACCACCAGCGAAAGGGATCCGACCGGATCTGTGTCAACCAGAGAGGAGAGAGAGACAAAGAGAGTGGACACCGTGGTCTTGTTTAGATCTAGAGAGGGTGAGAGAGTGAGAAGAAGAGAGCAACCCTAACAAGCAAGTCCCTAAGTGGACTAGTGGAGTAGTAATTGTTTTTCCCTCTGTAGCGAACGTTTTAAATTGAATACGCGCGGAGCCATCTTTTCATTTAACGTAGAAGTAAAAATAAACTCAATCAATAACCGCGCCACAGCGTCAGGTCGCACTTGGTATGGCTGACATTTGGTCCCAGACCCCACATTAAGTGGACGACTAGATGTCTCAAATTGTCACGTTACCTGCCTTTTCGTGTGCAAATGTGCTCCACCCTGAGTGTACCCGTGCATGTGCGTGAGTGGAGAGTGAAGACGGACTTATAAACCTTGAGGTTGTAGAGCTAGTCGGAAACAAACCCTCACCTTTAAATCCCTGAAGTTTGTACCCTGTCCTCTGTAATCCAGGTCATTTTTAACCTTAAGGGCATGCGTGGTTCAAGGGGTTTTAACGGGGATTAACAGGGATTGTGGGGGATTAAATCATGAAGCCAAATTCCCTTCCATTCCTCTCCAAACCCCTTGGGAGGAGGTTGAACCGAACAAGGCCTAACGCTGGTCATAGTGGAGAGTAACTTAGACTAGTAACATGCATATGTTACTAGTTTAGTATGTTACTACCTTCATAATGGGTAGTGTCATATGTGTGGTAACAAAGATGTGTTCATTAATTATTTTGTAGACTCATTTTTCATTGGGAAGCGCTATGTGATGGTAGTAACATAATATGTTACTCTATTTACCTCTCTCCTCATTAACTACTTGCCACCTCACCCTTTTTGCTTATGTGGAATCTATGTTACTACCTATGTTACTCCCACTATGACCAGCCTAAGACTAACCATAGTGGGAGTAACTTCAAGAGTAATAACATCGGGTCCAACTCAGCAAATTCACCTATGTGGCAACTAGTTAATGAGGAGAGAGGTAAATTGAGTAGTAGTAACTTAGTAGCTAGTTAGTCATTCTATGACATACCAAAACAAAATGACTCTATAACCAAATAAATGAAGCTTTGCATGACACTACACGTGCGATGACCACTGGAGCAATCCACTCAGGTTGTACATAAACATGTTCATACTAATCATTCATGATTTTTAGTACAAATAGGATGCACATGGCGATGTCATCCTCATACCAGCCACTATTGATGGATGGCCACACAACGTCGCCCTACTCACCTGCAACTCCAACCTGAGTTGTGCATGCAGCAACTATGACTGCAATGGAGTACTAGACGCACAAGGCATGTTGTTGGTGCTGCTTCATGAGCTGCCGAGCCGTCTAGACGAGCGTGCAGTAATGGCCATCACCTGCGAAATGAAGGACGTCATTCTTCTGCCGCGTCCTGGCCATCACAAAGGTGGTGACACACTTTGCGTGGTTGTCCGAGACGGAGTCCATCGTCCCACTCCAACGATGGACAACGCTCGCCCGAGAGCGCGAACATGGGCGCAAATTCATGCAAACACGGCCGAATTGAATTACATTTACATTAAATAAGATGTGCTAGTCCAGAGCTAAAGGTAGAATTAATATACCTAATCTAAATGTTTGCTGGCCGATCTCTTTGTCTTCCTCCAGCATCCAGCTGAAGAAGAATGGTGCAAGACACCGACTGTTTTCGTCGGCATCACCTCGGTGGTGGCCTTCATGGGATACAATCGGCGGCAGCCTCCCGTGTTCTACTTCTCATCGATGATGGCGGCGGGCGGGGACGTGCTGGCCGTCACCTCGTCGACATCCACCGCAGCTTCTTTCTCTACCTGCATAGCGCGGCTACGCGCGCGTAGATGGCGGATGGCATAGTCGCATGCACTGAAGGCGTTGTACAACACGGCGGCATCAAGGGCAGCGATGATGCTTGTGCTACCGTACTCCCTGAGAAGCCGGCGTGGAGCAACTCGGAACTCTTCCTCGAGCAGGATTAGAGCGGCCAACTGTGGAACCACACACTGGCTTAGGGCGGCAACTGGCTCCGTCGGGCTAGGCAAGGTAGATGGAGTAGGGAGCTGCCTTGCTCGTAACTGCCGGGCTCGGCGGGCCACCCAGATGGCTTTTATGCCACAGAACTGCTCTTCCTGCTCGTCAGATGCCGTCGAAAGAGTGGAGAAAATGGTGGAAGGAGGAGCTTGGTCACCGTACCGCTCCTGAATGGAGAGAGTACTTGCTCTAAACGATGTGCCGCTGCAAGAGCCACCTATATTAAATAACCATGCTCTAAAACAGTGGCCCATCTTTGGCTATAGTACGGTACTCCTAAAGGTTAGTACTAGGTGACCTTGCGCTTTGCTCCTCGCCTCTTCCAGAAGTCGAACAATGATGATGGTACTATAGTAGAGCACGTGCAATAGTGGGCTTATAGCCCGCTTACATGGCACTTTTGCCTATGTGGAGGAGAGAGATGTGAAAAAGTAAGGGGAGTGGGCTCTCATGCTAGAGCCTAGCTATATGCGCATTCCTAGGTAAATGTAATAAATGTGAAGAAAGAAATAGACAGAAGATGAAAAAAAGTACTGATGTAATAGCCAACCTTATAGCCCACATTATTGTAGGAGTGCATATATATGATGGCTATAGATGACATGGCAGTTCCTTATAGCCGTCAGCTGGCTATATTATTAACCATGCTCGTAGTACTACTACCGTATATACTTCTTGCAATCTGACACCGAATGAACTGATGCATGTCCACCGCTTGTATAAAGCAGAAGCTTCTCCTCGTGTTGCGAGCCATCGTGCACGCGTCGGCGAGGGAGATGGCATATTAAGCAAGCTTCTCATCGTTATGCGAGTTGACGAGACACATCAAAGTTATTTAGTACTCTCTCCAAAAAGGTCTGACCATGTCCATGGCTACCATACCGTGCTCCGTCATTGAGTATGTGCACGATTCACGTGCCATCGAAGAGAAAGAATGTTGCGTAGTACGTGCCATTGAATTGCATGACACGTGCACCTTGATGCTAGATGTCCGCATGTTGGCAAAAGGATGAACAAAGCTCACGAAAAAAAGAGTGGAAGAACATAGATCCCCGACGACCGAGAAGGAGCAAGTAACCTCGCAGTGGAAGTTCACATGCTAGTCAGCTTCCACATTTTTTTCTTTACTTTTCTCTAAGAAGTACAAGCCTGCCCTATATGTGAATAAATCTTGTTTTCTGCACTTATCTACGTGGTAGGACCAACATGGTTTCCAATATCCATTTAGTTACTAATTTTGTGTTACCAAAGAAAACACATGGTTCATTTTTAAATTAAAGTAGTCAAAACCAGCATGGAGCTAATCAGTTGCATTGAACATTCTTTTCTACCGGTAAAAAAAACACTTTGTTCTGATATATTTACAAAAAGATATATTCATAATCTCACATGTTATTATCAACTACCCAAATGCTAATTTTTTACTATTTAGAGCATGCACAATGCTTGATAAGACAACTTTATCTTAAGCATGTCACGTGATCTAGAAGAGACATCAAAATATGTTGTAGTGGGCATGCTTCTGTCAACTCAATGTTGCGTGCACTTTGAGCATGTTGGGAACTCCACTGCTAGCTTGGTGGATCATCTTGCAATTGACGCGGACACACTGCAACACTCGTGTAAGGCCCAAAGGTTAATTTGAGAACAAGTACCGCGAGGTTGATTTCAGGCCAGGCGTGCAGCGGGCGGCGCCCTCGGCCAGCGCGCCGCTTCAATGGCAGACACAGTGAGAGGTTGCGTCCGCCCTGGGCCGCCTTGACCGTGGACCTTAGTACATTAGTCGTTTGATTCATAGGATTGAATCCTATAGGAATTTTTACTAGTATGGAATCACGTGTAGTACTACAACATTTCATTGGAAATCTAGAATCTGGTCCAACTTTTTTTTCCACTTCCTTTCTCTCTCCCGTGGCATCAAACACTCTATGCTAATACTATGGGATTCAAGTGGACATGCCACTCAAATCCTTTGTTTTTCCTATTCCTGCATTTTGAGAATCCTAGTACTTACTCTAAATGATGCGCGAATCAAATAAAGAAACGGAGGGAGTACTTGCTCTAAATGATGCGGAGTTCCGTTCCTCTTGGTCAATGTGTAATTCTCTATATGTGCAGTCTTTCACAGACGGAGGGAGTAGGTTGAGAGCGTGAGCGTGTGTGTTGCGTCGGGTGATGTGTGTTGCATGGATGCGTGAGTATTGCGTGCATGCATGTGTACATGTGAGTGTTGCATGCATGCATGTATGCATGAGGCTTCTACTCCCTCCCATTGACATGTTCATATTTTAAGCTTCATTAAAATGTTGCATGAAAGAATTCATAGAAAACTCACCGATGCATGTAAAAATTCTGGTCTTTTGTTCTTCATGCATGTATTCCAATTAATACGTTCGTAAACACAATTTTCATTAGGAAAACGAGCCCATTATTGAGTACTGCTTTTGGAAAAAAATCTTTCGGGCACTCATCATTTACCACTACCTTGGTTGATGATTTTTTTCATTGGCCTGCATATAAATTGGAAGGAGGGAGTAGGTGTGCCTTGGCCAATGGTTCTTGTTGTTGGACAGGATGAGAGTAGAGGCATACTGTAGATAGGAAGTCTTGGCGAACCATTACTCCCCATTTAGGTCAGAGAGAACCACGTTATTCACCTAGTCAGTGAAGTGACAATACACATTGCAGCAGATGGGACACTCAATTAATAAGCTGAGCCAGCATGTTGGTGTTACTAAATCAGCCTTACCCTATACTGCCATCATGTTTGCTAGTGGAGCACGCTTCCGCAAGAGGTTCACTTTCGCAAATACGCCTGTGCACCTCTCTCTTCCATTAACTGACATATGTGCCCTATTGTGGTAGACCCACATGTCATTGGCTTAACTATTTACACTCCGAAGGACGGAGGGCCACGGAGTTGCAAAATTAGTAAATGAAGTATGTTTAGCACCAACAAGTTAAGCACCTATGCCAGGACGTTCTTGTTTATTGTATTACTCCTCATGCATGCATGCGTTGCGATTAATACTACTCCCTTCATCCATATATATATATAGGGCCTAATGTTTTCTTCGAGGTTTCCTTTGACTATTGATAAGATTTTATATAATTTGAAAATTATATCATTTGAAGATCCTTTCACCATTTCACATATGAAATTGATGGTATGCTTTGAGCAACTTGCATGTCCTATACTGTTGAACTATTGCATGTCCACCGTGAGGGCGAGGGAGTGGGAGAGGGAGAGGGAGAGGGTGCTGTAGTCAAAACCCTCTCCTCGTCCTACGAGCCACTGTTCGCGTGGGTGACGGAGAGGGTGTAGACGTACGTAGGGGCCGTTTGGATTGTGACTATCTTAGGCCCTAGCTGGACAGAGGGAGTACTAGAAAATGCTCACCATCTAGTAGTTCATTGGTTGGTTTCAGTTTTTTAATTGAGTAGTGAGTACACTTGATGTTGCGCTGCTACCGTCCAATATTCACGTGTGGTGGTTTCTAGAATAAAAAAAGAGGTACTTACTGTGGGAAAGGTGAAGGGATGGTTACCTAATCCGAGAAAGGGAATGTTGGAGTACCACGGGATTCAACGAGGAGTGAAATGATGGTTGCTTCATCCGAGCAACTTATTATTGTGGCGAAGGTGGGGCCCTGAGATTTGACTGCTCACTAGTCATTATTACAGCAGTGCAACAATGAGGGTGAATCTCCCCTGCAGTTGTGCACTCAATATTGTTGGATGGTAGGTGGAGCCGGATGAAGGATGCCCCACATGTCAGCGAAACAAAGTTGAATGGTTTTTGGCATAATTTTCTAGCAGAAATTGTATTGTAATGCTATGAAAGTTCCAACTTTGGTTCTCGCAGAAAAAAAAGGAGCAACTTAGGATTCATGTGTCCTCTTGCCTCAACATTGTCTCATTACAACATCCCATCAAATACAAATGAAACTGCCATGGCTGCTAATGCATCTCAATGATTCGCAGATCATCGCCAATATTCACATCACAACTAAACACAAAGTTGTGAGAAGGTGTCAAATAAAAAAATGGAGTATAATTGATCGATGCTATTCGTAGGCATGGCTCCATTTCCTAGCCACGGTTTTCATTGGTTGGCAGCTAGTTTCACGCAACTCTATAGCCAAGAAAGAGGTGTATGGAGGACATCACAATCCGATCATTTTGTGAAGTTCCACTAAAATCGAGCTTATCATCAATATTCAGTCAGTGTCATTACAATAATAGTTGAACTAGATGATGAAACATAACACTCACAAATAGAAAACAATCACCTCTGCAATCTCTCTTTAAGACTAACTACTTGTTGGAGAAGATTGGGCTCAGAGTTGGACGAGGAGGATAGCAAAACCAATCCCCCTTTCTGCAGTCCCATAGAAATATGAAAGTGTTGCCCGTGTGACATTTTGGCGGAACTGCACAAAACACGCTTAAGAAAAAAGTGATTTGTGAAGTTCACCAAAAGGTCACAATAGCAACAAGGTGAAATGGATAGCCCTGTTTGTAAAAATAGGTAGAAAGGAAACAACTGCTGCCCAATAAAGGGTTGAAGACACATACACCGACAAAAAAGAAGCATATTCAATGTCATAAGGGAAACATAGTAGCAAGGTGGATTATAAAAAACAGTGTGAGGACGAGATTGCAAGATGGAAAGTACGTTGAACGAGCTAAGTTTTGGGCAAAGAACGAGGGAAGATCCACATGCAGAATTTTCCACATGTAGCATGTGGGAAGATGGGCAATGGAGCAAGGCCGGAGGGGATACCTGGGGGTCATCGGGATGTAACTAGGAGGGTAGCAGCGGGCGGGATCTACCCATACTGTGGCAATGAGCAAGTGGCATAGGCCCTACCGTGCCGGAGCTTGGTCAGAGAGAACGGCAGGTACCGCAGATCGGGACATGCTGCCTCGGCATCATCGAACAGAGAAATGATGCACATCCTCCCTTTTAGCTGGCGGACGGGATGCGGCCGGATCAGTGACCAACTGTGTGAGAGAGAGGCCACCGACGCCTTGTGTGAGATACTATGAAGAGAGACAAACCCCGGCAGGCAGGCTCCATTGTATAGGGTTAATTATCCTTTTGCCCTCAATGGTGTCTATGTGCTCAGTTTTGCCCTCAGATGCAAATTGTGCTCAGTTTTGCCCCTAGTCCATGCACAGCTACTATGACGAGGCCAAACGGCCATATTTGAGTCCATTCCGTCCGCCAGCGTTAGTGGTTGTGGGTCCAGAGCTTACACGTGGGACCGCATGGACGTGGGTCCGGAGCTGACATGTAGGCCCATGCAACTAAATCCCCAAATCATTCGTAGCTCACTCTTCCCATCCGCTTCCCCGCCGGCCGACTGACCTGCGCCGTTGCCGCCATGTGCGCTGCAGCCAGCACCTGCCCCGCCACCAGCTGCACGCCTACTCCACCGCTACCGTCCTGCGCCTACGCTCCACGGCTACCTGTGACGCCCGCCACCTTCCTGCGACACCAAGGGTGGGGCGCCCGCCACCTGCTCGACCCGCGGCACGGCCTCCTTCCGTGCGCCTGGCCGGAGCGCTCAAAGGTGGGGGGCTGCTGGAGCTATTTGAACTAGGAGGAAGAACCCTAGGGTGAAATGGAGAGCAGCGGCGACCCCGGAGTATTTGGCGAGGCAGGCATCGGGCCGGAGATCCGCCGCGTCCACGACTGGGTTCCCGAGGGGTAAGTCCCACATCTTGTTTAGATTGAGCTTAGTTGTGCATTTGAACACTCGATTCGAGTAGGTTTGCCCAATTAGTGTGCTGATTGCGTCTCTGTTTTTTGCCGGTTAGGATGGAATTGTGGGTTGCTTTCTTGATGCACATTAGAAGGGACCGGTACACGTTCGATGCAAAGGATCAGAAGAAATACCAAGGAGGTTTTGATTATCGGTTGCCAATGGCTAGTAACTGGAGTTTCAGACAATTTGGGGAGGTAATTTGTAGCCAATATCCTTGGGGTTTGCTTGATGAAGTGGTATACAAATACTATGATGGGGAAAAGAAATGGGTGACAATTAGTAATGATGAAGAGCTAGCTACCATGTTTGTTAGGCATAAAGAGAAAGATAATTTTCATGTGAGGCTGCAAGTTGATGTGCTTGAGTAGGCATTTGGACCTAGGATGATGGGTGCAACATCTCGGGGAGAACCAAGTCATTGTAATGGCATCTCTAGCCAGAACAGTTCAGTTGGTGCACGGCGACGTGGTGGCTCGACAAGTGTGGGCAACAGCAGTAGGGTCCCCCTTGAAGTGGAGCCTGATGACTACAATTCTGGGGTTGATGAAGAGAAGCTATATTCTGATGTTATTCGGAATTTACGACGGGCACCTCGGGTTGATAACCAAGATGAGGCTCACAATGCAGCCCGTGTGGATGATGACGCGGTGGGTGAGGACGAAGACCTTGCAGCTGTTGAATGGGACCCTTTGAACCCTCATATGGAAGAAGGTATAGTTTTTGCATCCATGAATGAGTGTAGAAATGCACTTGTGACATACTGCATCAAGGTAGAATGTACATTCAAAGTTGACAACAGCGATCAAGTACGTTACAGAGTGCACTGTCCGACTGAGGGTTGTCCATGGAGGCTGCTCGCATCTAAAATGCGAAATAGCACTAATGTTCAGGTCAAAGTGAACCCTTTTAAGCACACATGCCAGGAATCAACCCTTAGGAAGGATACAATCAGTAGAGCCAAGTCAAGATGGGTGGCAGAAGAAGTAAAGAAGTGGGTGAAAGAAAACCAACAAGTGGGTCCAAAGGAATTGCAGAAGAACATCAAAGATAAATTCAAGATAGATTTACCATACATGAGGTTGTTCAATGGTAAACAACATGCTATGGATTCTATTTATGGTAACTGGCAGGAAAGTTTTCAATTGTTGTATTCATTCAAAGGTGAAGTGGAGAGGACAAGCCCAGGTAGTATTGTAGATATTGATCACCACACCGTGGAGTACACATTCAGGGGAGTGACAAAGACCAAGGAATGCTTTAGGAGGGTTTTTGTCTGCTTTGAGGCTTGTCGCCGGGGTTTTTTGGCAGGTTGCAGGCCTTATTTGGCTATTGATGCCACTTTTCTCACAGGGAGGTTTAGAGGACAGTTAGTAGCAGCTTGTGCAGTTGATGCACACAGTTTTGTATTTCCAGTTGCCTACGGTGTGCTGGAGACAGAGTCTGAGGAGAGATGGACTTGGTTTTTGCATAATCTGCGCCGAGCTATTGCACATCCCAATGGGTTGGTCATTCATACAGATGCCTGCAAAGGTTTAGAAGTGACTGTGGACAATGTGTTCCCTGGAGTAGAGCATAGGGAATGCATGCGTCACCTTGCTGCAAATTCCATGAAGAAATTCAAAGGAAAGGTGTCTACCGACAATTTATGGCCAGCATCTTTGACTTGCAGTGTGAAGAAGCACAACTACCACTTGAGGCAGTTATACATGAATCCCAAAGTGAAAGAATACTTGGAAACACACCACTCCAAGTTATGGGCCAGAAGCCAATTCAGTGAACTGAGCAAAGTTGACTATGTGCACAATAATCTAGCAGAGTCTTTCAACTCAACGATCCGGAAACTAAAGGGTCATTATGTGGTGGATTTGCTGGACAGGATAAGGATAGAATACATGCAGAAATTTCATTATCGTGCAGGAATAGCCGAGGCAAAATTCATGGGCCACATTACCATCCCTGCCATGATGAATGAACTGAAGCAGAAAACAACAGGCTTGGAAATGAACATGACTCTTTGCTCGGGTACCACAGCAAATATATCATATTTGGATAAAGAGAAGAGGGAATGGAGATATCCAGTGGATTTAGAAGCTAGAACTTGCAGTTGTAGGCAATGGCAGATAACTGGGTTGCCATGCATTCATGCCTTGTTTTTCATCACTTCTCTCCCAGGTCTAGCAGGGAACATTCAGCAGTATGTGCATGATTACTACTCTGTTGCAAGGTTCAAAGCCACATATGCTTATGCCTTGCCTGCTATGGAGGGAAAGCAACAATGGGACATGGTGGACCCTGGATTCAAGCTTTGCGCTCCAGTTCTGAAGAGAGCAGCAGGTAGACCAAGGAAGAGTCGAATCAGACCTCGCAGCGAAGGAGCTGGACTTGGAGCGAGGAAGCGTAAGTGCACAAGATGTGGTGGGTCTGGTCATTTCGGTAAGTACCGTGATAACACAGTAGATCCAGCGTTCGGAGAGAGTTTTGATGAAGGCTTCGATGAAAATGTTGGTCAGCAGCCGGTTGCCTCAACAGATGATGAAAATGATGGACAACAGCCAGTTGCATCAGATGAGGATTTTAACGAGGTTCGAAATGATGATTGTCAACAGCCGCATGATTTTGACGATGATCCAAAATATCCTCCAAATAATGATTCAAGTGAGGCTCCAAATGATGATCCAAGTGAGGCTCCAAATAGTGATCATGGTGATCCAAGTGAGGCTCCAAATGGTGATCCAAATAATGATCATGATGATCCAAGTGAGGCTCCAAATGATGATCCAAGTGAGGCTCCAAATGGTGACCAACCTTCTGTTGTTGTGAGTTCTGCTAGGTATGTAAATCTTGCAAGGGTCAAATACTACTGTACATTTATGGGTCACTTGACATGATCTCATAACCCTTTATGTTTTGCACAGCTCTATGATAGGTTTGAAGAAGATGCACAAGGTACCGACAACCAAGAGGAGAAGAGAAGAAGCAATGAGCACAAGGTGCACGAGGAGCAAAGTGATGGCAAGAAGCTCAAGGAACAGACAGAAGCCCGAACGCTATATATGAATAATTATGAAACATTATGAATAATGTTGTATTTCTGTTGGATGATGTTGGACCTATGTTAGAACTATGTTTGACATGATGTTTAAATGTGTTGGATGATGTTTGAATGAGCACATGGTTTTTCCTTTTTTGATTTTTTTGAATTTTATTTAGCTCATTTGAATTCTGGTCAAACCTAACTTTGACCAAGATTTAAACAAGTCTAAAACATCAAAATGAATAACTAAGCCTGGATCCTTCTTAGTCAATCCAAAATGAAGCTGTGGTGAGGTTTTTGAAATTTTCATGAAAAATGTGCTAAAATGAGGGGTCCAAAGGTAGGGTAAACGGCCTCATTTCTAAGCAAGATTTTTTTTCGACCTTATCTAAATCAGCCAAATAACTTTCCTAAACATATATTCTATATATTCTATATATACAGACTATGTGCGCTGGTTTTTCCATTTTTTGATTTTTTTTAAATTTGTTTTGCTCATTTGAATTCTGGTCAAACTTAACTTTGACCAAGATTTAAACAAGTGTAAAACATCAAAATGAAAAACTAAGCCTGGATCCTTCTTAGTCACTCTAAAATGAAGTTGTGGTGAGTTTTTTGAAATTTTCATGTTTATTTCCCCAAAACACTTCTCTTCACTTCATACAAGAGAGTATGAGATACTCGAGATATCATACAATACACATGAACTTATTGTTTAAATGTATGTAAACCTTGTTTATCAACTTAAATCGTTAGTATATGACATAAGAAGACTATGTGCGCAGGTTTTTTATTTTTCTGATTTTTATTTAATTTATTATGCTCATTTGAAGTCTGGTCAAACATAGCTTTGACTGCTCCAAACCCCTCCCAAACCCCACTAACCCTAGCGCTGAACCAGGACCGTTCATCTAACCCTAACGCTGAACAAGGGCCGTCGATCTAACCCTTCTAGAAGGAATCTGTGGGGAGGAGGGGGGCGATCCGCGAGATGCAATGTGATTGGCTGGGAGACTCTCTTTTTTAAAACAAATATCGGGCGCGCTGGATGGATCGTTGAGCCGTCTTGTTGTCTGGGCCTGAGACCGCAATAATTAGCCCGTCTCAGCCTTTCCAGGCCTTGCATGCATGCATGGGAGGCAGTGACGTGCATAGGCTGCGACGTGGGTTTGCATGCGCGGGAGGCTGCGACGTGCATGCATGCGAGCGAGGCGAGCGAGGTGCGCTAGGCACGCTAGGCTAGCGAGGCCAGCTAGGTGGTTCAGGGCAGCAAGTCAGATGCACCGTCCGGTCAAAGAGCTATGCAGTGATTCAAATGCACGCACGTGCCCCATGCATCGTTTTTGTGCAAAAATTTAAGAGTGCAAAGCGTAATGGATACACACACGCGCCCGGATACCCACATGCGTTCAGATTCACACACGCACCGTTCTCATCCTTTCCATCTTCCTCTCCCACCCACATGCCTATAAATGGGGTGCCTATCTTCCTCTCCCACCCATAAGCCAGATCCGATCCATTCTCTCCAACTTCAAACACCCAATCGACCGAGCCCTCCCCAAGCGAGACCATGCAGTTCAACGGGCCAACCTTGAGCCGTCCGCCTGTCGTGCCGGAGCTGCGCTACCCACCGGGCATGCTCGTGGAGAGGGAGCTCCGTGTGTGGGCTATTTCAAGGTGGAGGGGTTCCGTCAAACTCACCCGCGCCTTCCTCGGAGCCGGCTATGCCCACCTCCCACGAGGCTCGCCGAGGATGTTCACCCTCAACGAGGTTCGTGACCACCGCGGCATCCTCCTACTGCTCATGGTCACCTTCACCATCCCGTTTGACGTGCGCGAGCTCCTCGGCCAAGTCTTTTGGTGCGGCTGCGAGGCCATCTTCTTCACCGTCTACAACATCTACACCAACTACGAGAACATCTTCCCCACTCCAGCCGGGATGCACTCCCTTCCCTACGACGACTACGAGGAGGTGTGAAGATGAAGACGGTGTTGAAGGGGCACGCGCGGCCAAAGTGGAAGGAGGAGGTCAATATGAAGAATGTTTTTTATTTTTTGCTTTTCTATGTCGTGTCGTGCCGTGTCATGTTTCGTCATGAGTCCGTGAACTGTCCGTGAACTTATTATCCTTATTGTAATGGTACTTGTGTTGCATCTTATCTAAGTTATTTATTAGGGTTTATTATGTGTGTTAAAAAATGTTCATGCCCAAACATATAATTTCTTCCCTAAACCAAGTCATGAAGCTCGAGAACTTGTGGTTTTCATTAATGAAAATCGGAGGGGGTGAGAAGCCCACCGTTTCATTCAAAAAAGAAGTCATGAACTAACATGCAAATTTATTTCCTTTAAATCCTAAACCAAGTGCCACTATAACACTAAACCAAGTGCCACTCTAACCAAAATTTCAGTGCAAACATATGTTTTCAACATTCCAACCCTCCAAAATTTCAGTGCAAAACAAAGGAAAACCACTCTCACGCGTGTGCAAACATTCATGGTCTCACTATTTTTTTGACAAATTTCGCAGTCTCACTATGTATACCTTCCTTCCCTACCCATGTCAAACTCTTGCCATCTCTCCTAGCGGTTACCAGCGCAGCCCTAAACACCACAAACCCACGCGGTCCTGGGTTCGAGTCCCCATCCGCACCAATTTTTTGTGCATTTTCCACCCTTCATTTTTTAGACAAATTAGTTTTTACTCAATGTAATGCCCTTAAAAATGTTCATTTATTTTGGCACTAGGTGTAAACCTCTACCAGAGCTGAGGCACATTTTCCATGACATTTTGGTCTTTGATTTAAATCACGGTGTATTTGAATTGGATTACGCTATTAAATATTTAACAACTCCAAAAAATTTCTAACCTTAATTGTTTGGCTCTGGAATAATTCATTAGCTGCATTTCATTGATCAAAAGTTTCTGAATTCCTCATATCTTCTCCTTTTTTCAACATATTTAAATGTTGATCACTTTTTTTCAACATTTAAACAACTTTGACCAACATTTAAACTAGGTGAATTTCTCATACAATTTCAAGATTACAAATTCCTCCATAATTCATGCCTTTCCATACATTTTCAACATTACAACCAGTGCGATTACCATACCTACAAATGCCCAAAAGTATTTGCAAATGGGTATTGGTAGTGCTTGATCTTCAAGCTTCCTAACCTTCTTCTTCAACATCCTAAGCTCAACAGCTAGCTCTCTGTCAGTGCGTGCTTCGCCCTCCATCTCTTCTTCCGGAGCTCATGCTGCGGCCACTGCGGTTCGGGGCAGCATGCGCAACCATTCTTCATGCTCTTCTTGCAGTTCATTTATCAGAGTCTTGGCCAGAGCATTGACCCAAAGAAAGAAGCATGTCACCTGCATGAACACGGAACTTATCAACCCATTGCTCAAAGATCCCGACCACGAAAATGGTGCAATTGCCCCGATTCTTACCCCATTCTTGCTGCACATGTAGAACGGACGATTTTGGTTCCTCAGTGTGTGAGAAACCCTCCGATCAACGCTCGCCCGGCATCGCGGGCAGACGAAGACATGCATCTCCACACGCGGCCGGCTCTGCATCCGTGAGGTGGCGCGGGAGCTTGCGGAAGACATGGAGCTCGAAGCCGAACGGGATCTCAATGCCGCCGCGCCCTCCACAGCTAGCTTCCCACCGCCGCGCCCTCCACAGCTAGCTTCCCACCGCTGTCGTGCTCTCGCTCTCTCGCCATGGTCAGGGTCGTGCTCTCTGTCGCCGTGGTCACCGCCGTTGTCGCCCGCTTATATAGCACACCCGCAACGGCTCTATGCTCGATGGCTCTTTGTTGGGTCCCGCAGGCCACGCGTGCAACGGTCTGAATAAAATTGGCTGCCTCTGCCGCATGGTCCCACCTATAAGGGCCGAGTCAAAACGTTGACCTGATGGAGACGCCAAAGTTCACATAACGAGTCGACGCGCACGGACTAGGGGCAAAACTGAGCACAATTTGCATCTGAGGGCAAAACTGAGCACAGAGACACCACTGAGGGAAAAAGGATAATTAACCCCATTGTATATAGTGGAGCAGACTACTTTTTTCTCCATAACAACCATTTTATATTCTGTGTACGTGCCATTGAGCAATATAACTTTATTTAAAAATAATGCGCCAATGCATCAAGTCGAACTTTGTTTCGTGCACGCGTGGTACACGACCTCCGTAGGTAAACAACCGCTACACGCTCTCAAGTTAGCATGTGGGCTGCCATTTCGTACAGAAATGAGCTCCACCATGTACCCGCGCGGGTGTGGCTGGGCTTGAAGCGTGAGTACATGCACCTTTTCTCTTCATGCACTTACACTACCTACGTGGGTTTGTGTGAGAGAAATACAAACCTAGAGAGAGATAGTGTGTGGGTTCGTGAGTGTTTTTTGGGGGAGGGGGTGCGTGAGAGATAGACAGGGAATATGTGTCGATGATATATCAAACAGAAAAGTAACATATGCAATGTGTGTGAAATAGAGGCCTGGGTATAGCATATATAGAGGGAGCGATCCATGAGAAGAGAGTGGAGGTATCATCGGCATGAGATATCCATAGAATCGAAGAGAGGGATGAAGTGTGTGCATGTGTGTGTGCGCGCGATCGATAAAGAGTGCCATCAAATTTGTGTGTTCCCACGTCAAAGATATAGGGTGGCTGGCCTATTGGAACATGAGAGGGGACATGTGCAATTTGTCTCTGTGGCATGGATACCTACCTACATTGTTCAACTATCGGTGTGGGGGGGAGGGGCAGAGACCTAACTATAGAGGTAGAACGGACGGTATATGTGTGGAGGAGGAGAGAGACCTACCTTATGTATTGAGGGAGATCGATCGGCATCCATGCATATGTGTAGGAGAGGAATAAGGTTGGGAGAGAGACAGAACTAGTGTCGGAGGGCGTGGTTGTGGAGTTTCTTCTCACAAATGGTGGGAGAGGCCCACTAGACAAGAGGAGGGCACGCCTGCAATATCAATAAGAGAGGGGATGTCTACCTGTTTGTGCACGTGCATGGGAGAGACGGGACAGGAGGCATGCACGAATATTTAGGGGGGACAATATGGGTGTGGTAAGCAAAGGTAACTACATATGAAGATCAATCGTCCTTTGTTGGAGAAAGGGAGAGACATAACTTGTGAGGTACGTCAATCGATGCGTGGGGGAAAAGAGTTATAGTCAACCTAGGTATATGTAGGGAGATCGATCGGTATACATGCATGCATGTGTTATAAGCAAATAAGGCCCAGAGAGAAGGATGGAGAGAGGGGGATGCGGCTAGGTGGTGGTGCGAGAGACCTGCTATATCGAGGGGGAAGGAGTGTGCGAGTATGAGACTGATGAAAAAATGGCGGGAGTGTGCACGTGTGTGTAACCGTATTAGACGGAGGGGGCATTGACGGTGAGAAGAGAAGAGGGAAAGCTTGTGTTTGTGGTAGGCACACCTGGTAGAGAGGTATATCAATCGGTGTGTGCCGGAAAGAAGGAGCTAGGGGCCTACACACACCATGGGTGAACGACCTAAAGAGAAATGATGAATAGGCTCGATGGAGCCGGAGAATGCCGAGGGAGGGTGAGAGGGAGGCGGACGTGTGGATGCATGAGAGAAAGTTGGCGCTAGCTACAGAGATTAGAGGATTGTGTGGGTGTAAAGACGAATAGAGATCATAATTCATTATAAAAGTGGATTCAAATATTATAAGAAGATATCATAGTATTTTAAACCGACGCATGTATGATTATATATAATGGTGACACGCATGGTGTAGTTATGAACATGTTATACTACATATAATATATAGAACCTTTATCTGAATTTGTGATAATGTGTGGCTTTTGCAGCTCAGGGTTAAATACTTGTCATAATGTAGGGGGTGGGCCACTATACTTTGTGTGATAAACACCTTGTACGTATGAAACATGGTTTAGATTATGAAGATCTAGTTAGTACATCAAATGTACTATTATTTGGAATCAACATCAAGTGTATTCAAAATTTTGAATTCGAGTTCATATAGTACACATAGTTCATATCTATCTCTATAGTAATAATGTGGTGTGTTATTAAGATAATATATGAATGATGGTTTAACTTGGCAACAATAATGATTGTAGATTCTTATTCAAATAGAGAAATGAATTCAAATTTAGTTCGAATTGCAGCAGTAGTATAGACATTTGGAATGCACTAAGATGTTCGTATGAGTAGGTTACATGCATTATACAGCCAGCGAACAAACTTAATTGGACATACCATGGAATCATAACTTTGAATAGCATTTGTACAGTAAAATGGGACAAGACTCTCTCTTTGTGTTGTGCGAATAGTTTTTTTATTTATTTTTGTTGAGGGAAGTGCGAATTTGTAGCGACCAGACCTCAAACAGTCTGATCTTTGTGCATCAATGTCATCCCTGGATCGGTAATGCTGACACGCACAGTACTTGAAGGATTTATAACAGAGTAGCAATCACACACTTATTGCAACGAATGTCTCAAAAGAGAACTTATTACAATAAATATGACTTAAGGCCATCTAATAATGATAAACAGCGGAAGGCTTGGAAGAGAAGCGAGTCCATCAACTCCAACGGCATCACTGGGTATAAGACCACGACCTAAGGCACCTTACTCGTCGTCTGAAAAGTCTACAACATGAATGTTGCAGCCCGAAAATGGGTCAGCACATGGAATATGCTGGCAATTTAACACATAGAGAGAGTAATGAATAGAATAATGCTATCACTACATGCATATATGGCTGGTGGAAAGCTCTATGGTTACTGTTTTGCATAAAGCCAATTTTTTCCTACAACAAAGGAATAAATTTTATTTAACTATCATGGTGGTTGTTAAACATTGAGAAGGTTCCTCCAACTCAATTCCCATTAATTAACATCATTAACCCAACAAGATTAAATTAAGTAACATGGTGAGATTCATATGAAAATCCAGGTACTAGATACTCAAAACGTCCATAACCGGGGACACGGCTAACCATGATTAGTTTGTACACTCTACAGAGGTTTGCGCACTTTTCCCCGCAAGACTCGATCTCCTCCGTTGGATTTCTCGCACTACATGGTGTTTGAGAAACAGATGACCGAGACACAGTCTTTCAGAAGCATTAACTCTCTACTCCGGGTAGACAGTACCACCTACAACCCACTACATCTGCTAGTCTACCTCTTCAAGAGCTCACGCAACTTAACCAACTATGCTAGAGCCCATAGTAGCTTGCGGCTGCACACGGAAGTTTCTAGCATGAATAATCTCATGATCCCTTTGAGCCTAGGTGGCGGTCCATAGGAGAATCACACGGTACCCCGGGATTTCCAAAAATACAGGCAACACTGGGTTCCCCAGGTGCCTCGATCCACCCAGATGTGAATTTAAGTTGCCACCTTAAGTAAACCATTAAATAACAATCTCACATCTGTCATGGATACACTCACGCAATCCACATCTACTAGCATAGCATAGCAATATAAGCAAACGCAGAAGTAACTCCCAAAGGTTTGATAATAAAACAGGTAATAGGTACTACCTCATCTACTTCCCAAAACCCACATATTAATCACATCCTAACCATGCAATTGTTTGAGGATTGATCTAATGCAATAAAACTGGGTAGTAAAGAGGTATGATCAAAGTGTTACTTGCCTTGCTGATGATCCGTAAAACCTAGAGACTCGTAGTAGCAAGCGGCGCACTCCGGGTACTCTATCACAAATAAACAAGCATACAATAAGCACTCATCTAATGCATAGGTAAAACTACAATAAGAGATCTAAACAGAAAGTTCAACTTAAGAAATCCGGTTTGCAAAAAGAATCAAATCAAACGAAACAACGAAAGTCAAACGGCGAAAGAAAAAAATTTCGTTTACTAATCTGGACCTAAGTCAAATTTTACAGTAGCAAAAACTTGTTTCAGATGGTTAAACGGAAAGAGGGTTTCGAGACGAAACTCTAGGCGCTAGAATCGTCTGATTCCGATAAACGAGCAAAAAGTTATACTAGAACGAAAATCGGATCAGAAATCACGATCAGAAATAATCGCGGAAAATCCGAGAAAAAGAAAACAAACGAACAGGCTAACGAATGAAGGTTCGCTGTCTGCGGCTAAATGACGAAAACCATTCGTTAAAATGAACGTACGGACGAACTTTCGATAAATAAATAAACTGGAAAAATACTAAACCGGTCTAAAAAAATAAACTGCGGTTCTAAAAAAACAGGCGGTTTTCTAAATAAAACCGCCGGTGGCGATGGGTGGCTACCTCCGGCGAGGGCGGCGCCGGTCGGCGGCGAGGCGGTCGGCGGCAGGGCGGATGGTGGCGGGGTCGGCAGCGGGGGCGGTCGACGACGGCGGCGGGCGGCGGCGACGGCAGCGGCGGCCGCGGCTCGGGGCTAGGGTTTCGGGGCGGGGCGGCTGGGTGGGATGGGGGCGGGCTCCCAGCTTATAAGGTCCGGCCGAGCCAAGAGTCCTAGTCGGACACGGCCCGGTAGGTCGGTCGTTTTTTTTCAAATATTCCGACGTGCAGAAAAAGAAAAGAAATACTAAACGGACTCCAACAATCCCGAAACAAATTTTCCCCGTCCTCTAAAAATAAGCCGGACAAGATGAACATTTATTTGGGGCCTAAATGCAATTATGAAAAACGCGCATTTTTCCTAAATTCAAATAAAATAGCGATAAACTCCGAAATAAAATCTTATTTGATTTTTTTATTAAATCCTCGATATTTCTTTATTTTGGGAAAGTCATTTTATTCCCTCTCTCTTATTTTTATATTAGAAATATTTTAAGATAAAATAATTAAAATCAAATGATCCTATTTTCAAAATTTGAGAAAACTCAAATATAAAAATAACGAAATCCTCAACTCTCTCCGTGGGTCCTTGAGTTGCGTAGAATTTCTAGGATCAAGCCAAAATGCAATAAAATATGATATGCAATGATGATCTATTGTATAACATTCCAAATTTAAAATTTGGGATGTTACAGAATTGATTTGGTACGTACATTAGTACACGTGAGGATTGTACCTGAATTTCAACCCGCGCCTTGTTATCCCAAAAATTCAGATATCATGCTCCCAAAACTCGCGCCTCTCACAACCCGCGCCTTGCTATCCCGAAATTACAACACGCGCGAAAACTCCTTCCAGCTACCAAATCCCGACACGCGAAATCCCCCTTCTAACCCTGAGACAAAACGGCCGCTAGTTAAAATTGGTGGGGGTACTTTCGTAACACATCCTACATTTTGTACAAGCACGTCCCTAAGTCATGGTTTCCCCCTCCCATTACCTCCTTTTCGCCATTCGAAAACCTAGGCCGCCATAACCTCTCTGCTCCAGCCACGAAACCCCACCATCCGCCATCCGCCACCCTGTCGCGGCCTGGCCGGATCCTCTTCCTCGACGATGTCGTCCACCACAACAGCTCGACGTCCCCCATCCACCGCCCCAGATGAGGATCCGTCGTCGATCTCGTCGTCCCACCGGTTCAGCCACCCCATTCTCCACCTCCAAGGAGTTGCTTCGACGATCGCCTCGTCTATCACGGTTGATCCATCCCCACAATGCCGCCTTAACTTGCTCCACCGGAAACGCAGCATCCTCAATGACTCCTCGAACAAAGTCGAGGCCTACTCGGCGCCACCAAAGAGGTTGTACACTCATCGCATCACAACTTCTCCTTAACTTGACATCCCGGTTCCGCCGGTGCTCGATCCCGCTCCCCCATGGCGCAGCTGTTGGGGAACGTAGCAGAAATTCAAAATTTTCCTACGCGTATCACCAAGATCTATCTATGGAGAGACCAGCAACGAGTAGTAAGGGGAGTGCATCTACATACCTTGTAGATCGCTAAGCGGAAGCGTTCAAGTGAACGGGGTTGATGGAGTCGTACTCGTCGTGATTCAGATCACCGATGATCCTAGTGCCGAACGGACGGCACCTCCGCGTTCAACACACGTACAGCTCGACGATGTCTCCCACGCCTTGATCCAGCAAGGAGAGAGGGAGAGGTTGAGGAAGACTCCATCCAGCAGCAGCACAACGGCGTGGTGGTGATGGAGGAGCGTGGCTATCCTGCAGGGCTTCGCCGAGCACCTACGGGAGAGGAGATGTGTCACGGGAGGGAGAGGGAGGCAACCAAAGGCCTTAGGTATGATTGCTCCTCCTTTTCCCCACTATATATAGGGCCAAGGGAGAGGGGGAGGGCGCAGCCTTGCCCCCTCCTCCAAGGAAGGGTGCGGCTAAGGGTGGGGAGGAGTCCATCCTCCCCAAGGCACCTCGGAGGTGCCTTCCCCTTTTAGGACTCTCCCCTTTTTCTCTTATCTTGGCGCATGGGCCTCTAGGGGCTGGTGCCCTTGGCCCATGTAGGCCAAGGCGCACCCCCTACAGCCCATGTGGCCCCCCGGGGCAGGTGGCCCCACCCGGTGGGCCCCCGGGACCCTTCCGGTGGTCCCGGTACAATACCGATGACCCCGAAACTTGTCCCGATGGCCGAAACAGGACTTCCTATATATAAATCTTTACCTCCGGACCATTCCGGAACTCCTCGTGACGTCCGGGATCTCATCCGGGACTCCGAACAACATTCGGTAACCACATACAAGCTTCCTATATAACCCTAGCATCATCGAACCTTAAGTGTGTAGACCCTACGGGTTCGGGAGACATGCAGACATGACCGAGACGTTCTCCGGTCAATAACCAACAGCGGGATCTGGATACCCATGTTGGCTCCCACATGTTCCACGATGATCTCATCGGATGAACCACGATGTCAAGGACTTAATCAATCCCGTATTCAATTCCCTTTGTCTATCGGTATGTTACTTGCCCGAGATTCGATCGTCGGTATCCAATACCTTGTTCAATCTCGTTACCGGCAAGTCACTTTACTCGTTCCGTAACACATCATCCCGTGATCAACTCCTTGGTCACATTGCGCATATGATGATGTCCTACCGAGTGGGCCCAGAGATACCTCTCCGTTTACACGGAGTGACAAATCCCAGTCTCGATTCGTGCCAACCCAACAGACACTTTCAGAGATACCTGTGATGCACCTTTATAGCCACCCAGTTACGTTGTGACGTTTGGTACACCCAAAGCATTCCTACGGTATCCGGGAGTTGCACAATCTCATGGTCTAAGGAAAAGATACTTGACATTGGCAAAGCTCTAGCAAATGAACTACACGATCTTTTGTGCTAGTCTTAGGATTGGGTCTTGTCCATCACATCATTCTCCTAATGATGTGATCCCGTTATCAACGACATCCAATGTCCATAGCCAGGAAACCATGACTATCTGTTGATCACAACGAGCTAGTCAACTAGAGGCTCACTAGGGACATATTGAGGTCTATGTATTCACACGTGTATTACGATTTCCGGATAATACAGTTATAGCATGAATAAAAGACAATTATCATGAACAAGGAAATATAATAATAACACTTTTATTATTGCCTCTAGGGCATATTTCCAACAGTCTCCCACTTGCACTAGAGTCAATAATCTAGTTCACATCGCCATGTGATTAACACTCACAGGTCACATCGCCATGTGACTAATACCCAAGAGTTTACTAGAGTCAGTAGTCTAGTTCACATCACTATGTGATTAACACTCAATGAGTTTTATGTTTGATCATGTTGCTTGTGAGAGAGGTTTTAGTCAACGGGTCTGAACCTTTCAGATCCGTGTGTGCTTTACAAATCTCTATGTCATCTCCTAGATGTAGCTCCCACGTTCTATTTGGAGCTATTCCAAATAACTGTTCTACTTGGAGCTATTCTAAATTGTTGCTCCATTATACGTATCCGGTATCTCTACTCAGAGCTATCCGGATAGGTGTTAAGCTTGCATCGACGTAACCCTTTACGACGAACTCTTTTACCACCTCCATAATTGAGAAAATTCCTTAGTCCACTAGTTACTAAGGATAACTTTGACCGCTGTCCTGTGATCCATTCTTGGATCACTCTTGTACCCCTTGACTGACTCATGGTAAAGCACACTTCAGGTGCGGTACACAGCATAGCATACTGTAGAGCCTATGTCTTAAGCATAGGGGACGACCTTCGTTCCTTTCTCTCTATTCTGCCATGGTCGAGCTTTAAGTCTTAACTTCATACCTTACAACTCAGGCAAGAACTCCTTCTTTGACTGATCCATCTTGAACACCTTCAAGATCACGTCAAGGCATGTGCTCACGTCAAGATCACGTCGGTATACCGATACCTTGTTCAATCTCGTTACCGGCAAGTCTCTTTACTCGTTCCGTAACACATCATCCCGTGATCAACCCCTTGGTCACATTGTGCACATTATGATGATGTCCTACCGAGTGGGCCCAGAGATACCTCTCCGTTTACACGGAGTGACAAAATCCCAATCTCGATTCGTGCCAACCCAACAGACACTTTCAGAGATACCCGTAGTGTACCTTTATAGCCACCCAGTTACGTTGTGACGTTTGGCACACCCAAAGCACTCCTACGGTATCCGGGAGTTGCACAATCTCATGGTCTAAGGAAATGATACTTGACATTAGAAAAGCTTTAGCATACGAACTACATGATCTTGTGCTAGGCTTAGGATTGGGTCTTGTCCATCACATCATTCTCCTAATGATGTGATCCTGTTATCAACGACATCCAATGTCCATGGTCAGGAAACCGTAACCATCTATTGATCAACGAGCTAGTCAACTAGAGGCTTACTAGGGACATGGTGTTGTCTATGTATCCACACATGTATCTGAGTTTCCTATCAATACAATTCTAGCATGGATAATAAACGATTATCATGAACAAGGAAATATAATAATAATCAATTTATTATTGCCTCTAGGGCATATTTCCAACACGGGGCAGGTGGCCCCACCCGGTGGGCCCCCGGGACCCTTCCGGTGGTCCCGGTACAATACCGATGACCCCGAAACTTGTCCCGATGGCCGAAACAGGACTTCCTATATATAAATCTTTACCTCCGGACCATTCCGGAACTCCTCGTGACGTCCGGGATCTCATCCGGGACTCCGAACAACATTCGGTAACCACATACAAACTTCCTTTATAACCCTAGCGTCATCGAACCTTAAGTGTGTAGACCCTACGGGTTCGGGAGACATGTAGTCATGACCGAGATGTTCTCCGGTCAATAACCAACAGCGGGATCTGGATACCCATGTTGGCTCCCACATGTTCCACGATGATCTCATCGGATGAACCACGATGTCAAGGACTCAATCAATCCCGTATACAATTCCCTTTGTCTAGCGGTATGGTACTTGCCCGAGATTCGATCGTCGGTATACCGATACCTTGTTCAATCTCGTTACCGGCAAGTCTCTTTACTCGTTCCGTAACACATCATCCCGTGATCAACCCCTTGGTCACATTGTGCACATTATGATGATGTCCTACTGAGTGGGCCCAAAGATACCTCTCCATTTACACGGAGTGACAAAATCCCAATCTCGATTCGTGCCAACCCAACAGACACTTTCAGAGATACCCGTAGTGTACCTTTATAGCCACCCAGTTACGTTGTGACGTTTGGCACACCCAAAGCACTCCTACGGTATCCGGGAGTTGCACAATCTCATGGTCTAAGGAAATGATACTTGACATTAGAAAAGCTTCAGCATACGAACTACATGATCTTGTGCTAGGCTTAGGATTGGGTCTTGTCCATCACATCATTCTCCTAATGATGTGATCCCGTTATCAACGACATCCAATGTCCATGGTCAGGAAACCGTAACCATCTATTGATTAACGAGCTAGTCAACTAGAGGCTTACTAGGGACATGGTGTTGTCTATGTATCCACACATGTATCTGAGTTTCCTATCAATACAATTCTAGCATGGATAATAAACGATTATCATGAACAAGGAAATATAATAATAATCAATTTATTATTGCCTCTAGGGCATATTTCCAACAGTCTCCCACTTGCACTAGAGTCAATAATCTAGTTCACATCGATATGTGATTAACACTCAAGGTCACATCCCCATGTGACTAACACCCAAAGAGTTTACTAGAGTCAATAATCTAGTTCACACTTACCATGTGATTAACACTCGATGAGTTCTGGGTTTGATCATGTTATGTTTGTGAGAGAGGTTATAGTCAACGGGTCTGAACCTTTCAGATCCGTGTGTGCTTTACAAATCTCTATGTCATCTCCTAGATGCAGCTACCACGCTCTATTTGGAGCTATTCCAAACAACTGTTCTACTTGGAGCTATTCTAAATTATTGCTCCATTGTACGTATCCGGTATCTCTACTTAGAGCTATCCAGATAGGTGTTAAGCTTGCATCGACGTAACCCTTTACGACGAACTCTTTTACCACCTCCATAATTGAGAAAATTCCTTAGTCCACTAGTTACTAAGGATAACTTTGACCGCTGTCCTGTGAGCCATTCTTGGATCACTCTTGTACCCCTTGACTGACTCATGGCAAGGCACACTTCAGGTGCGGTACACAGCATAGCATACTGTAGAGCCTATGTCTTTAGCATAGGGGACGACCTTCGTTCCTTTCTCTCTATTCTGCCATGATCGAGCTTTAAGTCTTAACTTCATACCTTACAACTCAGGCAAGAACTCCTTCTTTGACTGATCCATCTTGAACACCTTCAAGATCACGTCAAGGCATGTGCTCATTTGAAAGTACTATTAAGCGTTTTGATCTATCCTTATAGATCTTGATGCTCAATGTTCAAGTAGCTTAATCCAGGCTTTCCACTGAAAAATACTTTCCAAATAACCCTTTATGCTTTCCAGAAATTCTACGTCATTTCTGATCATTAATATGTCAACAACATATACTCATCAGAAATTCTATAGTGCTCCCACTCACTTCTTTGGAAATACAAGTTTATCATAAACTTTGTATACACCCAAAATCTTTGATCATCATCAAAGCATACATTCCAACTCCGAGATGCTCACTCCAGTCCTTAGAAGGATTGCTGGAGCTTTGCATACTTATTAGCATCTTTCGGGATTGACAAAACCTTCCGATTGTATCACATACAACCTTTCCTCATTAAAACATCGAGGAAACAATGTTTTGACATCCTATCTGCAAGATTTCATAAATAATGCAGTAATCGCTAATATAATTCCAACAGACTCTTAGCATCGCTACGAGTGAGAAAATCTCATCGTAGTCAACTCCTTGAACTTGTCGGAAAACATCTTAACGACAAGTCGAGCTTTCTTAATGGTGACATTTACCATCATTGTCCGTCTTCCTTTTGAAATCCATATGTACCTAATAGCCTTACGACCATCAAGTAGTTCTTCCAAAGTCTACACTTTGTTTTCATACATGGATCCTCTCTCGGGTTTTATGGCCTTGAGCCATTTATCGGAATCCGGGCCCACCATCTCTTCTCCATAGCTCGTAGGTTCATTGTTGTCTAGCAACATGACTTCCAAGACAGGATTACGTACCACTCTGAAGTAGTACGTATCCTTGTCACCCTACGAGGTTTGGGAGTGACTTGATCTGAAGTTTCATGATCAATATCATAAGCTTCCACTTCAATTGGTGTAGGTGCCACAGGAACAACTTCCTGTGCTCTGCCACACACTAGTTGAAGAGACGGTTCAATAACCTCATCAAGTTTCCACCATCCTCCCACTCAATTCTTTCGAGAGAAACTTTTCCTCGAGAAAGGACCCGATTCTAGAAACAATCCATATTGCTTTCGGATCTGAATTAGGAGGTATACCCAACTGTTTTAGGTTTCCTATGAAGATGCATTTTATCCGCTTTGGGTTCGAGCTTAATCCTGAAACTTTTTCACATAAGCGTCGCAGCCCCAAACCTTTAAGAAACGACAACTTGGGTTTCCCTAAACCATAATTCATACGGTGTCATCTCAACGGAATTACGTGGTGCCCTATTTAAAGTGAATGTGGTTGTCTCTAATGCCTAACCCATGAACAATAGTGGTAATTCGATAAGAGACATCATGGTACGCACCATATCCAATAGGGTGCAACTATGATGTTCGGACACACCATCACACTATGGTGTTTCAGGCGGTATTAATTGCGAAACAATTTCCACAATGTCTTAATTGTGTGCCAAAACTCGTAACTCAGATATTCATCTCTATGATCATATCATAGACATTTTATCCTCTTGTCACAATGATCTTCTACTTCACCCTGAAATTACTTGAACCATTCAATAATTCAGACTTGTGTTTCATCAAGTAAATATACTCAACATTTACTCGAATCATCTGTGAAGTAAGAACATAATGATATTCACTGCATGCCTCAGCACTCATTCGACTGCACACATCAAAATGTGTTACTTCCAACAAGTTGCTATCTTGTTCCATCTTACTGAAGACGAGGCTTTTTAGTCATCTTGCCCATGTGGTATGATTTGCATATCTCAAGTGATTCAAAATCAAGTGAGTCCAAACGATCCATCTGCATGGAGTTTCTTCATGCGTATACACCAATAGACATGGTTCGCATGTCTCAAACTTTTCTAAAACGAGTGAGTCCAAAGATCCATCAACATGGAGCTTCTTCATGCGTTTTATACCATTATGACTTACATGGCAGTGCCACAAGTAAGTGGTACTATCATTACTATCTTATATCTTTTGGCATGAAAATGTGTATCACTACGACCGAGATTCAATAAACCATTCCTTTAGGTGCAAGACCATTGAAGGTATTATTCAAAAATAGAGTAACCATTATTCTCCTTAAATGAATAACCGTATTGCGATAGACATAATCCAATCATGTCTATGCTCAACGCAAACACCAATCTCGGTGGTAGAGGGAGCGTGCGATGCTTGATCATATCAACCTTGGAAACACTTCCAACACATATCGTCAGCTCACCTTTAGCTAGTCTCCGTTTATTCCGTAGCTCTTTATTTCGAGTTACTAACACTTAGCAACCGAACCGGTATCCAATACCCTGGTGCTACTAGGAGTACTAGTAAAGTACACATTAACATAATGTATATCCAATATACTTCTATCGACCTTGCCAGCCTTCTCATCTACCAAGTATCTAGGGTAATGCTGCTCCAGTGGTTGTTCCCCTTATTACAGAAGCACTTAGTCTCGGGTTTGGGTTCAACCTTGGGTCTCTTCACTAGAGCAGCAGCTGAATTGCCGTTTCATGAAGTATCCCTTTGTTCCCTTGCCCTTCTTGAAACTAGTGGTTTCACCAACCATCAACAATTGATGCTCCTTCTTGATTTCTACTTTCGCGGTGTCAAACATCGCGAATATCTCAAGGATCATCATATATGTCCCTGATATATCATAGTTCATCACGAAGCTCTAGTAGCTTGGTGGTAATGACTTCGGAGAACCATCACTATTTCATCTGGAAGATCAACTCCCACTCGATTCAAATGATTGTTGCACTCAGACAATCTGAGCACAAGCTCAACGATTGAGCTTTTCTCCCTTAGTTTGCAGGCTAAGAAAATCGCCGGAGGTCTCATACCTCTTGACGTGGGCACGAGCCTGAAATCCCAATTTCAGCCCTCGAAACATCTCATATGTTCCACGACGTTTCGAAAACGTCTTTGGTGCCTCTACTTAAACCATTTAATTGAACTATCACGTAGTTATCAAAACGTGTATGTTCGATGTTCGAAACATCCACAAACGACATTTGGGGTTCAGCACACTGAGCGGTGCATTAAGGACATAAGCTTTCTACTGATCGCATAATCGCTACTATCAACTTTCAACTATAATTTTCTCTAGGAACATATCTAAACAGTAGAACTATAGCGCGAGCTACGACATAATTTGCAAAAGGTCTTTTGACTATGTTCAGGATAATTAAGTTCATCTTATGAACTCCCACTCAGATAGACATCCCTCTAGTCATCTAAGTGATTACATGATCCGAGTCAACTAGGCCGTGTCCGATCATCACGTGAGACGGACTAGTTAACGTCGGTGAACATCTTCATGTTGATCGTATCTACTATACGACTCATGCTCGACCTTTCGGTCTCCGTGTTCCGAGGCCATGTCTGTACATGCTAGGCTCGTCAAGTTAACCCTAAGTGTTTCGCGTGTGTTCCGAGGCCATGTCTGTACATGCTAGGCTCGTCAACACCCGTTGTATTTGAACGTCTGAATAAAACACCCGATCATCACGTGATGTTTTGAAACAGCGAACTGTCGCAACAGTGCACAGTTAGGGGAGAACACTTCTTGAAATTGTTGTAAGGGATCATCTTATTTACTACCGTCGTTCTAAGCAAATAAGATGTATAAACATGATAAACATCACATGCAATCAAATAGTGACATGATATGGCCATCATCACTTTGCTCCTTTTGATCTCCATCTTCGGGGCTCCATGATCATCATCGTCACCGGCATGACACCATGATCTCCATCATCATGATCTCCATCATCGTGTCTTCATGAAGTTGCCTCGCCAACTATTACTTCTACTACTATGGCTAACGGTTAGCAATAAAGTAAAGTAATTACATGACGTTTAAGTTGACACGCAGGTCACAAATAAATTAAGACAACTCCTATGGCTCCTGCCGGTTGTCATACTCATCGACATGCAAGTCGTGATTCCTATTACAAGAACATGATCAATCTCATACATCACATATCATTCATCACATTCTTCTTGGCCATATCACATCACATAGCATACCCTGCAAAAACAAGTTAGACGTCCTCTAATTGTTGTTTGCATGTTTTACGTGGCTGCTATGGGTTCTAGCAAGAACGTTTCTTACCTACGCAAAACCACAACGTGATATGTCAATTGCTATTTACCCTTCATAAGGACCCTTTTCATCGAATCCGTTCCGACTAAAGTGGGAGAGACTGGCACCCGCTAGCCACCTTATGCACCAAGTGCATGTCAATCGGTGGAACCTGTCTCACGTAAGAGTACGTGTAAGGTCGGTCCGGGCCGCTTCATCCCACAATACCGTCGAAACAAGATTGGACTAGTAACGGTAAGCATATTGAACAACATCAACGCCCACAACTACTTTGTGTTCTACTCGTGCAAAGAATCTACGCAATAGACCTAGCTCATGATGCCACTGTTGGGGAACGTAGCAGAAATTCAAAATTTTCCTACGCGTATCACCAAGATCTATCTATGGAGAGACCAGCAACGAGTAGTAAGGGGAGTGCATCTACATACCTTGTAGATCGCTAAGCGGAAGCGTTCAAGTGAACGGGGTTGATGGAGTCGTACTCGTCGTGATTCAGATCACCGATGATCCTAGTGCCGAACGGACGGCACCTCCGCGTTCAACACACGTACAGCTCGACGATGTCTCCCACGCCTTGATCCAGCAAGGAGAGAGGGAGAGGTTGAGGAAGACTCCATCCAGCAGCAGCACAACGGCGTGGTGGTGATGGAGGAGCGTGGCTATCCTGCAGGGCTTCGCCGAGCACCTACGGGAGAGGAGATGTGTTACGGGAGGGAGAGGGAGGCAACCAAAGGCCTTAGGTATGATTGCTCCTCCTTTTCCCCACTATATATAGGGCCAAGGGAGAGGGGGAGGGCGCAGCCTTGCCCCCTCCTCCAAGGAAGGGTGCGGCTAAGGGTGGGGAGGAGTCCATCCTCCCCAAGGCACCTCGGAGGTGCCTTCCCCTTTTAGGACTCTCCCCTTTTTCTCTTATCTTGGCGCATGGGCCTCTAGGGGCTGGTGCCCTTGGCCCATGTAGGCCAAGGCGCACCCCCTACAGCCCATGTGGCCCCCCGGGGCAGGTGGCCCCACCCGGTGGGCCCCCGGGACCCTTCCGGTGGTCCCGGTACAATACCGATGACCCCGAAACTTGTCCCGATGGCCGAAACAGGACTTCCTATATATAAATCTTTACCTCCGGACCATTCCGGAACTCCTCGTGACGTCCGGGATCTCATCCGGGACTCCGAACAACATTCGGTAACCACATACAAGCTTCCTATATAACCCTAGCATCATCGAACCTTAAGTGTGTAGACCCTACGGGTTCGGGAGACATGCAGACATGACCGAGACGTTCTCCGGTCAATAACCAACAGCGGGATCTGGATACCCATGTTGGCTCCCACATGTTCCACGATGATCTCATCGGATGAACCACGATGTCAAGGACTTAATCAATCCCGTATTCAATTCCCTTTGTCTATCGGTATGTTACTTGCCCGAGATTCGATCGTCGGTATCCAATACCTTGTTCAATCTCGTTACCGGCAAGTCACTTTACTCGTTCCGTAACACATCATCCCGTGATCAACTCCTTGGTCACATTGCGCATATGATGATGTCCTACCGAGTGGGCCCAGAGATACCTCTCCGTTTACACGGAGTGACAAATCCCAGTCTCGATTCGTGCCAACCCAACAGACACTTTCAGAGATACCTGTAATGCACCTTTATAGCCACCCAGTTACGTTGTGACGTTTGGTACACCCAAAGCACTCCTACGATATCCGGGAGTTGCACAATCTCATGGTCTAAGGAAATGATACTTGACATTAGAAAAGCTTTAGCATACGAACTACATGATCTTGTGCTAGGCTTAGGATTGGGTCTTGTCCATCACATCATTCTCCTAATGATGTGATCCCGTTATCAACGACATCCAATGTCCATGGTCAGGAAACCGTAACCATCTATTGATTAACGAGCTAGTCAACTAGAGGCTTACTAGGGACATGGTGTTGTCTATGTATCCACACATGTATCTGAGTTTCCTATCAATACAATTCTAGCATGGATAATAAACGATTATCATGAACAAGGAAATATAATAATAATCAATTTATTATTGCCTCTAGGGCATATTTCCAATAGCAGCTACCTCGTAGTCCATGCCACTTGCGACATCTGCATGGTGGCTCTCCCCCAGTGTGAGGCTCCCTCGGCAGCGGCGGCCATACCAGCCGGAGCTGCGGCTGCTCCGGCTCTCACTCGCTCGCGCTCCTCCTCTGCTCTTCCCCTCGCTCATGTTGCTGCTCTGCTCTTGCTCTCGCTCACGCTGCTAATGCTGCTACACAGGCTGTTGCAGCTACACGAGTTGCTGCTCTGGCTCTAGTTCGCACTGCTGCTCCAGGCGCTGGTACTCCAGCTGCTATCTGCTACTATGTTCCCTGTCGATTGCATGCTGATTTAGATCACTGTTTCTCTACTACTAGTGTTTGAGCGGCCGAAACTACATGTGAAGTGCATCTCTTCTACCAGTGCGTTCAGTTTTGACAGTAACATTCAGATTCCAGAGTAAACTTCAGTTTTGACAGTTAAGTTCGGAGTCAATGGTTTTTACCTCATCTGTAGTCAGGTGTTTTTTTGGTAATGTACATTTTACATCTACCACTTTTTGGTAATGTATTTTACATCATCTATTGGAGATGCTATTAGAATCCCACTTGAGATTAATGATGTATGTCTTGTTCTGCTTCAGCCTCGACGTCTTACAGCTTGCTGGAGCTGCTCCAATGACAAAACCATCCATCACGACAGAGCAGTACCCTGGACGCCGTCTACAGACGTCTTAGATCTTCCACCACACCTCCGACAGCCACCTCTACCGCAACTTCTTCAGCGACCAACCCAATGATGCTGAGGTTGAAAGGCTACATCAAAGAGGTTGTACACTTGTCACATCACTTATTACTATACGTTCATGTCGATCCATTAGGGCTATTTTGGTTCAAAGGAACAGGTGAAGGAAAAACATAGCAATAGGAAATTTTCCTATGGTACTCTACTATTCAATTATTCATGCATTTGGTTGAAAGGAATGGAGCAAACCATCCACCTGGACCTACTTTTGAAAATCCTATGCATGAATACAAGACTAAGAGCATTAGTGGCAGAATAACATTCTAACTGTGCACACTTTCATATGGTTTCACTTTAATTTGGACATGTTTCTTTGCATTCCTCTGCTCTTCCAATTCCTGTGAACCAAACACCCAAGTTGACATAAATCATGTGTTTACAAATGCTCTATTTCCCACGTGCATTCCTATCCTATTCCGCTGTTTTTCCCGTCCCTGTGTTTTTAGAATCCTGCAAGCCAAAGGAGCCCTTACAGAATTATTCAGTTACAAATAGGTGTCGAAGAAAACTTTGTGTGATTTTTCCTGCTCCTGCCACGACGTCATCCACCTCACATGAGTTGCTCCATCGACATAAGCATCCACCATACCAGACATCATGACTCCCGACTATCTTTTGCCGCCTCAGATCTCCTTCCCTACAGCCAGCAACCACCGCAATTGCATCACCATCATCGACTCAACAGATGAACATGAGGACTACACGGGTCCACAAAACAGGTCACACACTTTTGTTTCTGCTTATGTTATGCGTTGCTTAATATTACCTGCTACTTTATCGTCATGTTCATCTCTTAGACTCCAAGTCAGGTCCGAATTAATGTTCAAACTTGACTTATAAAATGCTTGTGGGGCACATATCGAGGCAGCAATGAATAGTATCTTGATAACCCACGGGTATAGGGGATCAATTGTAGCCTCTTTTGATAATTAAGAGTGCCAAACCCAACGAGGAGCTAAAGGTAGAACAAATATTCCCTCAAGTTCTATCATCCACCGATACAACTCTACGCACGCTTAACGTTCGCTTTACCTAGAATAAGTATGAAACTAGAAGTACTTTGTAGGTGTTGTTGGATAGGTTTGCAAGATAATAAAGAGCACGTAAATATAAACTAGGGTCTGTTTAGATAAAGAAGCAATAAAGTAAATATAGCGAGTGTGGAAAAGTGGTGGTAGGAGTTGTGAAATTGTCCCTAAGCAATTGACTACTTTACTAGACCGATAGCAAGTTTTATGTGGGAGATGCATAAGCTAACATACTTTCTCTTCTTGGATCATATGCACTTATGATTGGAACTCTAGCAAGCATCCGCAACTACTAAAGATCATTAAGGTAAAACCCAACCATAGCACTAAAGTATCAAGTCCCCTTTATCCCCTACGCCACAACCCCCTTACTCGGGTTTATGCTTCTGTCACTCAAGCAACCCACTATAAGCGAATCATGAACATACTGCAACACCCTACAGCTGGAATCCCTCATGCTTGCGCGACACGGAGGGTACAATAGGACAGCAACATAACCACAAGCAAATTAAACCAATCATAGCAATTCATCAATCACCGGTAGGACAACGAAAATCTACTCAGATATCATAGGATGGAAGCACATCATTGGATAATAATATGAAGCATAAAGCTCCATGTTCAAGTAGAGGGTATAGCGGGTTGCGGGAGAGTGGACCGATGAATATAGGTGGGGGGAGGTGATGGAGATGTTGGTGAAGATGGTGGAGGTGTTGGTGTAGATCGCGGTGATGATGATGGCCCCCGACAGCGTTCCAGCGCCACCAGAAGCGAGGGGAGAGAGCGCCCTTCTTCTTCTTCTTCTTCCTTGACCTTCTCCCTAGATGGGAGAAGGGTTTCCCCTCTGGTCCATGGTCTCCATGGTGTGGGAGGGGCGAGATCCCCTCAGAGATTGGATCTGTCTCTCTCTGTTTCTGCGTTCCCCTCTTCTGCCCTTTCACCGTTTCTTGTATATCCGGAGATCCTTAACTCCGATTGGATTGAAACCTTCGCCAAGATTTTTCTCCGAAAATTAGCTTTCTTGCGGCCAAAGAAGAGCAGCAACCGCCTTACGGGGTGCCCACGAGGGTTAGGGGCGCGAATGCTCCCCTGGGGCGCGCCCCCTGCCTCGTGGCCTCCTCAGGCACCGTCTCGTGTTGATTCTTCTTCCCAGATGTCACAAATCTTCCAAAAATATTCTCCGTCCGTTTTTATCCCGTTCGTACTCTGTTTGATATGGGTTTTCTGCGAAACATTAAACATGCAACAAACAGGAACTGGCACTGGGCACTGGATCAATATGTTAGTCCCAAAAATAATATAAAAAGTTGCCAAAAGTATATGGAAGTTGTAGAATATTGGCATGGAACAATCAAAAATTATAGATACGACGGAGACGTATCAGCATCCCCAAGCTTAATTCCTGCTCGTCCTCGAGTAGGTCAATGATAAAAAAGATAATTTTTGATGTGGAATGCTACCTAACATAATCTTGATCATATATCTAATCATGGCATGAATATTAAGACACGAGTGATTCAAAGCAATAGTCTATCATTTGACATAAAAACAATAATACTTAGGGCATCCCAACAAGCAATCATGTCTTTCAAAATATCAATGCTAAAGAACGCTATCCCTACAAAATCATATAGTCTTGTATGCTCCCTTTTCTTAACACAAGGTACCCCTCATGCCTATCCCGGTGTCAGCCAAGCAATTGGTTCATACTTTTTAACGTGCTTTAGCTTATTCAGCCGTCACGCAATACATGAGCGTAAGCCATGGATATAGCACTATAGGTGGAATAGAATATGATGGTGGAGGTTATGTGGAGAAGACAAAAAGGGAGAAAGTCTCACATCGACGCGGCTAATCAACGGGCTATGGAGATGCCCATCAATTTATGTCAATGCGAGGAGTAGGGATTGCCATGCAACGGATGCACTAAGAGCTATAAGTGTATGAAAGCTCAAACTGCAAACTAAGTGGGTGTGCATCCAACTTGCTTGCTCATGAATACCTCGGGCATTGGAGGAAGACCATCATCGGAATATACAAGCCAAGTTCTTGAATGAAAATTCCCACTAGTATATGAAAGTGATAACTCAAGAGACTCTCTATATGAAGAACATGGTGCTATTTGAAGCACAAGTGTGGTAAAAGGATAGTAACATTGCCCCTTCTCTCTTTTTCTCTCATTTTTTTATTTTCTATTTTTTTAATTATTTTTATTTTTTTGGTGGGCTTCTTTGGCCTCTCTTTATTATTATTATTATTTGGGCTTCTTTGGCCTCTTTTATTTTTTGTAAAGTCCGGAGTCTCATCCCGACTTGTGGGGGAATCATAGTCTCCATCATCCTTTCCTCACTGGGGCAATTCTCTAATAATGATGATCATCACACTTTTATTTACTTACAACTCAATATTACAACTCAATATCTAGAACAAAGATATGACTCTATATGAATGCCTCCGGCGGTGTGCCGGGATGTGCAATGATCTAGCATAGCAAAGATATCAAAAAACGGACAAGCCATGAAAACATCATGCTAGCTATCTTACTATCATGCAAAGCAGTATGACAATGAATGCTCAAGTCATGTATATGATGATGATGGAAGTTGCATGGCAATAATATCTCGGAATGGCTATGGAAATGCCATAATAGGTAGGTATGGTGGCTGTTTTGAGGAAGATATAAGGAGGCTTATGTGTGATAGAGTGTATCGTATCACGGGGTTTGGATGCACCGGTGAAGTTTGCACCAACTCTCGAGGTGAGAAAGGGCAATGCACGTTACCGAAGAGGCTAGCAATGATGGAAGGGTGAGAGTGCATATAATCCATGGACTCACATTAGTCCTAAAGAACTCATATACTTATTGCAAAAGTTTATTAGCCCTCGAAGCAAAGTACTACTACACATGCTCCTAGGGGGGAGGTTGGTAGGAGTTAACCATCGCGCGCCCCTGACCTTCACAGAAAGATAAACAATCAAAATACAATGCGTGCCAATTTGGTTACATAGTTAGTAGACCATACGTGCATGCTTCGGGGATCACAAACCTTAACACCAATATCCTTACTAAACACAACCATTTACTAGAACCTCCCACATATTATCATCTCTATATCATAAAACTATTGCAAGGAATCAAACATATCATATTCAGTGATCTACAAGTTTTATGTAGGATTTTATGACTAACCATGTGAATGACCAATTCTTGTCATCTCTCTAAATGGATATAAGTAAAGAAATAGAGTTTAATTCTTTCTACAAAAGATATGCCCACGCTCTAACAAACATAAATGAAGCAAAAGAGCATTCTACAAATGGCGGTTTTCTATGTGAAGAGAAACAGGCAATCCAAACTTCAAATGATATAAGTGAAGCACACGAAGCATTCTATAAAGCCATACTCAAAAGATATAAGTGAAGTTCAATGAGCATTCTAAAAATCAACCAAGTACTATCTCATACCAGCATGGTGCATAAAAGAAAAGTGAAAACTAAATGCAAAAGACGCTCCAGGACTTGCACATATCGCATGAACGAAACGAATCCGAAAACACACCGATACTTGTTGAAGAAAGAGGGGATGCCTTCCGGGGCATCCCCAAGCTTAGATGCTTGAGTCTCCTTCAATATTCACTTGGGGTGCCTTGGGCATCCCCAAGCTTGAGCTCTTGCCTCTCTTCCTTTTCCTCATATCGGGACCTCCTCGATCAAACACTTCATCCACACAAAACTTCAACAGAAAACTCGGTAAGATCTGTTAGTATAATAAAGCAAATCACTACTCTAAGTACTATTGCAAACCAATTCATATTTTGTTTTTGCATTGTGTCTACTGTAATATAGCTTTTCCATGGCTTAACCCACTGATAGAAATTGATAGTTTCATCAAAACAAGTAAACTATGCATCAAAAACAGAATCTGTCAAAAACAGAACAGACTGTAGCAATCTGAACATTCACCATACTTCTGGTACCCCAAAAATTCTACCAAAATTAGGAAAAATAAAAAAAATTATACAAATACAGTGCAAAAAGAATCAGAACCATTTGACGCTCTAGTAAAAAAATGTAAAATTGCGCACTACAGCCAAAGTTTTTGTCCTGCACCGTACAAACCATCAAGCATTGTAAACATCCTAAAGGCAAACCTTGGCACATTATTTTTATAATACAATGGAATTGTACAAGGGGATAATTATTTTTGATGAAAAGTTTATGTAGTTAAGGTTCACAAAGTTTCCGTGAGCATGAACAAAGTTCAAGGAGCTCCCCCACTTCAACAATGCTTGTCTTTCTCACTTTCACTTTCCTTTTTGAAAAGTTTTGGTTTCCCCTCTTTTTTTAGACTATATGAAAGCACACAGCAGAAATAAATGACTCTCTAAAACTTCTGGGTTGTCTCCCTAGCAGCGCTTTCTTTAAAGCCATTAAGCTAGGCATATAGTTCTCAAGTAATGAATCCACCCGGATCCCAAGGTATATCAAAGCCAATTTTAATTAAAAATGATTTGTAACTTATTAATGAGCACAAAGTAACATATATCATGCAACAATGAAGTCTAACTCTCTTCCTATGCATCGGCATGTCATAAAAGAACAATTCATGCACACATAGTAAAGGCCAACGCATAGTATATGCAATTTCTTGCAATTTTATCATATTGGAAACATAGAGAGGTGGAGATATAGTTCCACTCTCATAATAATTGCAAGTAGGAGCAGAAAGCACACGCATATCACATTCATCAAAATTATCATGTGTAATGGTAAAAGGCAACCCATCAATATAATCCTTAATAAGCACAAACTTCTCCGATATAGTGTAGTCGGGAGAATTCAAAAAGATAATAGGACTATGATGCGTGGGTGCGATAGCAACATTTTCATGATTAACATAAGGAACTATAGCAAGTTCATCTCCATAAGCATAATTCATATTGGCATCTTGGCCACAAGCATAGCAAGCATCATCAAAAAGGGATATTTCAAGAGAATCAACGGGATCATATCAATCATCATAGCAATCATCCTTCGGTAAGCACGAAGGGGAATTAAACAATGTATGAGTTGAAGAGTTACTCTCATTAGATGGTGGGCACGGGTAGCAAATCCTCTCTTCCTACTTTGTTCTTCGCTCTCCTCATCATATTTTTCATCCAATGAGCTCACGGTTTCATCAATTTCTTCTTCCATAGACTCCTGCAAAATATTAGTCTCTTATTGGACAGCAGAGACTTTCTCAATAAATGCATCAATATCGGAATTGTATTCATAATTCTCATAACAATATTTAAGTATAGCAAAAAATTTAGGTCTGTAAATAGCATCATCGAGATTTTCACACTCTTTGAACAAAGATTCAATTTCATAAGCACCCATAAAAGCAACGAATTCTTCTATTTGTTCCACATAATAGTAATCATATATACCATTAGCATAAGAAGCCAAGGTTTTAAAATCATTAAATTTGCATGAAAAGGGAAGGTGTGGAGCCTTCATCCTAGAGCAACAAGTATAATCATATCTCAAGCATAGTTCCTAAGCATACCAATGCAACATATGAATTTGATCCCATAATAGTTTCCCTTTTTGTGTCAAGCGATAGTCCCAAAAGTATTCACGTTGATCCAACGTGTCTCCCATAACATAATTGAATGGGGTTTTCTCAGGATTATCAAAGTAGTACATAATATTTTTCACATAACCAGCATCGAGGGTTTTAGGAGGTTCCCCATCTCCATGAGTAGCAAGTACACCTAATTTTTTTTGGTATTTCGTGTTCCATATCCATAACTAAAGATAGAGAACAACTTAGAACAACAAATAAAAATTACTTAGTGATAAAGAAAACAAGCACATACAAGAATATTCACCCCATGCTATGACTCCCCGGCAACGGCGCCAGAAAAAGGTCTTGATAACCCACAAGTATAGGGGATCAATTGTAGCCTCTTTCGATAAGTAAGAGTGTCGAACCCAATGAGGAGCTAAAGGTAGAACACATATTCCCTCAAGTTCTATTGACCACCGATACAACTCTACACACGCTTAACATTCGCTTTACCTAGAACAAGTATGAAACTAGAAGTACTTTGTAGGTGTTGTTGGATAGGTTTGCAAGATAATAAAGAGCACATAAATATAAACTAGGGGCTGTTTAGATAAAGAAGCAATAAAGTAAATATAGCGAGTGTGGAAAAGTGGTGGTAGGAGTTGTGAAATTGTCCCTAAGCAATTGACTATTTTACTAGACCGATAGCAAGTTTGATGTGTGAGAGGCATAAGCTAACATACTTTCTCTTCTTGGATAATACGCACTTATGATTCAAACTCTAGCAAGCATCCGCAACTACTAAAGATCATTAAGGTAAAACCCAACCATAGCATTAAAGTATCAAGTCCCCTTTATCCCCTACGCCACAACCCCCTAACTCGGGTTTATGCTTCTGTCACTCAAGCAACCCACTATAAGCGAATCATGAACATATTGCAACACCCTACAGCGGGAATCCCTCACGCTTGTGCAACACGGAGGGCACAGGACAGCAACATAACCACAAGAAATTAAACCAATCATAGCAATTCATCAATCACCAGTAGGACAACGAAAATCTACTCAGACATCATAAGATGGCAACACATCATTGGATAATAATATGAAGCATGAAGCACCATGCTCAAGTAGAGGGTACAACGGGTTGCGGAGAGTGGACCGCTGAATATAGGTGGGGGAAAGGTGATGGAGATGTTGGTGAAGATGGCGGAGGTGTTGGTGTAGATCGCGGTGATGATGATGGCCCCCAGCAGTGTTCCAGCGCCACCGGAAGCGAGGAGGAGAGAGACCCACTTCTTCTTCTTCTTCTTCTTCCTTGACCTTCTCCCTAGATGGGAGAAGGGTTCCCCTCTGGTCCGTGGCCTCCATGGTGTGGGATGGGCGAGAGCCCCTCCGAGATTGGATCTGTCTCTCTCTCTCTCTCTATTTTTGCTTTCCCCTCTTCTGCCCTTTCATCGTTTCTTATATATCCGGAGATCTATAACTCTGATTGGATTGAAACCTTCGCAAGATTTTTCTCCGAAAAATAGCTTTCTTGCGGCCAAAGACGAGCAGCAACCGCCTTACGGGGTGCCCACCAGGGTTAGGGGCGCCTGCCCCCTGGGGCGCGCCCCCCTGCCTCGTGCCCCCCTCGGGCACTGTCTCGCGTTGATTCTTCTTCCCAGATGTCACAAATCTTCCAAAAATATTCTCCGTCCGTTTTTATCCCGTTTGGACTCCGTTTGATATGGGTTTTCTATGAAACATAAAACATGCAACAAACAGGAACTGGCACTGGGCACTGGATCAATATGTTAGTCCTAAAAATAATATAAAAATTTGCCAAAAGTATATGAAAGTTGTAGAATATTGACAAGGAACAATCAAAAATTATAGATACGACGTAGACGTATCATATTTTTGTCTATTATCTGGTTCACCTAGTGTATTTCTATGTTGTTCATCTTGGGTTGGAAAACAGACAGTAAAGCAATCACCATCTGTATTTTTATTAAAGTAAAGCTATCATCAACCTTCTATCATTATTTTTGGATCTATCCACTGGTTGTTACCATCACTCTAGATTTCTGCATGCTCTCCTTACATAATCTCACTATATTTTTTCGTGTGCATGTCAGATATTGTACACAGACATGATGAACATGTAGAGAAAAAGGGAAGAGTTTTGCGTGGCAATACAATGTCATGCAGACATCGCTCCATGGTGGGTGTAATGGCAACCCCCCCTAGATTGTAATCTAGAGGAAGATATTTGTACTAAGGCGGATTCAGACGGAGCTGACCACTCCTATTTACCCCCCAAGGTGTTCTCTCTAACTTGGCATGATGATGTTGGTCATATCATGCATATGTTGCCTTGCGTGCCTACTTTCGACATCATATATGTCATCTGCTTAGTTTAGACATATATTATGGCTGGCTAAAAGAGATGGCATTACAAGGTGGCATTGCATATTTCACATATATTATGGCTGGCTAAAAGAGATGGCATTACAGGATATTTTACATATATTATGGCTGGCTAAAAGAGATGGCATTGCATGATATTTCACATATATGGCATTGCATAGTTTAGACATCATATACACAATATTCAACACCATGTTCTTATTTTAGACATCATATATGTGAATGCCCTCTGCTCAGTATATATATCACATGTGTGAATTATATCATGCGATCCTGATTACTTAGATAACATGTATGTGAATTATGTCATGTGAACCTATTTACTAAAGACATCATATAATTATCTCATGCCATCCTATTTAGTCAGTAATCATATCTTTCAATTATGGCATGCTATGCTCTCCAGTTTAGATAGACATCATATATGTGAAATTATGTCATGCTATCCTTTTTAGTTAAACAATATACTTGTGAACTACTTCATGCCCTATTTTTCCGCACTATCTATTGCATGTGTCTCTCATACAAGGTATGTACATTCAACTACTTTTCTTACGTATCAGCCATTTGATTTGGAGGGGGTGATGGCAGTATCTAGTGGAGTAAAAACACGGTCTTCAAATAAAACAGTGCTACCTCTTGGTAGAATAGCATCCCGGTTGTACATGCACGAGAACCAGCCCTACCACACATAAGACAGACTCGCAGATTATACCCTTGCTTCGATGGACAGAGAACCAACTTCACCCAATCTAACCCCAACCCCAACAGATAGTAACCCAGTTCCAGTTGACACAGCACCATTTCCAGCACAGATCTCCCAAACAAGAGTAGTTAGTTTGGTAGCTCCAGTGCCCAAAGCGCCAGTACTACCACGGCAAACCACAATTCCACCATTTAGTACACCTATTCCCGTGGACGAAGCACAACCAGCCATTCATAGTTTAGCATATATCGCATTTGATGTTGTTAAATCCTATGTGCGTATCTTCCCATCATGGAAATATTATACTAAAGATGAAGGAAAAAGGCAGTTGTAGGTGTTCGTCTAGGAGTTATGTGTGAGTAATGTTATTCATGGCAAATACTTTGCTTTGTCCCATACATTCTGCCTCCATGTTGGTTATAATACAACAAATGTTCCCATTTTTCTCTATAGAGAAGGACCGATTTGGAAACTCAGGATGAGGTAACCTTTGCTAATACCTCTACTATCTTCAAGAATGCTTGGCGGCAGTATCGGAATTACCTGAAGAAAATGTACTTCACTGGCAAAGAAACTCATCAAATTCCCTTACTTTCTCCTGAGACACATTTACGGGATGATGACTGGGAACACCTTGTATGTACTGGTCCTAAACCAAGAATGTGGTAAGGTCTATGAACTCATTTTTATTTTGAAGTACTATATGTCTGCGTCTTACTGTACTCTGTTCATGTAGAACAAGTGCTTAAACCTGAAGAAGAATTGTTCTCATTTAAGATTCCATTGCTATGGTGCATACTGCTTTGCTCTTGTGTCACTGTATTTACTCATACAAACTTATTTTTAAATTGAAGGATCCAATCTAAACTCTAATGGCACAACCGGTATGTTTAAACATGTTTCTTTAATAGGTTTGCTCTTCTAAGTTGCTCTGTTGATTTCAATTTCAATTGTGTATACAGTTGACTTCTCATATCATGCACATTACTAGCATCACAATAGAGCCAATAGTGTTGTTGTACATGTATACCCGTGTTACCCATCTGAAATCTTGTTGTGTCGTGTAGTTTCCCACACTTGTATTCTTTCAATGTTGCTTTGTCTTGAACTAATATGATTTGAACCGTGTCTCTATTTTGATTTGGCAAGACAATGCAGTGACCATAGGACATACATATATGTTTGTTTGATGCTTTTATTATGTACTACTTGGCAATAGAAGACTTGTAGTTTAATCCTGTCCACCTTACTACTGAACTGGTTCACCAAAATGAGTTTCATATACTACATGCTAAACCTATTATGTGTCTGCTTGTTTCTTCTTTTAGAATGCTGACAGAATATTTGGGAAGAGTACCTTATTAAGCAATGGTAAAGGAAGGAATGTAGATAAGGTTCAGGATAGTGAGACATCCTTGTTGTTCTCCAACAAAGCTGATAAAATAGCTAAGGAAAACTATCTTGAAGACAGTGACAACCCCAAAGTCATGTCTTGATGTAGTGTTCGAGTTACTGGCCACTACCACCGGCACAAGCTCTTCGAATTCACTATCTGAATTAGTTTGATTTCTTGAGTCTCAACTACAAGCTCAAAGACATCGATCAGCTGTGCTACGACAAGAAGTTGACGGACTACGAAAGTCCCTGGAGAATTCAGATGCATAGTTTCTGGTGCAACAACAAGCGTTGGAGGATTTTAGTGCCACATGGGAGAAAGCTAATAAGCTTGCTAAGCTTATTGCCAGCATGGTGGATACCCAGGATAATGTTTCTTGAGCTCTTGTGAAGTTGTTTTAGTTATGGACTTGTTTTACTGTCGCGTTTATTTGCACTGGTGGCCAATTTAGACGACCAGTGTATGTAATATTCTGCTTTGTTCCCTATATTTGCACTGGTGGCAAACTTTGATGCCCAGTGGATGTAATATGTGTAATAGCCGTAGTAGTCTAGCGTTAGTTGCTTGCTTATTTATTTCCTTGTTGTCTTGTTTATTAGTTTGCTTGTAGTCAGTGCAGTTCTTTTTCCGCGGTTTGCTAGTGATCGCAATAACCTATTTTTAAAACTAGGCCACAATAACCATGGTGAACATGCGTTGCCACCATGGTCCTGCTATCTGCTGTAGTGACCATGGGCCTCCTATGGGCCTTCTACGGGCCGTAGAAATAATGGGCCTTCTACGGTTTGTATGATCGATTGGCCAAACATGGGCCAATAACGGACCGCATTGTGGGCCAAAACAGGCTAGAGTGAGAATCGTCCGTTCATGGGTGGATCATAATGGGTCGTTAATAGGACGATGAGTATAACATGCTTAATTCTATCGACAGACATAACAGGTCATTAATGGGTCATATTTGATGACGCTATGAAAACAGCCCAACAGATTAACAGGCCACAAGCGGGCCGACTTTAACTAGGGGCTGAATTTGGCCCATAACCGGAACAGGCCAGTAACGGACTGTAAGTAATCGATTGCTACAAATCAGCCCAAGAATAAATGGGCCCTTAGAAGGCCAAAAGATAACATGAGCTGGAAATGGCCCAACGGAATAATGGGCCTTTAATGGGCATAAAGCAATATACTGTTCATTGTGGGCCGATTTCACCATGGGCCGTTAGTGGGCCAAGAGTAACATAGGGCCTCATATGGGCCGAAAGACGCCATGGACCGTACATGGGCCGGAAGTTACAATGGGCTGAAATCATATTGGACGGCCCAAATGATGCTACTGGGCCTAATTTGGATAGGCCATAATGGGTCGTGTGTTAGCGGGTTGTAAATGGGCTATATGCGAATAGGTCGTTAACAGGCTTTCAGTGGGTTGGGTCATTACCTTTTGACCAAGTCAAACGGGCTGACCTTTTGACCTGAATGGGCCACTGTTGGACCGAGCCACTTGTCAACATATCATAGGCGCGTCCCGTCCATTTGTTGGATGACATCTGTCACAACACTGAGCCAACACGTGGATCCGCCTGTGAATGAGAATTTTACACATGGAAAATCCCCATTGGTGGTTGTTGTTAACGGGTTATCGGATCCAAAACTTGACCCGATAGCTTAACGGTGACCCATTACGGTGGATGCCATGTGTCGGTTGCCCTTGACAAAAGCACTTCCATGACGCGTCATTTATCGTCATGGAAGTGAACACTTCCGTGATGATAATTTTGGTATTGTCATGGAACACTTCTACGATAACACAGGTATGACTATCTTGATTCTGTCATAAAATCGTCATGGATGTACATGCATGACAGAAAACATGACCTACTATGACAAACATGTATCATCACGGAAGTGGTTTTTTTGTAGTGTATGTGACTCCTCCATTGCTCCAATTAGTTTTTGATTTAGTAATGGTACTATGAATAAAGCAAAGTAACCCTCACCTTGACCTCCATTACTGATTCAATTAGTTTGCTTTTTTTGTAGTGTATGTGACTCCTCCATTGCTCCAATTAGTTTCCTATTACTAAAAATGTATCATCACAGAAGTGGTTTTACTGATTCGGAGGAAGGTGGTACGCTCAGTGCCCCTGACCTTGCCATTTTATGTTGCATATTTTTTAGTGACAATACTATAGCCTTGGAGTTATCATTGCACGCTACCTGCACACTGACAGTACTAAGGGTAAAATTCATCATGGTATTTATGCTACTCGCCTCGCGAGATGTTTCCATGTTTATATATGCCACAATGATTATTTGATGCCTGGGATTTACTTAGACCACCAGTCCATGATAGATCACCACTTTATTGACAACCCTGAGCCTCGTAACCACATTTGATATAAGCTGGTATTTAGTGAGTATACTCATGATATTATTTCTTTGCCTGCACCCTCTTTGTTTGACTCTCATGCGAGGCACGAACACGTCATCATGGCACTGAATATCATTGCTTACAAGAACAAGTTGGCTGTGGTGAAGAACGTGGCCCAGCCTTGGGACGCTTGAGTGCCTCCGCCTCGCCACTTTCCTACGGGACCCGATAGATACTATGGGTGGTGATTACCAAGCTAGGCCAAAAGTGTAAGCTTGGGGAGTACGTATTTCTCACCGACATTACATTCATGTTCACACATTCATACCAGTTGTTGGTCTTCATCCTTTTTCATTGTATATCCATGCTTAGATTTATTTTACTTTCTTCTTGTGTGTTTGGAAAACTTTGAGAAATCCAAAAATAGTTCTCTCTTCTTTTTGTTTTTTATTTCTTGTTTAATTAGTTTGTAGTAGTAAAAGAAAACCCAAAAAGATTTCTCGTTTCTTCTTTTGCTTGTTGGGAGTTCTTCCGTGTAAATAGTTTTTCTCACTTTTCGATTTGTTTATTTAGTTTGCTTTCTTTAGATAAACTAAAAACTCCAAAAGCATTTCAGTGTGTTTCTCTAAATTTCTTTTCTTCTCTTTGAGTCTTCGTAAGGAGAAGACCATAATGAAATTCTTGAGTGGCTCTCATATCTTTGTTGTCAATCTAACAAAGAGCCAATATTATCTTGTCTTCTCCTTTGAATGAAATTTTTGCAGATTCCATCTTAGTCAACGACACTCTTGTAGTATTATTATTTTCACATCATTCAATCGTGCAATTGAAAGGCAATATTGTCAATGATTTGATGAAGTGGCTGTGGCAAGAAAATGTTGGTATGAACTCTTCTTGTTTTTATTTTTGTAAATATGTTTAACTCACTATTCATGATCCAACATATTATGATTAAACATGTTTGTGATGGCAATTAGAGATTATAATTTAGCATGCATGCTTAAGTGGTTAGGAATGGATAGTGATTTATCTTGAATGTCAACATGCATTCAAATGGTTATGATGTAGTATGTTAGTATGTTATCCTCCTCTGAATGTTTCAAGTGGCTTGACTTGGCACATGTTCACACATGTAGTTGATTCAAAGCCAACGTAGCCTCCATGATATTTATGTTCATGGTGTTTATATCCTATTCATGCTAGTATTCAAGGTTAATTATTTGCAATAAATGATTATGACTGTTGTCACTCTCTAGTTGGTCGCTTTTAATCTATTTGCTAGCCTTCACATGTACTAAGCGGGAATGCTGCTTGTGAATCTAAATCCTTAAAACCAAAGTTATTCCAGATGAGTCCACCATATCTACCTATATGCGGTATTACTCTGGCATCCCAGGTAAATTTTCATGTGCCAACTATAATCATTCAAATAAGCATCTATTTTGTGTGCTCCTACCGCTCATGGAGCGACGAGGGGTGGGGGTCAGTATCTTCCATGCTGAGTGGGTTATTCTCACGATGGGTGTTTATTCACTTGTCATTGCACGAGAGATACTGGTAATTGGGATGCCTAGTCCTGTAATCAAAATAAAGAAAAATGTAATGAACCAATACCTTTCCGCTTGGGAACTGCCGATAATGTGTTTAGCATGGAGAATATTGAAAATACTTTTATCATGACGATGACAGGAAAAGAACACCTCTCAAAATGTATTTATCTCTGATTTAAGTGTAACAGCCTGATTCTTTTGGCCCTTTCTTTTTCTTTTGTTTTTCCGAGGTTTTTGCCTGAGTTTTCTTTTTCTGTGGCTTTGTGGTCTGGAAACTGAAGAAGATGCCCTCTTCTTTGATTCCAGAGTGGCTTGTCATCCCATATCCAACCCTAGACCCTGCCATTTTCATCCTACCCCAAATCCCAATATTCTTTTTGTTAGGAATATTCCTTTTCTATTAAAGGAATAACTCAATTTGCCCTAGGTTGTGAAGCAACCTATATTTCCATCACTCCTAAAATTCCCAAATAATTCTCATAAATTGTTGGGGTCATATATTCCTCAAATATGGCAAAACATTTCATTTTCCATGTTTAGCATCATGCTCAAATAATTCATTTCCTCTTCTGCCCTAAATGGCACATTGTGAAGCAAGTGCTATTTTCCTTTGCCCAATTGACCTCAAACTCCTTGGACATCTTTTCTTGTCCATATTATTACCACATGCCAAAATGCAACCTAATTTGCCAAGTAATTATATAATTATGATTTTCCAAAGTTTCTGTTCAGCAAGAAGCTTTGTGAAGGAGGTACCAGCTAGGCATATCCAAATAAGTTGCACTTTTGCATGGTCCTTCATATCATCATATCATATACCTCCACCAAAGTAGAGCCCATGTCATGCCTTCATGTGAGCTCAGCTTCAATTCATGTATTATGTCCAAAATTTCAGTTTGTGAAGCAAGTATATTTTATCTTGCTCCATTGTGGTTGTAAATTTTCCTAGGCCTTCTCTTATCCATATAACCTATCTCCATCCAATTTGGCCATATTTCATCTAGCCATTTTCCCTCTAGAATTTATGCAAGTTTCTGGTCAGTGGGGATGTTTGTGAAGGAAGTACCATTTTGGTTTATCCAAATGGTATGATACCTTTTGCAGCACCTTCATATGACAAAATAACTCAGCCTTACCCAAGTTTAGCTCAAGTGGATACCCCATGTGAGAGCATCATCATGATCTTGATTCTGGACCCTTTTGGTCAGTTGCAAAGCAACTATTAAGCTTTGATATTTTTGCCTCCAAAAGCACCAGAGCCCTCCACCGCATCCCTAGAGCCTCCCCGTCGTTTCCCTCCTCCTCTGGTAGCCCCTGGCCGCGGTGCCCAACCCCCACCCGAAGCCATCTCCGCCAGAGTCTAGGCCCTCATCGCTTCGGTCCTCCTCGACGTCCGTGCCCTACGGGGAAGGGTTCGCCTCGGTCCCCTCTGCACGTGGGTGGTCCTGGCACTCCGAACAGTGGTCGGAGTCGGCCGGACGACCGCCGGTGCCGTGCTCCTCCTCTGCTCTGCGGGCGTGCGTCGGGAGATGGAAGAAGGGACAAGGAGGAGAGAGTCAACGCCCACGGGACCCACCTGGCAGCCACTATGGCCCGAACCCGCCTGTGCGTGTGTTGACCCGGACGGCCAGCGTGGATAAGTGACGGGCCCCACCCCGTGGGACCCGCACGTGAGTGAGACAAGTCGCGACCCCACCTCTGCCTAGTCACAAAACGTACTCAACCGAAGGCGCTTTCAGTTTTTGCCTTCAGGGACTTGTTTGTTGAAGTTTTATTCACAGATTGGTCCCTGGTGTTCAACACCTCATAACTCCGCAATCGTAACTCCGATTGAGGTGAATCCAACACTCACTTCTTTGTATCTTCGAGCCCTAACTTTTGGTATCATTTTCACTATGGTTTGACATACCGGAAATGACAATTTTACCATTGCCCCTAATCAGTCCCCTCCGAGAGAGTACCATTTCCGACGATTCTTTCCGCGGTCGTTCCGCACTTCTCCCCGGAGCCTTCTTCATCCCCAGGCAAGCCACAACCACCATTTGCATGATAGCCATGCAGAAGCATTGGTTTCCAACCTAAATCTTTAATAGTTGTTTGATTGTTTTGCTACTGCTGTCGTTATTTCTGTTATGCTTATGGATCGGTGTTCACCGTCATGTTTTCTTGCACTCTGTTATTATGTTCTTCATGCTAGTATTACATTAATATTGGCAATGATTGGTAATAGTACATGTTGGTGATGGTCTTCGGTGCATGACTATCATCTGTCCTGAGTACCGTTGTTATGCATGTTCCTTTGCACCCAGTTGGTTAAATGCTTGCATGGTAGTTTATCGTTATGTTATTGCATGGTATTTATTGTTGATGCTAGTGGTCATGTTATGCTATGAGTAGTGTTCTAGTTGTGATATTCATGCTCATCAGTATGCCATGCTCATCTGGATAAATGATTAAATGTTGTTGTTCTGGTCATTGATTATGTTGCACGCCCATGCTTATTTTGATATCATGTTCATGCATTGTAGTTGCATCATGTTATTATATCATGGCTCAGCATATTGCATTCATGTTTAACCGGATTAAATTGAACTTGAACAATTGTTGGCTGAGTCATGGTGCCACCATATCGATCTAACCAGTGCAACCATGCTTACCCTATGGGGGGTCCTAACTGGGTCTATTGTCATGCCTCTCACTGGTGCCTCCCGCGAGGGAAGGTTATGCACGGGCGCTACCCTGATCAGGTAGGACGGCATAAGCCTTGTGTGCCCGTTGTTGTGTATGGATCCTTGTCCCTGTTTGGGACCGTCTTGCCACGACGGTGGCCATTGGTGCCTTTGGTAGGCACGGGGCCACCCAGGACTTAGCCCAAAGGGGAGTTGGTCGGAGTGGCCAGGAGAGTGTCATGGCAGTAGGACGGTTTTGTCGAAACGCTTTGGTCCACCCGAATGGGAGTGCGAGGCCAGGGTTCCGTGGTGTGGGTACAGTGTGCTAACCTCTGCAGGGTGTGTGTGTTAAATCTATCGATAGCCACACCCACGGATATGGGCACAGTTCGTAGTTGGTCACACTATGGGTCAACAGTAATAATAATGTGCTTAATAACAACCCCGGTTCGATGATGAAAGAAGTTGGTTGATATTTATGCGATCGTAAGGGGATCACTATGGTATCGTGAATACCGACTAGTTGGATATTTGTGGTGTTATGCGAGAGTCAAGGGTAAAAGTCAAGCTCCTTGTGGTCATAAATGATTACTACAGTATTGTTAATACCAAGCTTGATTGGATCCTGAGATCATCATGTGATGTCCGTGATGGTAAGTTTGTGCAGGTGATGGTTACGAGATAACCCGAGCAGAGTAAGTTGGTGCATGAAAGTTTCATCATGTTGCATGCTAGTCTCATCATGTTCATATGTTTATGCCATGCTCGTATTGTTCTAGCTGTATCATGTTGTTCATGCCATGTTGTTCTGATAGTATCGTGTTCCTCATTGCTTAATAATCTGTAATTGCCATGCTATTGTTTGTCTTGATTGCTTTGGTTGCTGTGAGCTTGCAAGTACATTCAATGTATTGACCTAGCGTGTCATCCCAGTTTGCAGGTCATGCCAGATTTGATTGCTTGTTTGTCGTGGATTCCTTGTTTGCGAGCTAGGATAAGCGTTCCAGCCAGAGTCCCTGCGGAGTGGAGTTCATCACCGTCATCGTTGTTCTGTTGCTAGAATTATTCTACTGCTTCGTGATGTTCTGCTGCTTGCATGGAGCAACCATGGCACGTGTAGTTTCGTCGTGCCGATGTAACCCCCTTGTACCCATATAGATTGTAATAAAGAGCTGATTTGTTATATACTAAGCAGTGACGTGTTCCAAAAGACGTCTCCTCGATCTTTGGACTGGAATACTGGGCATTCCGGTTTCTCTGAGCCGGGATGCCACGGGCTTGGTATCAGAGCAGGTCTGGCTATAGGACACCCGAGTCGACGCAAACGTTAGAAAACGGTAGTATAGAGCCCAGTTGGTTTGTTGCACTTTATTGCTGCATTTGTTTGTTCCATAGCATGCATATAGATTATTATCTTGTCGCTAACGGTTTGTCTTGCGTGTGTAGGTGGTATCGGTTTCGATCCACTACCTGCACCCGCTTTCTTTGCATGCCTGCCCTTCGGTGTTCAGCATCATCTCTGTCCCAGCAGAGTGATGCCCTGGTACCGAGTGTTCCAGACACCATTTGCAGGAGTTTTTCTCAGGTATTGCGTTGATATCTTTTCCTCCACCCACCCAAATTGTTTTGGTGATAGACGTGTCTCTATCCTGAATCATGCCCTCCATCTCGTCTCTTTGGCAACCCTTACTGATCTTTGTTATCATAAGAGGGCAATGCCAGCAAGCCTTGCTTTTCCTCCCCTAGTTTGCCCTGTCATCTCGTTCTTTGGACGTGTACGATTCCCTTTCGTACGCTTGATGATGATGTGTTCGTGACCTCCATGTCTTGCTGCATGATCGCCAAGTCCGTCCTCGCCCCCGTATCCATCCAGATCCAGCCGATGTTCAGCCAGCACTTGGTGTAGCCTTGGTTACGCCAACTCTTTCCACACACAGACTCACTTTCGTTCACACCGCCATAGCATATTAGACCATAGTACCAGAGCTTCAGCGACAATTGTGTGCTTAGGTGTGCATGCATATTATTGTGTGAGTAGCAATAATATGTGTTGATTGCTTTATATTATTAGTATGCTTGTGTGCTTTTGTTTTCATCGTTTCTTTTGTTTCTTTCTTTGGGCCTTCGGTGTTATAAATTTTCCCCTTTTTAAAGTTGCTCGTCAACCGACACCGGACCTGAAGAATCAGCAAGGAGTTCAAATATTTGGAAACTCAGCTAAACAGAATGGAATTATCAGCAGACTGTAGTAAAATTGGAATATCTTGTCTGAATGTGAAAGAAATCCTAGATGGACTGTCAGTATCAAGTTTGCATCAGTATGGAATTATCCACCGACTGCATTGGGATCTGGGGATATCTGATCATGATATGGATAATCAGGTTTGCCTCAGTGTGCACATTTCATAGCAAGAATGATCAAGAAGATAAGCTTGACAGTATATGACAGTACATCCCAAGAATCAGATCTGCAATAGTTTGGTAAGAAGCAAGAATCAGTCAGAAAATAAGTCTGTCTCAGGAATCAGATGCTCATATATATGCGGTCAGCATACCACCAAGATATTACAAGTCACTCAAACACAGATCAGACAGTCACATGAGGATTATTAAAAGGAAGCTAGCTATACACCGCGGTGTGACAAAGAATTATGAAGATTGACGACAACAGTGAGCTCAGTACAAGTACCGGTGAACCTGGAAGATGATCCTGATGAGCCCTTGTCTCCTTTTCTCCAGTAATGGCACCATGCATGTGATCTGAGCCATTTTTAGCTATCCGGGGTGGATGACGATTTTTATTTCTCTCTTCAACGATTGTCATGAGTTTTGAGCTGCTTTTCGGCCGTCTCATTCAGTTGTTGAGTTTATTTTTGTGACAGTAGCCCTACAGCTGCTTTTGGATATTTTAGGGAGCTGCCACTTTCTTCTTATCGACCCGGTCTCATGCGCTGAGCTGCTTTTCAGACGTCCTGAGCCGTGGTTGAGTTATCTCAGCAATGTCCTAGATCTGAGTTGTAAAGACCGTTCTGGTGGCTACTGATTTATTTGCCGATTTCTTGCAAGGGTTCGGATGATCATTTTCCTACAGTCAGAACTTGAGAGGTGTTGAACCTGCCATTTAATGGGTTACCATGTCAGAAGATGCGGATAAGAGTATGCCTGTCAGAATATTGCACCTGACAGAAACTATGGTCACACAAAGAAACACTATGACCCCGCTCCTTCACCCAAGGATCTAGGCAAGAAAGCAGTAATGAAGGAGCAAGACTGAAAATTGTTGCAAGACCCACATGGTGCAGATACCCGGACAGTCTGAGTCAATATGGATCACCATGGATATCCACCTAAGGGGCCTACTCAATTTTGTCAGGTCAAAGGTTAATTCAACAGTATGACTCCAGCAACTATGGTGAAGCATCACACAGCCTACTATCCCCATGGACTGACCGACAGAATGAGCTATCAGAATGTGAATAACAGTCTCGAAGCATGTGCCCTCAATTATGAGAATCACCAAAGGATAGCTTGGCATGGATAAAGTCTCGTCCATCAAAACCACCATCAGTCAAGTTTGCGGGTAATATCATAAAGGTTCGTACCCCTTTATACCGGCCAAGAGAAATATTTGGTACAAATCTGATACTCAAGACAGTGGAACCAGTTAAGATGATTCAGAAGCTTCTGCGGTGAGCCAGAATCTGTCACGAAACGGTTATGTCTCAACTCACAGTTTGGAACCCGTAGGACCTGCCTTTAGTGGAGAAACCCAATGCAAGGAGTCAGAGCTTGGGTGTTCATCAGGAAAATCTGGTCACCAATTCATGGAAGATTGTCAGTACAGACACAGCCATCACAAATCACCCTCAGATTTGTGAGACACACATATATTTCGGTCAGGGTAATCTCAGATAAGTCAGCAGATATGAAAAGAAGTGGAGTCAGTATAAACGTGAATATGTGAGGTAAGATCTGCCAGAATGTGGATACAACCTCAAAGACAGTCAGCCAGTCAAATAAAATTTAGTGGGAACAACCATAAAGGAAAAAGGATACCTGAGTTGGAAACGGTTTCCTTAAGGTCAGATATATTCAGACTTGTTCCCTGAGCAACCAAATCTCGAGGACAGGATTTCTTTAAGGGGGTAAGGTTTGTAATAGCCTGATTTGTTTGGCCCTTTCTTTTTCTTTTGTTTTTCCGAGGTTTTTGCGTGAGTTTTCTTTTTCAGTGGCTTTGTGGTCTGGAAACTAAAGAAGATGCCCTCTTCTTTGCTTCCAGAGTGGCTTGTCATCCCCTATCCAACCCTGGACCCTGTCATTTTCATCCTAGCCCAAATCCCAATATTCTTTTTCTTGGGAATATTCCTTTTCTATTAAAGGAATAACTCAATTTGCCCTAGGTTGTGAAGCAACCTATATTTCCATCACTCCTAAAATTCCCAAATAATTCTCATAAATTTTTTGGGTCATATCTTCCTCAAATATGGCAAAACATTTCATTTGCCATGTTTAGCATCATGCTTAAATAATTCATTTCCTATTCTGCCCTAAATGTCACATTGTGAAGCAAGTGCTATTTTACTTTGCCCAATTGACCTCAAACTCCTTGGACATTTTTTCTTGTCCATATCATTGCCACATGCCAAAATGCAACCTCATTTGCCTAGTAATTATTTAATTATGATTTTCCAAAGTTTGTCCAGCAAGAAGCTTTGTGAAGGAGGTACCAGCTAGGCATATGCAAATGAGTTGCACTTTTGGATGGTCATTCATATCATCATATCATATCCCTCCACCAAAGTAGAGCTCATGTCATGCCTCCATGTGAGCTCATCTTCAATTCTTGTATTCTGTCCAAAATTTCAGTTTGTGAAGCAAGTATATTTTATCTTGCTCAACTGTGGCTGTAAATTTTCCTAGGCCTTCTCTTATCCATATAACCTATCTCCACCCAATTTGGCCATATTTCATCTAGCCATTTTCCCTCTAGAATTTCTGCAAGTTCTGGTCAGTGGGGATGTTTGTGAAGGAAGTACCATTTTGGTTTATCCAAATGGTATGAAACCTTTTGCAGCATCTTCATATGACAAAATAACTCAGCCTTGCCCAAGTTGAGCTCAAGTGGATACCCCATGTGAGAGCATCATCATGATCTTGATTTTGGACCCTTTTGGTCAGTTGCAAAGCAACTATATTAAGCTTTGATCTTTTTGCCTCCAAAACCACCAGAGCCCTCCACCGCATCCCTAGAGCCTCCCCGTTGTTTCCCTCCTCCTCTGGTAGCCCCTGGCCGCGATGCCCAACCTCCACCCGAAGCCATCTCCGCCGGAGTCCAGGCCCTCATCGCTCCGGTCCTCCTCGGCGTCCGTGCCCTACGGGGACGGGTTCGCCTCGGTCCCCTCTGCGCGTGGGTGGTCCAGGCACTCCGAACAATGGCCGGAGCCGGCCGGACGAGCGCTGGTGTCGTGCTCCTCCTCTGCTCTGCGGGCGCGCGTCGGAGATGGAAGAAGGGACGAGGTGGAAAGAGTAAATGCCTGCGGGACCCACCTGGCAGCCACTGCGGCCTCGACCCGCCTCTGCGTGTGTTGACCCGGACGGCCAGCGTGGATAAGTTACGGGCCCCACCCCGTGGGACCCGCACATCAGTGAGACAAGTCGCGGCCCCACCTCTGCTTAGTCACAAAACGTACTCAGCCGAAGGCGCTTTCAGTTTTTGCCTCCAGGGACTTGTTTGTTGAAGTTTTATTCACAGATTGGTCCCTGGTGTTCAACACCTCATAACTCCGCAACTGTAACTCCGATTGAGGTGAATCCAACACTTACTTCTTCGTCTCTTTGAGCCCAAACTTTTGGTATCATTTTCACTATGGTTTGACATACCGGAAATGACCATTTTACCCTTGCCCCTAATCAGCCCCCTCCGAGAGAGTACCCTTTCCAACGATTCTTTTCGCGGTCGTTCCACACTTCTCCCCGGAGCCTTCTTCATCCCCAGGCAAGCCACAACCACCATTTGCATGATAGCCATGCAAAAGCATTGGTTTCCAACCTGAATCTTTAATAATTGTTTGATTGTTTTGCTATTGTTGTCGTTATTTCGGTTATGCTTATGGATCGGTGTTTACCGTCATGTTTGCTTGCACTCTATTATTATGTTCTTCAAGCTAGTATTACGTTAATACTGGCAATGATTGGTAATAGTACATGTTGGTGATGGTCTTCAGTGCATGACTATCATCTGTCCCGAGTACCGTTGTTATGCATGTTCCTTTGCACCCAGTTGGTTAAATGCTTGCATGGTAGTTTATCATTATGTTATTGCATGGTATTTATTGTTGATGCTAGTGGTCATGCTATGCTATGAGTAGTGTTCTAGTTGTGATATTCATGCTCGTCAGTATGCCATGCTCATCTGGATAAATGATTAAATGTTGTTGTTATGGTCATTGATTATGTTGCACCTCCATGCTTATTTTGATATCATGTTCATGCATTGTAGTTGCATCATGTTATTGTATCATGGCTCAGCATATTGCATTCAAGTTTAACCGAATTAAATTGAACTTGAACAACTGTTGGCTGAGTCATGGTGCCACCATATCGATCTGACCAGTGCAACCACGCTTACCCTATTGGGGGGTCCTAACTGGGTCTATTGTCATGCCTCTCACTGGTGCCTCCCGCGAGGGAAGGTTATGCGCGGCCGCTACCTTGATCAGGTAGGATGGCATAAGCCTTGTGTGTCCGTTGTTGTGTATGGATCCTTGTCGCCCTTTGGGACCATTTTGCCACGACGGTGGCCGTTGGTGCCTTTGGTAGGCATGGGGCCACCCAGGACTTAGCCCAAAGGGGAGTTGGTCAGAGTGGCCGGGAGAGTGTCATGGCAGTAGGACAGTTTTGTCGAAACGCTTTCGTCCACCCGAATGGGAGTGCGAGGCCAGGGTTCCGTTGTGTGGGTACAGTGTGCTAACCTCTACAGAGTGTGTGTGTTAAATCTATCAATAGCCGCGCCCGCGGATATGGGCCTATTTCATAGTTGGTCACACTATGGGTCAACAGTAATAATAATGTGCTTAATAACAACCCTGGTTCGATAATGAAAGAAGTTGGTTGATATTCATGTGATCGTAAGGGGATCACTGTGGTATCGTGAATACGGACTCGTTGGATATTTGTGGTGTTATGCGAGAGTCAAGGGTAAAAGTCAAGCTCCTTGTGGTCATAAATGATTACTACAGTATTGTTAATACCAAGCTTGATTGGATCCTAAGATGATCATGTGATGTCCGTGATGGGAAGTTTGTGCAGGTGATGGTTACGAGATAACCCGAGCAGAGTAAGTTGGTGCATGAAAGTTTCATCATGTTGCATGCTAGTCTCATCATGTTCATATGTTTATGCCATGCTCGTATTGTTCTAGCTGTATCATGTTATTCATGCCATGTTGTTCTGATAGTATCGTGTTCCTCATTGCTTAATAATCTGTAATTGACATGCTATTGTTTGTCTTGATTGCTTTGGTTGCTGTGAGCTTGCAAGTACATTCAATGTACTGACCTGGTGTGTCATGCCAGTTTGCAGGTCATGCCATATTTGATTGCTTGTTTTGCCGTGGATTCCTTGTTTGCGAGCTAGGATAAGCGTTCCAGCCAGAGTCCCTGCAGAGTGGAGTTCATCACCGTCGCCGTTGTTCTGTTGCTAGAATTATTCCGCTACTTCGTGATGTTCTGCTGCTTGCATGGAGCAACCATGGCACGTGTAGTTTTGTCGTGCCGATGTAACCCCCTTGTACCCATATAGATTGTAATAAAGAGCTGATTTGTTATATGCTAAGCAGTGTTGTATTCCAGAAGACGTCTTCTCAATCTCTAGGATGGAATACGGGGCGTTCCGGTTTCTCTGAGCCGGGATGCCACATTAAGCTTCGAGCTCTCGCACCTCTGTGAATCTCTGCTTCCCTCTGTGAAGGGTCTGTCTATTTACTTTTATGTTATTTACTTTTATTGTTGAGTCATCACCTTCTCATTTAAAGCACCAATCTTGAGAGCGATATTGTCATTCTTATGCATTGAGTATAGTTAATGTTGGTTATACCATGACTAGATCTCTTGTACCATGAATTACAATGTTTAGTTGCTGCTTGAACTTACAGGTGCTCTGCATTTATGTTTTGCGGTATCAGAAAGGTCTAGCGAGATACCATCTTATCATATTGTATCATGATTGTTTTGACAAATGTTGGCATTTGAGATAGGTTATTATTGCTCGCTAGTTGATTATGCCATTGATATGAGTAAATGTGATTTCTGAGTGTTGTCATTTGCATGGCTAGTTCATGATCTTTGCTGAGAACTTGGGTGCTATTTAAGCTTATATACGGATACAAGAACAAAAGAGTTCATAATAGTTTTTCTTTATCACTTTCAGTTTGTCAACTAAATTACTTGAGGACAAGCAATGAGTTAAGCTTGGGGGAGTTGATACGTCTCTGTCGTACCTACTTTTCCAGACACTTTCACTTGCTTCGGACTCTAATTTGCATGGTTTGAATGAAACTAACGCTGATTGTACAGTATTCAGCAGAACTGCCATGGTGTTGTTTTTTGTACAGAAATAAAAGTTCTCGAAATTGGACAAAACTTTTTGGAGATATTTTATGGAATATATGAAAAATACTGGAGCAAAGATCCACTCGAGGGGTCCTCCAGTTGCCCACCAGGCAACAGGGCACGACCACCTTCCCTAGGTGTGCCCTGTTACCTTGTGGGGCCCATGAGGCTCCGCTGACTCTAATCTCAACTCCACAAATACCGGTTTCCTGGGAAAAGAGTAAGCGAAGAATTTTCATCGCATTCTAAGATACAGAGCCGCTACCACCTCCTGTTCTTCATCAGGAGGGCTGATATGGAGACTGTTCTGGGTTCCAGAGAGGGGGATTCGTCGCCATCATCACCACCAACCCTTCTTCATCAACAACTTCATGATGCTCACCATCTGAAGTGAGTAATTGCTTCATAGGCTTGTTGAACGGTGATGGAGTTGGATGAGATTTGTCATGTAATCGAGGCAATTTGTGAGGCTTTGATCCCTAGTATCCACTATGTTATGAGATCGATGTTGATATGACTTTGCTATGCTTAATGCTTGTCACTAGGGCCCGAGTGAATGATTTCACATCTGAACCATCTATGTTTTCATGAATATATTTGTGTTCTTGATCCTATCTGCTAGTTATATGCAATTGTTATTGTTCTGATCCGTAGACCCCAAAGTGACAATAGTTGGGATACTCTATGGCGATGACTGTAATTCGAGGAGTTCATGTATTCACCATGTGTTTAATGCTTTATTCCGGTTCACTATAAAAGGAGGCCTTAATATCCCTTAGTTTCCATATGGATCCCGCTACCACGGGAGGATAGGACAGAAGATGTCATGCAAGTTCTTATTATAATCACGTATGACTATATGCGGAATACATGCCTACATTACATTGATGAATTGAAGTTATTGTGTCTAGATTGTGACTGTTATATGATGAATGTAATCCAACACAAATATTCATCACTGATCCAATGCCTACGCTTTCACATATTGATCTTTGATAAGTTACTTTCGTTGTTGTTGTTATTACATGTAACGCCCGGATAATCTTGCTACAGTAATCCCACGCTAATCATGTCACGTCATCCCGATTACTGTTGCTATCCTCGAAATAATTCGAAACCGTTCAAATTCAAATTCAAATTGATGAAAACAATAAAAGTTTTAAAAATTTAAAATAAAATTGTTCGGTGGTTGACGAATATTGCAAGGGTAATTATGATGCAACAAACACATTTTTATAAAATACCTAAATATTTTAAATTGATTAAAACATAATAGAAAATAAATAAAAAGGAAAACAGAAAAACAATACAAAAAAAAAAGGAAAAGAAACCCCCTGGGCTTCGGCCCAGCTGACCACAGGCCAACTGGGCCACCACCAGGGCCCAGCCGGCCACCCCCATAACCCCCCACGCCCCAAACCCTAACCTACCCACTCCCCACTCGCCCCCCCGATCCCCTCCTTCTCCTCCCCCGCGCCGTCCGGATCGGGAGCTACCCGATCCCGTCGCCCCGCCGCCCCGACACCGGTCGCCTCC
>NC_041381.1:392371603-392380912 GCF_002162155.2 Triticum dicoccoides
CTCCCCTAGGCCGACGCGGTCACCGCCTCCCCGTCCGCGGTCGACGCGCTCCGGCGCCGCCCGTTGCGCGCTCGCCGTGCTCCCCTCGACCGCGACCCCTGGACGCCCCTCCCGCGCTCTCCGTGACCTCTCCCGCGCCTCCCCGGTCCGGCGCCGTGGCCACTGGCCTCCCTCGCTCCTCCTCCTCCCCGGAACCCCCACCACCTCGCCCCCGCTGAGGCCTCTCTGCCTCGCCCTCTCCCTTGCTCCCCGCGTCCTCGCCTCTGCTGCCGCGCCCTGGCGCCGTCCCGCCGTGGCCTCACCGCTGTCACCTCCGGCGGCCGGCTCGCCGTGCCCTGCTATCGCCGGCGCCCCCCTGGTGGCCCTGATGGGCGCATGCCCGCACCCGCGCCCGACCCGCAAGGCCTCTGTGCCTATGACAAACGGGGCCCTCGCCCCAGAACAGAAAAAAAATTTAATTAAAAAATAATAATAATAATAATAAATAAATAAACAATAAATAATAAATTAAATAAAAACAATAAATATAATTGATAAAAATAAAATGAAAATGAATTAAAACTAATTAACTAATTAATTAATTAATTAAATAAGTAAGTAATTAATTAGTCTAATTAATTCTGATTAATTAACCCTAATCACTAATTAACCTAATTAACTAATGTTAATTAACTCTGATTAGGTTAATTAGATAGTAGAGAATGACATGCGGGACCCACCTGTCAGGGTTGACTCGGTCAACCCTGTTGACTGATGATGTCAGCATGACATCATGCTGATGTCATAAAAGCATTTTCGAAATTAATTAAATAATTAATTAAATTTCTGAAATTAATAAAATCTTTTAAAAATCATATCTTTTAATCCGTAATCCGGATTAAAATATTTTCAACATGAAAGTTGCTCAGAACGACGAGACGATTCCGGATACGCAGTCCGTTCGTCCGCCACACCCCTCTAACCTATCGAACCCGCAACTTTCCCCCTCCGGCTCCCCTGCCCGAAAACACGAAACACCGGGAATACTTTCCCGGATGATTCCCCCCTTAACCAGTACCACCTCATACCACGTTAGGGCACGCCTAGCATCGCTTCTTGACATGTCATGCATCGATATGCATCTGTTTACTTGGTATTCATTGTTTCTTCCCCCCTCTTCTCTCCGGTAGACTACGAGACCGACGCTGCTGCTGCCCAGTTCGACTACGGAGTTGACGACCCCTCTCTCTTGCCAGAGCAACCAGGCAAGCCCCCCCCCCTTGATCACCAGATATCGCCTATTCTACTCTATACTGCTTGCATTAGAGTAGTGTAGCATGTTACTGCTTTCTGTTATACCTATTCCGATGCATAGCCTGACATTGATGCTACACCTGTTGATACCTTACCTGCTATCCTAAATGCTTAGTATAGGATGCTAGTTTATCATCATTGGCCCTACATTCTTGTCAGTCTGCCTTGCTATACTATCGGGCCGTGATCACCTGGGAGGTGATCACGGGTATATGCTATACCTACTACATACTACACAGATGGTGACTAAAGTCGGGTCAGCTCGAAGAGTACCCGCGAGTGATTCACGGATTGGGGGCTGAAAGGACCTTTGTCCCGACGGCCCTCTGTGTGGATCTTTGTGGCGGAGCGACAGGGCAGGTTGAGACCACCTAGGAGACAGGTGGGCCTGGCCCTGTTCGGCGTTCGCGGACACTTAACACGCTTAACGAGATCTTGGTATTTGATCTGAGTCTGGCTACGAGCCTATACGCACTAACCATCTACGTGGGAGTAGTTATGGGTATCCCGACGTCGTGGTATCAGCCGAAGCTCTTCAGACGTCAGCGACGGAGCGGCGCGCGCCGAATTGGACTGGAACGCCACTAGGCTAGGTCTGCTTTCGGCCGCCCACGCAACGTGCAGGTGTGCTCAGGGCGATGGGCCCAGACCCCTGCGCGCTTAGGATTAGACCGGCGTGCTGGCCTCTCTGTTTTGCCTAGGTGGGGCTGCGACGTGTTGATCTTCCGCGGCCGGGCATGACCCAGGAAAGTGTGTCCGGCCAAATGGGATCGAGCGTGTTGGGCTATGTGGTGCACCCCTGCAGGGAAGTTTAATCTATTCGAATAGCCGTGATCTTCGGTAACAGGACGACTTGGAGTTGTACCTTGACCTTATGACAACTAGAACCGGACACTTAATAAAACACACCCTTCCAAGTGCCAGATACAACCGGTGGTCACTCTACCTCAGGGATATGAGGAGAGGATTGCCGGGTAGGATTATGCTATGAGAGGTTATTGGGAGATGCTACTTGGAGGACGTCGACCTACCCTCTTCTGCCTGTTGCAAGACGAAGGTGACCAGAAGCGTAGTCTTCGATAAGACTAGCTATCCCCCTCTTATTCTGGCATTCTGCAGTTCAGTCCACTGATATGGCCTCCTTACACATATACCCATGCATATGTAGTGTAGTTCCTTGCTTGCGAGTACTTTGGATGAGTACTCACGGTTGCTTTCTCCCCCCTTTTTCCCCTTTCCTTTCTTTCTGGTTGTCGCAACCAGATGCTGGAGTCCAGGAGCCAGACGCCACCGTCGACGACGACCCCTACTACACCGGAGGTGCCTACTACTACGTGCTGCCCGCTGATGACGACCAGGAGTGACCTAGGAGGATCCCAGGCAGGAGGCCTGCTCCTCTTTCGATCTGTATCCCAGTTTGTGCTAGCCATCTTATGGCACCTTGTTTAACTTATGTCTGTACTCAGATACTGTTGCTTCCGCTGACTCGTCTATGATCGAGCACTTGTATTCGAGCCCTCGAGGCCCCTGGCTTGTATTATGATGCTTGTATGACTTATTTTATTTGTAGAGTTGTGTTGTGATATCTTCCCGTGAGTCCCTGATCTTGATCGTACACATTTGCGTGCATGATTAGTGTACGATTAAATCGGGGGCGTCACAAGTTGGTATCAGAGCCGACTGCCTGTAGGAATCCCCCCTTCCACACTCCTTGGCCGAAGTTGAGTCTAGACATTACAAAAACTTTTACTAACTTGGCTGTGTGCCTTACGGGCCCACGTCGCCATCGGGTGGTATTAGGATCTTTTACTCCTCGATCTTTACTCTGGGATTCTGAACTCTTTTTCTACTCGGGTTAAACGAATTTACTAACTCTAACATTAGGATCCCGTTACCACGTTCACCCCGAAGTTGGATAAGACATAGTTATTCTGTAGAATAGCATTTTGAATAGTGCCCATATTGTCATTTGACTCCATTGAAACATCTTTGTTTTCAGATGGAACCCACGAGGCAGGTCGTGCGCCACACTGCGGCCATTGGTGCCTCAGGATCACCTGCAGTGCTAGCTGATATGATGACCTATCTGGGTTATCGCTGGCACCCTGAGTACACCGTCTACGAGGAGTACCAGGACTTTAACCAGGAGCAGTACCGTGCCATCGTCCACCTCTACTCTCGGGAGTATGAGTCCACTACCGTGCTGCACACCGCTCATGGTGTTGGAGTGACCATCGAGATGGCAGTCCACGATGCGGCTCATGCTGCTCTGACACGTCTTCGTGGAGAGTATCAGGCATTGGACACTTCCCCTTTCAGGCACATTCCTATCGCATCTGACGTTGGTGCGGAGGGATACTACACTGCCGCCTACTCCACCGTCACCCGAGAGCCTTTCCACCATCAGCGCCTGGTTCTGCATGCTGATGGGCTGGACCGAGCTAACAGAGCTCTTCGCCACGAGTTGTACACCACTCGTCAGCACCTTTACAGGGCTCTGACGCGGTTGCACCCCTTTGTCCGGTCTGGACAGCTGCCGCGTTCTGCGATCTACCCAGCCAGGACCGTGATGCCCCACGGTGTCGGATGGCCAGAGGTGGGAGGCTACTCTCCCGCACTTGGTCCTCTTCTGCCACCTGAGCGTCGGGTTCTACACCAGAGTATCCGCGGCCCCCAGGCCACTGACGTGGAGGACTATCCATTGCCTCACTACCAGCTGTCAGGTTACAGCTACCTTCACAGTACCTCTTGGGACTGATGTAGTCTTGCTCATTAGTCTTAGATGCACTCGCGAGCCTGCGTGCCGCCTATGATGACTTAGTCTATGTACGGAACTCTGTGTACTGAACTCTATGTCCGACCCCTTTTGTAAGTTATGCCGACTATCTATGTGGTATCTGTCGTGCTCCTTTCATTATGCATGTTTCATCATGAATGACTCTTGTCTATGCTAATTTCTCAATACTGAACTACCCCTGTTATATATTAGCAGGATGGTTAGACCAGCTGGTCGTGGTCGTGGTGGCAACTTCCCACCACCGCCTGAGTACATGGTTGGTATGATCCAACAGCTTGAGATGAATCGCCAGTTCATGGAAAACATGATGGCTCAGTTTCCTCGCCCCAATATGAACCAGCATCCAAACACAACAACTCTGCAGGATTTCATACGCCTCAACCCAAGTGTGTACCGCAGCTCAACCCAGCCGCTGGATGCTGATGACTGGCTCCGTGACATCACCTATGAGATGGAGTCTGCTGATGTAGCCCCTGCCAGCTATGTCACTTTTGCTTCCTTCTTCCTGAAGGGACCCGCAGCTCAATGGTGGGACAGCCACAGGCGTACTCTGCCAGTTGGGACAATCATCTCCTGGCCAGACTTTCAGGCTGCCTTCCGTGCCCGCTTCATTCCTCAGGGAATCATGGACAGGAAGAAGCGTGAGTTTCGCAACCTCACCCAAGGCAACAAGACTGTTGAAGCTTATCAGCGGGAGTTTCTGGACTTATCCCGCTATGCTGAAGAAGACATTGCAACTGATGCTCGCAGACAGGAGAAGTTCCGTGAAGGCCTTCAGGCTGACATCAAGCTCACACTTCTAGTGCATGACTTTGCCGATTTCGCCACCTTGGTGAACAAGGCCATCAATGTCGAGACGGGTCTGCAAGAACACCAGAGCTCTCAAAGGCGCAACCGTGACACGGGCTCATCTTCGGGCCCGCCCTCGCAGAAGCGTAAGATATGGATCCCGAACAGCATGTACCGTCCAAATGCACCAGCCCCAAGGCAGTCTTATGCTGCACCTCGTCTGCCGGCTGCTCCAACTAGGCAGCCGAGGCTTCCAGCTCCACCACCCCAAGCCCCTGTTCCTACCCCCGAGAATGGGTTGTGCTTCAGGTGCGGACAACCAGGACACCGTGCTAGGGAATGCAACCAGAGACAGAATCAACTGGCCCTTCCAGCAACTGGCCGTGGGAACAACCAGGCCCGCAACAACAATGCCAAGTCTTATGGCCGTGTTCATGCCAACCACATTGATCTGAATGAAGCTCAAGACCAGCCTGCTACTGTGATGGGTACACTCCTCGTAAATTCAGTAGCAGCATCTGTTTTATTCGATACAGGTGCATCGCATTCATTCATGTCAGAAGATTTTGCATGCTTGCACGACATTAAATGTGAGGACATGAATGCTTCACTATTAGTGCACACCCCTGCGGGCCAATGTCGAACCTCCATGATTTGCAACGACGTCCCTGTAGAAATTGAAGGACTGGAATTCCTTGTCTCTCCCATCGTACTGAAGTCCTGTAGCATTGATCTCATTCTGGGAATGGATTGGTTAAAGGCGCATACCGCTTCTATCGTTTGCGCCACCAAGACCGTCCACCTGCTACACCCTTCTGATGAAATAATTAGCTACGATGCTCATCTGGTTCGGAATGCCGAGGCCAGACTTTATGCCTTAAACGCATTGAACGCTACACCACTTGAGGGCATTGAAAACATTCCCGTCGTGCGTGAATTCCTAGACGTCTTTCCTGAAGAACTCCCAGGGATTCCCCCTGCTAGAGCTGTCGAATTCGTCATCGACTTGAAACCAGGCACCACTCCTATAGCCAAGCGACCCTACAAGATGCCGCCGCATGAACTCCTTGAGCTTAAGGAGGAAATCGATAATTCTCTTCGAAGTGGTTTCATTCGCCCAAGTTGCTCTCCTTGGGGAGCACCTTCTCTCTTTGTCAAGAAGAAAGATGGGACAAACCGGTTGGTCCAAGACTACCGTCCTATAAACCAAGCTACCATTCAGAATAAGTATCCTCTTCCTCGGATCAATGATCTGTATGATCAATTGGCTGGATCATCAGTGTTCTCTAAACTCGACTTGAGGTTGGGTTACCATCAGATCCGTGTTCGTGAGGAAGATATCCCCAAGACCGCCTTTGTGACTCGTTATGGTTCATACGAGTACACCGTCATGTCTTTCGGCTTAACCAATGCTCCAGCCACCTTCTCTCGCCTGATGAACTATATATTCATGGATTACCTCGACAAGTTCGTCGTGGTTTATCTGGATGATATTCTGGTATTTTCCAAGAACGAAGAGGAACATGCTGAACATCTTCGCCTCGTGCTGGAAAAGCTACGAGAGCATCAACTTTATGCCAAGTTCTCCAAATGTGAATTCTGGCTTCCCGAAGTAACCTATCTCGGGCATGTCATCTCTAAGGATGGTATTGCCGTCAACCCTGAACGAGTTCAGGCTATTCTCGATTGGACTCCTCCGAAGAACGTTAAGCAAGTCAGAAGTTTTCTCGGTCTCGCCAGCTACTGCCGTCGATTCGTCGAGAACTTCTCCAAGATTGCCAGGCCTCTGACTAACCTATTGCATAAGGGCGTCAAGTTCCAATGGACAGATAAATGTCAGGAAAGTTTCCAAGCACTCAAGGACAAGTTAACTTCTGCCCCAGTACTAGCTCCTCCGGATACTAAGAAGGACTTCGTCATTTACTGCGACGCTTCCCGTCAAGGACTAGGCTGTGTCCTAATGCAAGAGCGCAAAGTGGTTGCTTATGCCTCTCGGCAATTGCGCCCTCACGAGGAGAACTACCCAGTTCACGACCTCGAACTTGCTGCTGTCATTCATGCACTAAAACAGTGGCGACATTACCTGCTCGGTAATCGCTGCGAGATCTTCACTGACCACCAAAGTCTGAAGTATCTATTTACTCAGCCAGACCTGAACCTCCGTCAGCAGAGATGGATGGAGACTGTTGCAGACTTTGATTTGGGTATTTCCTATACCCCAGGCAAGGCTAATGTAATGGCTGATGCCTTGAGCCGCAAGTCTTACTGCAACCACCTCCAGGTTCACAAAGTTCAGCCTTCACTTGTTGAAGAATTCAGAAAGCTAAACCTCCATATTGTTCCTCCGGGTGCACTCGCTCCCCCTCCCCAGGAGTTCCGCAAGATGAATCTCCGTGTTGTTTCCCAGGGTTCCCTCTATACCCTGGCTGTTGAACCCGATCTCGTGGGCACCATAAAGACAATGCAGGGATTTGACTCTGAAGTCTACAAGATTAAGCAAGACCTCAAAGAAGGAAGTCCCTCATCCTTCACTATTGCTGATGATGGCGCCTTGTACTTCAAAGGCCGCCTAGTGGTGCCGTGTAAGGAGGAAAACCTGAATATGACCCAGGAGGTTATGAAAGAAGCTCATGATACGCCTCTATGTATTCATCCTGGTAGTACAAAGATGTACCAAGACATCCGCCAGAGATTCTGGTGGTCTAATATGAAGCAAGACATTGCTCGTTATGTTGCTGAATGTGACGTTTGCCGTCGTATCAAAGCAGAACATCAAAGGCCTGCTGGAACTCTACAACCTATATCTATTCCTGAATGGAAATGGGACCATGTTGAAATGGACTTCGTCACTGGATTCCCCAAATCGCAGAAAGGCAATGATGCTATTCTTGTCGTCATTGACCGACTTTCTAAGGTTGCACATTTTCTGGCGGTCAAAGAAACGATCACTGCTAGTCAGCTTGCAACTCTCTACATGACCAGAATTGTTTCGCTTCACGGTATTCCACTGGTTATCAGTTCAGACCGTGGCAGTTTATTCACTTCAAGATTCTGGGCAAGTTTCCAAGAAGCTATGGGCACTCATCTGTCTTTCAGCACTGCTTTTCATCCTCAGTCACAAGGGCAAGTTGAACGTGTCAACCAAGTTCTCGAAGACATGCTTCGAGCTTGTGTTATTTCCTTCGGCAAGAAATGGGAGGAATCTCTTCCGTATGCTGAGTTCTCTTATAATAATAGCTACCAAGCTAGTCTGAAGATGGCCCCCTTCGAAGTGTTATATGGACGAAAGTGCCGAACCCCTCTGAACTGGTCAGAAACTGGGGAACGTCCACTCTTCGGTCCGGATATTATCCAACATGCCGAAGAACAAGTCCGCATTATTCGCGAGAATCTCAAGACTGCTCAGTCACGTCAGAAGAGTAATTATGACCGTCATCATAAAGACATGGTCTATCAACCTGGCGAAAAGGCCTATCTTCGCGTTACACCAATGAAGGGTGCTCACCGCTTCGGGATCAAGGGCAAGCTAGCTCCTCGCTATATTGGCCCATTCACTATTCTCGAGAGGCGCGGAAAAGTGGCATATCAACTGGAGCTTCCGTCGAACCTTTCTCAGGTTCACGATGTGTTCCATGTGTCACAACTCCGCCGTTGCTTCAAGGACCCAATCCGAGCTGTGGATCATGAAGTGCTCGAATTGCAACAGGACCTCTCCTATCAAGAGCATCCGGTCCGCATTCTCGACCAAGCTGAACGCCGCACACGCCAGAAGGCGATCAAGTTCCTCAAGGTCCAGTGGTCGAATCACTCTGAAGACGAAGCCACCTGGGAACGCGAGGATCGCCTGCGTGATGAATACCCCGCACTGTTTCCTTCTACCTCCTAAAATCTCGGGACGAGATTTCTTGTAGTGGAGGAGATTTGTAACGCCCGGATAATCTTGCTACAGTAATCCCACGCTAATCATGGCACGTCATCCCGATTACTGTTGCTATCCTCGAAATAATTCGAAACCGTTCAAATTCAAATTCAAATTGATGAAAACAATAAAAGTTTTAAAAATTTAAAATAAAATTGTTCGGTGGTTGACGAATATTGCAAGGGTAATTATGATGCAACAAACACATTTTTATAAAATACCTAAATATTTTAAATTGATTAAAACATAATAGAAAATAAATAAAAAGGAAAACAGAAAAACAATACAAAAAAAAGGAAAAGAAACCCCCTGGGCTTCGGCCCAGCTGACCACAGGCCAACTGGGCCACCACCAGGGCCCAGCCGGCCACCCCCATAACCCCCCACGCCCCAAACCCTAACCTACCCACTCCCCACTCGCCCCCCCGATCCCCTCCTTCTCCTCCCCCGCGCCGTCCGGATCGGGAGCTACCCGATCCCGTCGCCCCGCCGCCCCGACACCGGTCGCCTCC
>NC_041381.1:392383469-392384950 GCF_002162155.2 Triticum dicoccoides
TTAGACCGGCGTGCTGGCCTCTCTGTTTTGCCTAGGTGGGGCTGCGACGTGTTGATCTTCCGCGGCCGGGCATGACCCAGGAAAGTGTGTCCGGCCAAATGGGATCGAGCGTGTTGGGCTATGTGGTGCACCCCTGCAGGGAAGTTTAATCTATTCGAATAGCCGTGATCTTCGGTAACAGGACGACTTGGAGTTGTACCTTGACCTTATGACAACTAGAACCGGACACTTAATAAAACACACCCTTCCAAGTGCCAGATACAACCGGTGGTCACTCTACCTCAGGGATATGAGGAGAGGATTGCCGGGTAGGATTATGCTATGAGAGGTTATTGGGAGATGCTACTTGGAGGACGTCGACCTACCCTCTTCTGCCTGTTGCAAGACGAAGGTGACCAGAAGCGTAGTCTTCGATAAGACTAGCCATCCCCCTCTTATTCTGGCATTCTGCAGTTCAGTCCACTGATATGGCCTCCTTACACATATACCCATGCATATGTAGTGTAGTTCCTTGCTTGCGAGTACTTTGGATGAGTACTCACGGTTGCTTTCTCCCCCCTTTTTCCCCTTTCCTTTCTTTCTGGTTGTCGCAACCAGATGCTGGAGTCCAGGAGCCAGACGCCACCGTCGACGACGACCCCTACTACACCGGAGGTGCCTACTACTACGTGCTGCCCGCTGATGACGACCAGGAGTGACCTAGGAGGATCCCAGGCAGGAGGCCTGCTCCTCTTTCGATCTGTATCCCAGTTTGTGCTAGCCATCTTATGGCACCTTGTTTAACTTATGTCTGTACTCAGATATTGTTGCTTCCGCTGACTCGTCTATGATCGAGCACTTGTATTCGAGCCCTCGAGGCCCCTGGCTTGTATTATGATGCTTGTATGACTTATTTTATTTGTAGAGTTGTGTTGTGATATCTTCCCGTGAGTCCCTGATCTTGATCATACACATTTGCGTGCATGATTAGTGTACGATTAAATCGGGGGCGTCACATTACAATCACTACAAACCTACTGCTGTTACTATTTCTACTATTACTACTACTATCAAACTATCATAGTATTGTGCTACTAAACACTTTGTTACAAATATTTAGTTCTCCGGGTGTGGTTAAATTGACAACTCAACTGCTCGCATATTCTTTGGCTCCCCTTGTGTCGAACCAATAAATTTGGGTGAAATAGTACCCCGAAGGTTGTCGCGATCCCCTATACTTATGGGTTATCAATGGCTTATTTTTGTACATGTCGAGTGGCCCTACATAGCGGAGGTGATAAGTATAATCGCAAGTATATGTTTTGTGTTTTAGCCCCATACAGATAATTTTAATATAAGCAAATAAGATCTCAAAAAATCTGAAGGTTTCAAATTATTTTCTGTTACACTGAGACCTGTCGCAGAAAATGGACATGCCTAATGACGACCCAATACGTCGCACACAATCAGCCTGAAATGTCGCCAAAGTTGTCAAGGGCGCT
>NC_041381.1:392385140-392403537 GCF_002162155.2 Triticum dicoccoides
ATGGTGGACCATCATAGAAAATGATCTTTGGTGACGTTTCATGCTTCGTCACCAGGGTTTTTATCCCCGAATAGAGCAAGTTTTATAGTGTATGAGCAAAAGCGCTCGTATATGTGGTCGTATGGTTCCTCGACGAAGACAAGCAGATTGCCAGAGCCAAAGACGGTGTTCCATACAAGAGCGTGCGCTCATATGATGCTCGGGCACAAGCAAGCGAAGATCCAGAGTGCAAGACGACATTTTGTATGAGCGTGACTGCTTTTACGCCCGCTTGTATGGTTGGGTGCCGACACTATGTGCCACAACAAAGCAAAAGAAGGCCGACCGAATGACCTCGATCGGTCGTACATGTGCTCGCACCAAGGCAAGAAAATGCCCAACTGTTTATTTCTTCGAGTCGAGGTCCGTGAGTTATATTTTAACCGTCCTTATGCACTTTAATCTCCATTATTTACCTTTGAGCCTCCCAACTAATATACCTTTTAGTTCTTCATCATTTTCTTTTTATCTCTTTTGTACGTTTGTATACCAAACCGTGTGATCTTTTTATCTTGTGTGTTATTTCGCGGAGGTTTGGACCTAGTGTGGTGACATGTACGGTATAGTGCCAACGATATGTAAATCCACACAAGCCACTCGATCACTTCGATTCAACAAAGTCTTCAACTACAAGTGTCCGGTTCTACCATACCATATCAAATAAACGTTTGACGAAGCGTGGGTCCATGTCCATTAAAGAAGAGCTTATTTGCACCTCAATGGTAAAAGTTTTATTACCCTTGCTTACATCTAATCTTGGGGAGGTAACCACTTTCCATACTCTCTTTTAATATATTGGTCTTTCCTTTTTCGTCTCATAATTTTCTTAAGACTAGTTCTTACAAATTTCTAAGCTTGGGGGAGTTATTTTTGCATGTGTGGAGTCTTGTGCCATGATCTTGATCTGATAAATACTATGCAATCATGTGTCCCACTGTTTGATATGCTTGCTTAAGTATGATTGCTCTGTATTTGTATAAGGGAATCACTTGCTCAAGTTAGGCCAATGTTGCCAAGTTAATGTTTTTATGCACTTTGTTCAAGTTCTTGCATAGCTTGGGAATAATCTTGTGATCCTCTAAAAGACATTGCCACAATCTTTACTTTTACAAAAGAAAAAAATGATGACGATTGAATAAAAAGTTGATACTTGTCAGAATTGTTTTAAAAGAAAAAGTTATGGAGTAGCTCAACCCCATGGTGTTTGATACAATAGATATGGTGGTCCTTGCTTTGAGAGTTGTTTATATGGAATCACTTTTTCATAGTATTCAAGAATATACCAAAATTTGTGTTTCAATACATGGCGCTTCATCTTCTCACTGGTTCCATGGCCTTGTTACCATATACTGCTTTATGTAGTGTAAATTTGACTTTGTCACCTCTCTTGGTGTTGTGCTGAGAACTGAGCTAGCTAATAAACAATCCACGAGAGTTTTGGCCTGGATTTAGGCTATGAGTTTGTTAATGTTCGCAGTGGCAACACTGCCGCGAATATTATTCGGCTTTCTCTTGAGCGAGTGTGTATGTGGTAATAAACGAGTACTGATCGCAAGAGCTTGAAAGAGACAACCCATTGGTCCATGGTACTCAAACTTAGTCCACAGCGAAACCCCGCATATATCACCTTTTGGCATAATCTTAAGAACTTTGAAGTACCTATTCTGGATGTGCAACGACTGAAGTATGTGCCTGAGATCCTTGAGTTGAGAATGTTAGTGGGCATGAATGAAAAACTCCATATCTTGACTTTTTGACAACTCACTATGCTCAACTTTAAAAAAAAAGAAAAAACAACAAAAAATAATGAATAATATAATAAGTAAGAGGATCCAAGTATTTGTTTCCATGCTAGATTAAAATTTGATAAGGAGACTAGAAGTTTTTACTGAAGCTCTAGTGGTTTGGTGATCAAAATAAATGTTACCTAACTCGGCATGTGCTACCTTGTACAGATAGGTTCTATCTTGCTTGTAGCTTGTAGAGAAGACAAGGATACACCTATCGGCAATAATGTCAATGACGAGCTAGATGGATAAATTTGGTCTATCAACCTTTTTGCTCGAGGACGAGCAAGTTTTAAGCTTGAGGATGTTGATGAGTGGATTTTATGCACACTTTTTAGAGTATATTTTAGTGGCAAAATCTGTCATATCATATCCATATAGCACATATTCATGTCCCCAATGCATAGTTTTTGGCATTTACTTGCTTTACCAAGTTTGTTGCAGACTTTTATTTTTATTTAGTTTTATTAGTTTTCCTTTGTTTTGTGGTCTTTGTAGGTGCATCGACATGTTTATGGACTTGGGACATTAAAAGAACCAAGTTGGGGGTCAAACCGGAGAAGTTCCAGGCACAAGATCAAGGCCCTTTGAAGAGTTTGATGATTTTATATTTGTCAAATTGTCCAAATTGAATATCCAAGGCCTCTAATGCATCTGGCTTTTCGCTAGCAATCCAACGAGCCCAAGAATGTCAAAATCGAAGTTTGTATGAAGAAATGGCGACCAAAATATGAACCAGCTCCCGAAGTCCAGAGAGAATGACGGCCTTCCATACAAGCATAGCCGCTCGTATGGATGCTCGTATGAGCTCCAGATAGCCACAAAAATTTCTAGATTTTGCTCCGATTTCGTCCCTGTTTTTCCCTATTGGATCATTAACGACCAAGGTTGTATTGGACGTGGATTTGACTCCCCTAAAGCTCTTGGATGAAAGGGAGGAGGCTAGATCAAGTAAGGACACCCGAGGAGGCCTCCTATATGAAGACCTCCAACCCTACCCGTCCCATCAAGCCATCTCCATCGTTCATAAGTATCATCTACAACCATCACACCTCCATTGCAGTAACCCCACCATAGAGAAGGGCCAAGGCAATGAAGGGAGGAGGAGGCGCCTCCCACGTCCGGCGCCGGCCGGAGGGCCGACGCCCTCTTCATCATCACTGCCATGTCTCTCTCCATCTCCCACTTCGTGTTGGCTTGTAACTTGTCCCTGAACTCCATGTAATCCATCACCATGTTTGAGTAATATAATTAGTTCTTGCGGGGAATAAGATGAACTTTGTTTGCACTAGTACGGATTGTCTTGCGCGATATGATGTCCTCTTTACATGTTTATGTTAGTAGTCTTCTTGATGTTGGATGAAGTCGACCATCCAACATATGCCAATTTTGAACAAAAGGTTACTAATGTTGGCAAACCGTCTGGTTGCGGAGGTGGCTACCTGACATGCCGTATCTCCCTTCGTATCGGATTATTGCAGAAGGGATAAACGGAGACCAGTTATAGGCTACGCCCACGGGGACCTTTTTCCCTTTAATCACTATTTGATAAAACGGTGTGGGGAAGAACAATGGTGGCGTATCTGATACAATGCTACCGCGTGTATGCACGTATCTGTACCAGCTCCGCCCACAAAGAGAATCATGTGAAGTGGCTTAGTATTCGTAGAACGTATGGGTAGTGATGACTCCGAACACATCGAGAACACATCTATTACTCAAGTGTCGCCCCTTTATTTTATCAGCTATTTTATTTATGTTTTCACCTCCGCATAGTTGTTTAGTCAAAACCACCCTTATTATCGTTTCTACCTGCACCCGACGGGTTGACTATTTTCAAATAACTTTTTGAGTTTGAACGTAGCCGCGTTAGTGATGACGCAGCTGCGAGGTTGGTAGTTATCTATGCAACACCACTACCTGGCGACCAAAAGTTTTGCGGCTTATGGTATACAGGTGGGTCTTGTCCGATTCATCGAACACGTCGCGCGAGTGGTGGCTCTATCTATCGAGGGCTGGTCGGCGACACCATCGAGCTCGATGGCGCCATAGAGGAGCAAACAAGTTGCCAAGGAGTCGAGTTGAGCTTTGGAAGATACGCAATAGTCCCCCCAAATCTTTACAGGGCATGCTTCGCTATGTACGAGCCAACACAGGCCACTACTCTTCGGACTAAACGGGTTTGAATGACAAAATTGTACGAGGATAGTGCGGGTTACTTTCAAAAATAGACGGGGGTAAGTGTAAACGACGGTGGGCTATCAACAAGATTGCAACATGCTTAAAGCGTCGTCAGGTAGACAAATACATCTAGTGTGGCTACGAGCATGCGCGCTGTCATTGGTTGGCGACCTTTTCGTCACACACATGCCAAGTTGAAATGGCAACACAACACTTTGAATGTTTATGCACTAAAGTGCAGCCATCGCTCCAAGTTTATGACGTGTGCTCCTATTTGGCGCAGTACGCGTCGGAAAACAACAAAAGCGTACCCCGGCACCGTTTTGGGCCGGCCCATGCGCGGGGCGGGACACTTCACATTTATTTTATTTTTTTATTTTTCTTCTTTAAAATATTCCAGGATAATAAAAAAGTTCAAAAATTCTAAATAATTGAATTTTTTTTAAAACAATTGTTCAAGAAATCATAAAATGTTCGTGAATTCAAAAAATATTCGGGAAATAGCAAATGTTCGTGGATTAAGAAAACTGTTCATCATTTGAAAAAATTCATATTAAAAAAATCACGACATTTCAAGAAAATGTCTAGGAAATCACAAAATTTTCATGATTTTGTTTTTTAAGCTATTCAAAAAATGTTCATAGAATTTGAACAAAACTTTACGATTTCAAAAACTGTTCATGATATTTTAAAAATGTTCACAAATTTTAAAAATTGTTCCCAAATTTCGACAAAACTTCACCGGTTCAAAAAATGATTATGCATAGCTAAAAATATTTTTCAAAAACAAAGAAACGTTCATGAGTTTAAAAAACTGCTCACACATTTTGAAAAAATGTTCACCGATTTAAGAAATGTTCATGAGTTTCAATCACAGTTTCAAAAAATGTCTTCAAATTTGTGAAAATGTTAACGAATTTTAAAAATGTTCCCAGTTTCAAAAAATGTACGTGAATTTGTAAGAAATGTACATGTATTTGATTTTTTGTTACTATTTCAAAAAAATCACAAGTTTTAGAAAATTCTAAAGATTTGAAAAAAGAACATCCTGAAATTCAAAGTTGCTTACAAAATTTAAAGATGGTCACAAAAAAAGGAACTAAAATAAAGGAGAAAATAAAGAAAATAAAAGAAAAAGGAAAACAAAAGAAACATAAAATAAAAAGGGAAATGGAAAGAAAAAAATTATGATAAAGTAAGGTTCTAAAACCTTCCCAAAATCGGTAGGTAGAAACCCAAAATGGGCCACCCCAAACAGTTGATCGGGTGCTCGTGAGGTATGCGCTTCGTCGTTAACGTGTGACCTACGTGCCGTTTGTGAAATGCGCACAATATAACTCCTCGTTTAAAACATGTGCTGGATGGGCCGTAGAACAGTCCCACGTGAGCCAGGCCCAAAATATTGAAGTTCACTTTTTCTTGCTAGTGTTACTTGCAAGTGCAATTCCTATCCACCCGTGTGTTTGGGTCGCGCCAACTATTTCTCGCATTAAGCGAGCCGTGTGTGTTTGGGTCGTGCCAACTATTTCTCGCATTAAGCAAGCCGTGCGCGAACTCCCGCTGAAGGGCCTTAGGTAACCAGGCCGGTCCATGTTCGCACACTTAAATCGGTAGGGAGAAGCCCAAAATGGGCCACCCCAAACAGTTGATTGGGTGTTCGAGGGGTACGTGCTTGGTCGTTAACGTGTCACCCACGCGGCGTTTGTGAAATGCGCACAATATAACTCCTCGTTTAAAACAAGTATTGGACGGGCCGTAGAACAGTCCCATGTGAGCCCTGCCCAAAATACTAAAGTTCACTTTTTCTTGCTAGTGTGACTTTTTTTTAACTTACTTGCTAGTGTTACCCGCGAGAGCTCCTCCCCAGCACCTTAAGCACCAGGGAGCGTAGCTGGCGCTCGCATGCCCCCCTTTATGGGCCGGTCCAACAATGAGCCCGCGCTCGCCCTGGTTCCAGTGGTCTCTCTCAATCAATGTTGACCTCCCTAAACGAAGATCGAGTTTAAACCAGTCACAGTGACTGGTCAAAACACTGAATTTGGAGAAAAACAAAAGAAATAATTCAAAAATTGCTAAAATTAGAAAATTTCGTGAATTTTAAAATGTTCACTGATTTTGAAAAATAGTTCACAAACTTCAAAAAAGTTCATCGATTTTGAAAAAAATTCACCTAATTTGAAAAAAAGTTCATCAAATTTAAATAATTTTTCATTTGTTTAAAAAAGATTCATTGAATTTGAAAATGTTCATCAACTTTGAAAATATTCCATCGAATTTGAAAAAAGTTCATCAATTTTGAAAAAAAGTTCATCGAATTTCAAGAAAAGTTCATCCGATTTGAAATAACTATTGGTATTGAAAATAGTTCACCAAACTTGAGAAAATTTCATCGAGTTTGAGAAAAAAGTTCATCAAATTTGAAAAACATTTATCAAACTAAAAAAAGTTCATCACTTTTTGAAAAAAAAATCATCAATTTTGAAAAAAGTTCATCATACCTAAAAAAGTTAATCAAATTTGAAAAGGGAAAAAATAAAACAAAAAATGAAAAATGAAAAAGGACATTGGAAAAATATAAGTTGAAAGATAAAAAAAAGGGAAAGAAAAAAATGAATGAAAAAAAACAGGTTCGGGACGAGTAACGAAGGGCTATTGATGTAGAGATTTGCCCAGTGGTTCGCTAGCCTAGTTGGATAGTACAGCTTGTATTGAACCATCAAGTAGGATTTAGCGTTACTTGCGAGTGCAATTCATCCACCCATGTGTTTGGGTCGCGCCGGGCTCGATCCTATGTCTCCTTGTGGGAGCTACGCTGTTATGCACTACACCAGATTCTCGCACGTGATAACTCAGAGGCGCGTCTGTTATTGAGGCAAATGAAGCCGATTTTCCCATTGTTTCCACTAGTTTCTTATTCTGTTTTTTCCGTTTTGTTTTTTCTTCTCCACTGTTTGTTTGGTTTTCTTCTTTCCTCTTAATTTTTTGTTTTTCATTTGTTTTTTTTATTCTACATTTTTGCATATGTCATTCTTTTAATAATGATCAACATTATCTTGTATGCACGTTCAGCATTGTCCGAACGCCCATTCAACATTTTTTAATAGTTTTTAAACATTTTAATACTTATTCAACATTTTTTAAATACTCGTATTTTCTAAATAACATCTTTAATACTTATTGAACTTTTTAAATAATTGTTTAATTTTTTTCAAATTCTTGTTCGATATTTTCTAATACTTATTCAAAAAAATAAATACTTATTAAACACTTTTCTATAGAGTGCTTCTTCTAATAAATATACTTAGAAAATTGTAAATTATAAACAAAAGTAAACAAACAAAGAAAAACAGAAAACAGAAAACAGAGAACAGAAACAAAACAAGAAAGAAGAATGAGGCTGGATCTTCCCGCGCGCCTGGGCCGCGGCCTATGTAGAGCTCCCCGCCGCGAGATGTTGCCCTCTGTCACGGGAGGAAAACCCTATATAACGCATTTTGCGCCACGTTGTCGACCTTTTGCGATCGAGCGTTGAGATGGGCCGACGCGTTAATGCGTTCCTCCTTGCCGGTTTAGGCACGCTTCTCGAAGGTTCCAGCGGTCTTTTCCGGTTTTGGGAATCTTCTGGAAGGTTCCCAAACCGGGTCTTTTATTTCCTTTTTGTCTTCTTTTCCTTTTTCGTTTTTCTGTTTTTCTGTTTATTTTTTCTTTTTATGTTCTTTTTGTTTCCTTTTTCAGTTTCCAATTTTAAATAAATTCAGAATTTCATAATTTGTTTGAAATTTCAAATTTAGCTCAAAATTTCAAACAATCTTCTCTAAATAAATGATAAACAATACAAAAAATGTTCAGATTTTCAAATTTTTGTTCACATTTTAAAAACTGGTTTCTATTAATTCAAAAAATGTTCGAGTTTCAAAACTTGTTCGAGTTCTTAAAAATGTTTCGATTTTCAATTTTTTGTTCACATTTTGATATCTTGTTTTTATTAATTAAAAAAATGTCCAAGTTTCAAAACTTGTTCCCATTTTCAAAAAATGTTCAAATTTCAAACTAATGCTCACATTTTGAAATCTTGTTTCTATTAATTCAACAAATGTTCAAGTTTCAAAACTTGTTCACATTTTCAAAAAATGTTCAGATTTTCAATTTTTTGTTCATATTTGAAACCTTGTTTCCATTAAATCAAACATTGTTCGAGTTTCAAAACTTGTTCGCATTTTCAAAAAATAGTCAAATTTTCAAAACTAATGTTCACATTTTGAAATCTTGTTTCTATTAATTCAAAAAATGTTCAAGTTTCAAAACTTGTTCACATTTTCAAAAAATGTTCAGATTTTCAATTTTTTGTTCACATTTGAAACCTTGTTTCTAATAATTCAAAAAATGTTCAGATTTTCAAAATTTTGTTCACATTTGAAATCTTGTTTCCATTAAATCAAAGATTGTTCGAGTTTCAAAACTTGTTCGCATTTTCAAAAAATATTCAGATTTTCAGAATTTTGTTCACATTTGAAATCTTGTTTCTATTAATTCAAAAAATGTTCAAGTTTCAAAGCTTGTTCGCCTTTTCAGAAAATGGTCACAATTCCAAATAATGTTCGCATTGCCAAATTTGTTCACATATCCAAGAATATTTTTGCTTTCTTCGAATTTCGTTCCAAGTTCCAAAAATGTTCACTTTTACTATTTTAGTTCAAAATTTTATGAAACGTTCTTGTTTTTGAAATGTTTGTCCAACATTACAAAAAAACTTTGCTGTTTTTAAAAAAATTGTTCACAGGTCAGAAAATGTTAAGCATTTTAAAATAATTAATCACAATTTTGGAATTGTCTGCGTCCAAGAAAAGGTACAGATTGTGAAAACAAACTGCGTTCAAACTTTAAAAAAAGTTTAGATCTGTCTTGGATTATGTTCTTATAAAGTGTGCTGCTTAAAATTTCCAAAGGAACTTTCGTGGTGCAATGGCTAGCCATGAGGGTACTACACGGTAGGTCTTGAGTTTAAATCTCGAGCCTCTCTCTGTTTTTCACATTTTTTCAGTTTGCGAACGCCAAATGAGCCAGCCCAGGCGAGACACCCCCTGTGCGAAATGTCAACTCTTTGACGCAAAGACCGCGCCTGCAGCGTGGCTAGCATGGGACGGCCCACTAGTGTGCTTCCCCAGTTTTTTTTTTAATTTTCTGTTACGAAAATAAAAATATGAAATCAAAAAAGGTTTACAGATTTAAAGAAAAAAGGTTCATCCATTCGAAAAAAGTTCATTCAAATTAAATTAAATTTTATTTTCATCCAATTTAGCAAAAGTTCATCAACTTGAAAAAAAGTTCATCCATTCGAAAGGTTTATAAAAGTTCATCAACTTGAAAAAAAGTTCATTCAAATTAAATTTTATTTTCATCCAATTTAGCAAAAGTTCTTTTTTTTAAAGTTCATTAAATTACGAAGAAGTTCATAGAAATTCAAAAAAATTCATGTATTTTTAGAAAAAGTTCATAGATAAAAATAAAGTTCATCCGTTTTCAAAAAGATGTTCATCAAATTACAAAAAAGTTCATCGATATTCATAAGATTTCATTAATCTGAAATAAAACTGCTGAAATTTTGAAAAAGTTCATAGATATTCAGAAAAGTTCATAGAATTTTCAAAAAAGAAAATGTTAAACGGGGCCTAGATGGGCTGGCCCATTTACGGACGCCAGAGGCGCCAGTTAACGAAAATGCACGTTAACTGGCGCCTGTAGCGCCAAATAAGAAATGCCCTCTGTCTCGCGTACAGCGAGACATAGGGGCGCTCTCTTTGGGTCATTGCCCTTTTTCTTTTCTCTGTCCACTTTGTACATGAATCTGCGGCATGTACACGTATGTTTTTCATGTATTTTTCTTGTTTTCTTTTTTTCTCAAACATGTACGGACTCTTTCTAAAAATTCACAAATGTTTAAAAAAATACGTGAACGCCTTTTAAAATTTACATGAATATTTTCTTAAATTACATGATGAATGCTTTTTAATACATGGTGTTAGCATTTTTAAGTACACTACAGACATGTTTTACATACACGATGAACAGCATACTAATATGCGTTGAAATTATTTTAATAATTGATGAAAAATGTTTTGAGACGTGATGACATTTTAATTTTTTTTGAAATACGTGAATATTTTTAAATAAACATTGAGCCTTTTTAATACACGATGACCGTGTTTCAGCACATGATTAAGTTTTAAGTGCACAAAGGACATTTTCTAAAACAAGATGAACATTTTCCTAATACATCCTGAACAAATTCTGAAATACAAGATGTACATTTTCAAATGTGCGACAAACATTAAAAAATACAGGACGCACATTTTAAAACGTGAAAAATACATGATGATCATTTAATTAAATGCAAGATGAACTTGTTTTGAATAGATGGTCAACTTTTGTGATACATAATGAATAGTTTTTTAAATACATGCTGAACATTTTTAAGTACATGTTGAACATTTTTTGAACTACACAGTATTAATTTCTTTAATACGATGACATATATTTTTAAAGTGCACTATGAAGATTTTTTAAATACATGATTATATTAACAATAAAGAACCGAAAGAAAAGTAAAATAGAAAGCAAAAAATAAACAAATAGAAAATAAAAAAACAAGAAAAACCAAAAAGTAGAAAAACAAAAGAAAAAACGAAAACGAAAAAGAAACCGCCTTACGAGACTGGTCGAGGTCCAATAGACACCAACTGTCGAGCAAAGATTAAAAAACCAACAGACATGCGAGTCGGGCCGGTCCAATTTGGCGTGTAGGTCGCCAAATAGGCTAACTCCTATTGGGTGCCCTCGTCGCCGGTTAGAGGCTATTTTGTATATATATAATTCAAGCGGTTGAACTGATGAAATTCGAACGGTTGAACTGATGCTTTCTGTTGCTGTTAAAAATCGTCTTCTGTAGTTTAATTTTTTTTTCAATTTTTTTGGTCGAAACGGGGCGTGTAATATATCGTTGGAAATCTCTTGACATCCACATTACAATCTTATAATTTGTTTTTGCAAAAAAATTATGAATTAAGAGCAGTTTTGAAAAAGCTGTTTTTTTCAAAACAGAAAACGCGAATCGTATTTTGGACTTAATTTTCAAACGGTTTGTTGGAATTGAGAAAATGAGATGGCGTTGGAAAGCTTGTGAAAATCCGCATCTTCCATATATCTAATATTTTTTCAAATTCTATATGATTTAAAAGTAATTTAAAAAATGGTGAAATTCTAGGCGAAACGTTTTTTCACTGTTTTTTGCAAACGGTTTGTCGGATTGACGCAAATGATACGCCCTTGAAAAGCTATGGAAAATGCGCAACTTTTGTGTATAGAAAGTTTTTCTTAATTCCTTATGGTTTAAATACGACTTCAAATACGATCAAATTTGATTTTGAATGCAATTTTTTAAAAAAGTTTGTCGAAATGGGGCAAATAATATACCGTTGGATAGCTATCGAAAATGCGAAACTTAGTCATGTTGAACGTTTTCTCTACTTCGCAACCGTTTAAGAGTAATTTCGAATACGGCATGACGGATCCTGCTGTTTTCTCGTCTAAAAAACAGAGTAGTCGTACTGATATATGTGTATGTTTGTACTGAGCTATTTTTTGTAGAGTAATTTTGAATAGATCCGAAAAAGTATACTTGTACTGATGTTTGCATGGGTTTATACTAAGCGTATTTTCACTGATTAGACTTTGCTTTGTTTTTTGGGTAATTTTTTTTTGTAAGTTTTCAACTGTTTACTGTATCTTAGCCCTGAACTTGCATGATTTTTATTGTTGAACTGAATGTTATTTTTTTGCCAAAGTTTTTTGCGTGTTTCTTTTTTTTTGAAGTCAAATTTTTTTTGGAAACGAATGTTCTAGATTTCTCTTGTTTTGCAACTTGAACTTTTTACCATTTTAAACTTTTACCAAATTGAATTACCATGTGTGGATGAGCACTTGAACTTGTAGAATTTAAATTTTTCTATTTTAATTCTCATTTATTTTCTTGTCCGAACTTATGATATCATCGTCACTGAACTTGCGTGGTTTCTGTAGCTGGACTAAAATCCATGTTGTTTGTGAAAACCAGGAAAATTGCATCTCCTCAATGGGTCATAATGCAAGCATCGCCGCCGGCAATACTTGGCGCACCAGAGAACCTGCACTGCTGGATTTATCGAGAGAACTGAGGGCAGCACATCCCATGCCTTTTTTCTGCAGCAGCTACACTTGGTTTACCAACTCACACACACACAAAATTGATAACAAGTTGGCACACGACCTGATAACAAGAGCACACATGAACTGACAAACAAGAGCATACCGGTGATTAACATAATATAAATCCATTGTCGTTTTTTTCATTTGTTAAGTTGCTTTTTTCCTTCGAACCTTTACTGCTATGATTTTTTTTTTGCAAATTTGTCCCCTTGAGTCAGAACTTAGAAAATTCTTATTTTTAACTTATGGTACTAGAGAGTTTGTACTTCTCAAAAAACAATCCCTCGATGTTCTTTTAGTTTTAGTTTTTAATTTTCTTTCTCATCCATATCCTTATTGTCAATGTCATCACCATCGTACCTTTATGGTTTATATAGTTGAACGGACTTACATTTTTACCATTCATTCTTTTAAAAACTTATGGTTTCTTCTCCAAAAACTTCCTACCTGGTGAGAATATTCATGAACGAACAATATTTCTTCTATGTGGAATACACAAGATCTCCTTAATGGGCCATGATGCAGGCATCACCGCAGGCAATACTTGGCGCACCGGAGAACCTGTACTGTTGGGTTTGTCGAGAGAGGACTGAGGGAACACATCGTCATTGGGGAGGCGAATGCAAGTATTGGAGTTCAGCCTAAAATCACAAGAGAATGGATCAAAATGTAATTTTAAATCTTAATACTGACAACTATTCGATCCAGTTTCCTTTACATACAAGATTCATTCAGTCCTACACAAGTAATACCCGACCACCTTCACTTGAAACAACCAACAGCCACAATCTGCTGCAACTCAACTGGAGCACAAACTCCACCTCTAAAACAATCTGGTGTCCCAATTTGTTTACCATATTCATTTACATTACATTGCAAAAATTCCATCCATCTTGTTGAGTTCATGTCAAGCATCATCAAGCAATAGGATCACGTGTGGAAGACGATGGGCGGCTCGCGCATGCGGGCTTGAACTACTCGCCGGCTGCCACTGATGGCTATCAATCATGCAAAATCCTGACCAAAAAATCACATTTTTCACATGAAACCAAACTCTTGAACTTGCTCCACGACAATCTTTGAACCTCCTACAGCAACAGTATATATATCATACATCATCTTTCTCTCTTTGATCAATCATGGACCCAAAAAATTAAAACACAACAAAATACCAGTTGTTTGGCTCCCAAACCTCCTGCATAATTTTTTTGAACTGATGTTCTTTTTGTCATTGCACTGTTGTTGAACGAACCACACCGCTGCCAAGTCTGCACCTTTCAACTACCTGCATGAGTACAATTTTTTAGACCATAGTACAAGATAGTAAGGTTGCAAGTTCAAATTGTCAATGGACCAAAACATGTTTAAACACAAAATGTGCATACATGTTTGATATGCAGCAAAACTTTAGCTTTCTCGGGTTTCTTTAGTGAGCCACCTCAGCTTTTTCTCTCATTAATTTTTTTCTTCCTCTTAAATTTATGGTCTTTTTTTAGTCTGAACTGATGTAGAATTTTCTTTGCTCAACTGGGGTAGACTTCTGGTTAGTACATGCACAACCTGACAAGGCAATGTACAAGTTCTTGTAAAAAGAACAACCAAGTTCATGTATAGTAACATTTATAAGTTCACAATGAAAATGATATGACTGTTCATGGGCACTTTCACTTGGATCCACCAGCTACTCTAGAGGCCTGAACTGAAACAATACATTTGACCAGAAACTATAACAAGAATTTGAACCGAAGTAAATTTATTAATTGAACTGAACTAAAAAAATAATTTAGTAATCGAACTGCTAGTTTTGTGTGTGCAAGCATTTGAATAGGAGGAAGTCCAGCTCAGCTGCAAGCAAAAGGTCAATCAGAGCATCAGAATAAGTACACTCAGCTGCAAGCATAATGTCAACCAGAGCATGAAAATTGATGTTCTGAGGTAGGAGCAAAGCAGCTGCCCAACTGTAATATGAACAGGCGGATCTCTGCGCAGTTGTGAAACATCATTTTCATAACAGAGTTCATGATGCAGATCACAAAGTCATAGATCAGTAACCTATTTACCTCCAGAACAAAATGGTATGTCCCAACATTCACAGGGCCAACAAGCACACTCTCAAATTGCTGATAATAGTTCTCATCTTCAGCTGATCCAACATATATAAGCTTCCACTCCAGATCTGGAAGGCCGACCAAAAAACTCATTGTTAGTACTTCACCGGACTCAGCTAGGAAAAGAACAACATTATACTCATGGTACTCATAAAAAATGGTAGGCTCAATATTTAAGTAGGTCAAAACTATACATATGCAAAACGGCTCTTTTTAAGAGTCATGGAAAGTTTTGCACATCTTCTCATTAAGAGGAGGTGTGTGTTATTATTAAAGGAGATTATCAGAAGGACAAAATGTCCACTGCCCTCACATGCTCATAAACACATACCAAAAAGAAACAGAAACACCAACAAGCTCCTTTCTACAATAGCAGTAATTGCTAATTCACCAAGAAAATAATGTGAGAATGATAAGAAAATGGTGAAGATGGTGGCTTCAATTCTACTTGGACTGATGTCCGTGCTCCACTTTGACGACTGCGAGTAACCATGGTGGACGAGCTCGTGGCCGAGGGCCATGGAGGATCTGGTCAGGGGAGGTGGGGATTGTTGCCTCGGCCGACGCCAGGTGCTAACTACAATAGTAATATGAATTAGTTATTAGTGGTGAAAACACTAGAACTGAATCATGAAAATTTGTAACATGAATTTTGCTAATGAATATCTACTGATAAACTACTGCAGCTCTTGTTGTCCAACAGTACTCAGTTTGGACAGGCAGCTAAGCCTCCAATGGCGCATGTATTAAGTTATCTAGTTGACAATAGGTACCAAACGTGTAAAACTAGAGAAAAATACACTGCAGCCGTTGTCAATTTTTCTGTCTCTCACTTTGAGAGTACACCGAAGATGAATTATCAGCATGCCACTTTTTTCTCCATGTAGCAAAGTGTGAGAAGAAAAGTAAACAAATGAATCATCACCCAGCCGCAGTGTTTTCTATTTTTGAATCCATTGAACTGAAAAAAGCCTACAATGTTTACTAAAAAAACCCTACTAGGCGAACTTTAGAAAGCATACAAGCAGAGATGGGGAAAAAGCAGACATCAGCGGCTCGATATGAGAAAGGTAGACAAGCATACAATCATTATCATATTTTTGACAGTTTTATTTTTGGCTGAACTTTTTGGTTTCCTGACTTTGAACTTATGTTTTTTTTTGTAGGGTTTTTTGTATGGGCTTGCTCCAGCCCAGGAAACGGGAGCTTCATTGAACAAAATTTGAATAAAGAAGGATCCAACCTGAAGTGTGAACTACTCTGAACTTTTATTGAGATTTTTCTTGAACTGAAGCATGCTGCATGGCACGACGAGGTCGAAGGATTGGGAGAAACTTCGATGAAGGCCGGTCCCAGCGCAAATTCGAGATAGTTGGGTCAGGGCGAGGCGGCGGCCGAAGAAACCTGTATGACACCGACAAGCAAGGAAGATGGCGTGCGGCGGCGTGAGGTGAGACGCCGACTGCGTGCAGAGGATCCCGTGGAAGCGCTGCGTAGAGCGTGGTAATATTAACCAAACATCAATATTTGTTGAACTGCTAGACCAGAGCAAGTTTAGAAATTCTTACAACCAGAAAAAGTGATTTTTTGTAGCTTTTTCTACACAAAGTATGTTCATCAGCGACATTTGCATCAAAACAGTTCAATAGCAGCAGGACACCAGGTTCAGTAGTTGCACACGGCAAAAATTAGCTACCAAAGATAACACACGCACACAAGTTTAGTACCAATAGCTATAACTAGCCAGATTCATTCCCGGAAGTACCCTCACAAGTGCAGTAGCAGCTCGCTGCTCATACCTGCTCGCCAGCTTTATGCCCCATCTTGGTGCTACTTCAAAACACTTTGCCGCCTACTACTTATCTCCGGCAGTACCCTGCACACACACACCACCGGCCACCAGTTAACACATATGCACACACACACACACAGTGAACCAGCCACACACCTCATTTCTCTACACAACCAGGACTACAGCTTATGCACATTACGGACTGATGAAGTAGCAGCACAGAAAACTATATTTTGTAGGCATCCACAAGGATAGAAGGATAGAAGGAATTAACCACAAGTTAGTAGACGGGAAAATCTGCCGATGATGAAGCGAGCTAGCAATCATCCATCAACATGCTCTTTTTTGGCTCACTAAGCTTGACAGGGGGAGGAGCTGTACTTGTTGCAACATCATTACTTGAACTGGTGTGAGTACCATACCTGGACGGATGGGGCACGAGGGAGACGGTCAGGGAGTAGGCAAGAGGAGGGGGCATCTGGAGGAACAAAACAGGTGCAAGCAATTTTTAACAAAAACTAAACTATTTTTTTATAACGATACATGGACTCCGGGGGCATCAATACATGTACTTCTGTACATAATAGCTCTCCCTAGTGAACTATGATAAGCCCAAATATAAATGGGAGCACGAATGGCATCCATCTATGGTATCTCAATAAACACAAATTCTCCTATTTAGAGGATCAGACAGCTCACGTCTCGGAAAAATAACACACAGAGCGCACACCATGCATGCCCGAATTGCTACTGCAGTGTGCACACATATACTTGAATTATTTTCCATCAGCTAACTGATTTCACTATTTTATATTGAATTGCGACAAATCTTTTTTTCTTAGCAAAACTTGAACTGAAAAAGACTACAAAGGTGTACGCATATATAGCAAATGCTATGAAATGCATTTTTGTCTACTTCATAACCCATGATGAGTATCCAGTTTTTTCCCCGAATTATTCATAACTAACAACACACATCATAGCACTCTGTCTATATATCCCTGTCTCCTTGTCTGAGCTTCAGTTTGGAACATATTTCCTGAACTTACTAATTAGTATAAGATGTTCTGATGCTGGCACACAATGTGTACGGAGTAGCTCTATTCTTTTCTGTGTGAATGTTTAAGAGGAAAATCAACCTTGCATTGCAGGAGAGAAGAGAAGTCTATGGCTGCGGGGATACCCCTCCGGCGCCGACATCCAGCAGGGAGCCTCCCATGGTAGTAACACATTGTTCTTTTTTCTGTGATTTTTTATGAACTGATGATCAAATCCATAGTGAACTGTGATACCTAGTGTATGTTTTCTTTTTTGGTGGGGCATGATTGGAACTAGTACGAAGCAGTGTGGGGATTAGAAGAGGAGGCGTACATACATGAGGATGTCATCGGCGAACTTGCAGACGGAGGCCACGGAGGAGAGGTCGAGCTCCATGAGCTCCATGAGCCTGAACAACATCAGCCTCTAGTTTTAATCATAGTCCCAAATCAGCACCAACCTGACAGGTTAATTAGTCTACAAGAACGGAACACTAAGCAATGTTTTTCTAAGTACTGTATCCATTTTGACAATCGAGTTTAATTAAGACCCGAACCTGTAGGTAAGGTAGGGACGGGCGGTGGTCTTTGCACAGCCTCAAGCCAAAGTTGTTCCTGAACCTGCAAGAACATCGGCAAAATGTATTTTTTCAGAATTCAGTTCATGCTCGCAATTTGTTGAAGTCCAAATTCAAATGTAGGTAAGGTAGGACGAACTCGTCTTCACCCCCGCCATGGCAGCTACTCCGCTTCCCCCGCTGATGGCTAGCAGGGCCACCCCGGCGTGGAGGGCGGCCAAGTGCCCTTACTTACAGATGGAGGGGTTGGCCGGCGGTGGTACGGCCGTGGGATCTCAGGGGAGAAGGCGGACGGTTCTCGGGGAGGAAGGTGGACGGAGCGTGGGGAGGGAGGCGGACTAATTGCGGGGAGGAAGGAGGCCGGACCACGGGGAGGAAGGCGGCCGGAGCGCGGGGAGGAAGACGGCCGAAGCGCGAGAAGAAAGGTAGATAGAGCGCGGGGTAGGGAGGAGGCCGGTGCGCGAGGAGGAAGGCAACCGGAGCGGAGGAAGGAAGGTGACCGGAGTGGAGGAAGGAAGGCGTCCTGAGCGTGGGGGTGGAGGAGGCCGGCGCGCGAGGGTGGAGGAGGCCGGCGCGCGAGGGAGGGCGGCTGTCGGCGCGAGGTAAGGGCGGCGCCGGTGTAGGAGGGAAGGAG
>NC_041381.1:392404135-392512669 GCF_002162155.2 Triticum dicoccoides
GAGGAGGTCGGCCGGCGGCGCGCTGGGAGGAGGCCGGCCGGCGGCGCGGTGGGGAGGAGGTCGGGCGGCGGTGGGCACGGGGTAAGATTTCTTTTTTTGGGCCGGCCGCGTCTTATAGGGATCGAGAGTAACAGAATAATATTCTGTTACCGGTAACAGAATAGCTCTGTCCTATATATATATATATACTTTCTCTTTTCTGTTATTCTTTTCAAATTCATCATATTTTTTGTTAATAAAATGATTTTTTTAATTTGCTAACTTTTTCAGATCCACGAACATTTTTATTTTTAATTTTCATGAATTTTCTTCATATTCATGAACATGTTTTGAATTCGAGAAATTTTTTGATTTAGCGAACATTTTTCATATTCACCAAATTTTTTGAATCCATGAACACTTTTTGAATTTTAGTTGTCTTCTCCAATATTAAAAAGTCAACCGGTCTAACCAGCTGGAGCGGTCGAGCGTGCAAGCCGCGGTTGGGAAGTAGCGGTCCAGCGATCACGAAGGAGGTGGAGCGACTCAAGCGACTGAGTGAAGCATCCATCACGCTTTAAATGGGATGGCCCAACCGACGATCGCGTGAGCGCGAAAGAGGTCTCGCCAAATAGCGACCTCACGCGTACCCTTTCCACGTGTGCCTGTCCTCTGTATGAACTGTCCCACTTTCTACTGGGTTTTCTACTATGATTTTTTTTACTTTATGTTTATCTTTTTGGAGGCATGCTTTGTTAAACTGCCTGTGTCTCGCAACACATGGGCACTGTCCTCTGAACCTGTACTTGATCAGTTGAGCATTCACCAGGAGGAAAATGCAAAGGAATGGATATTTGCAGTCGAGTCGGCGTTGTCATCAGAAGAATTCAAAAGATTTCTAGTGACACTATGGGCCATTTGGGGCGCCTGGAGGAAGGCAATTCACGAAGGCATTTTCAAGACGCCTCATGCCATACATGGCTTTGTGACATCATATCTATCACAGATACGAGTACTTGCTCCGAGCGAGGCAACCCAGGTGAGTGCAAATGCTCGTCCGACAAGCTGGTTGGCTCCACCAAAACATCATTGAAAGATCGTCGATGCCGCCTAGAGGGGGGGGGTGAATAGGCGCTTTAAAATAATTATGGTTTAGGTTTGAACAAATGCGGAATAAACCATGTGGTTAATTTGTCAAGCACAAAACCTACAATACCTAGGCTCACCTATGTGCACCAACAACTTATGCTAAGCAAGATAAACAACTAAGTGATAGCAAGATATAAAACATGAAACATTATCGCTATCACAAAGTAAAGTGCATAAGTAAAGGGCTCGGGTAAGAGATAACTGGGGCATGTGGAGACGATGATGTATCCCAAAGTTCACACCCTTGCGGATGCTAATCTCCGTTTGTAGCGGCGTGGAGGCACAATACTCCTCAAGAAGCCACTAGGGCCACCATAATCTCCTCACGCTCTCGCAGAATGCAAGATCCGTGATTCCACGAAGGGACCCTTGAGGGCGGTCACCGAACCCATACAAATGGCAACCCTTGGGGGCGGTCACCGAACCCGTACACTTTTGGCAACCCTTGAAGGCGGTCACCGGTACCCGTCAAATTGCTCGGTCTCCAGAACCTAATTGGAGATCCCGACGCTTGACTGGAGTTTTACACCACAATGATTGAGCCCCGACAACACCAACCGTCTAGGGCACCAAGGCACCCAAGAGGAACAAGCTCTAGGGTGCCCAAACACCCAAGAGTAACAAGCTTCTCTACTTAACTTTCCCGTATCACTATGGAGACCTCAAACCGATGCATCAAATGCAATGGAAAGGGCACACGGAGTGCCCAAGTCCTTCTCTCCCAAATCCCACTAAAGCAACTAATGCTAGGGAGGAAAAATGAGAGGAAGAATGAAGAAGAGAACACGAAGAACTCCAAGATCTAGATCCAAGGGGTTCCCCTCACAGGGGAAAGTGATTGGTGGAAACTTAGATCTAGATCTCCTCCCTCTTTTCCCTCAAGAACTAGCAAGAATCATTGGAGGGATTGAGAGATAGCAAGCTCGAAGAAGGTCAACAATGTGGGAAGAACACGAGCTAAAAGGATAAGATTCAATGGGCAAGAAGACCCCCTTTTATAGGGCCTCCCGAATCCAACTATTATGTGCTCAGCCTGCACACACGCGGTATTACCGTCAGGGCGGTAGTGCACGTAGTGGGTGCAACGGTGCAAGCCACAAGCCGCTAGTGCTGCCAAAGCGGTACTACCACTAGGGTCGCAGCACAAGGCACTAAGGAGGCAGAGAAAAATAGGGGGCAAGGCAGAGCCGCATCAGCGGCACTACCACTGGAGCCAGCGGTACTACCGCCTACAGGAGGTAGTGCTGCCCACCATAGCCACTCTACTACCACTAAGAACACGCAGCGACAAGAAAGGGAAGCGGAAGTGGAGCGGTAGTGCAGGTGCGGTACTACCACTTGTAAGCGGCACTACTGCTACTGCTACTATCCCACTGCCACGGAAGCCGACACAAAAAATCGTATACCCGAAAGCAGCGGTACCACGCACGACACTGCCGCCCATAAGCGGTACTACTGCTCAGCTAAGAAGTACTACCACTTGGGGTGCTACAATGAAGCCCAAGACAATAGATGGAAACCGTAAAACCTGAACTGCCATAACTTCTACATAAGAGCTTTGAATTGAGCAAACTCAAGCTTGTTGGATATATGTCGACGAGTACTATCCACTACGGGTGAGATCTGTATGACGAAGAGGCAGTAGAAAAATGCCAATTATATGGAGATGTGAAACCTCTGTGAAAGAAGAATCGGCAAAAAAAACAACATCGAAAACATCATAGAAGATGCATGTGAACTCTGTTTTCGATGAATACGAGCTTGTATGAAGATGACCATAAGCTCTGAAACTCACAAAGAGAAACTGAAAGCACAAGTGCTCCCTGGGTGATTTTGGTAATTAATGACAACATATCTCTTGTTGGACTAATACTTTTATCTAGTGTATTTCAGATAAGTCCAACAGTGGAGTGGCATAGACAAGAGGATGTGTGGAACCCCTTCAAGATGCTAAGGACAAAGGGCTGGCTCAAGCTCTAAAACTCAAGACTCTACATTTTCTATTTCAGTGATCCAAGATCACGTTGAGTCCATAGAAAAGCCAATACTATTAAAAGGGGATGAGGTGTTGTTTAATGGCTTGCTTGCTCAAAGTTCTTAGTGATATGCTCCAAAGCCCTCAACCACTTTCTCATATCCACATATGTCCCAAACCAAACGTCAAACTCGGCCCCACCGATTTGATCCATCCGGCGCCACCGAGTTCATTTGACATAGCCACTGCCAGAAACCCTAGTCACTTCGGTCTAACCGATGGGATCTCGATCTCACCAAGATAGGCTTGCAAACTCCCTGTTGTCTATTGCAATATTTTCGGTCTCACCGAAAATATGTAATCGATCACACCGAGTTTTGCTTATTACCAAATCGGTCCCACTGAGTTGTGTAATCGGTCAAACCGAGATGAGGTTTTACGCTAACCCTTGCACATCGGTCCCACCAAGTTGATCATATCGGTCCCACCGAAATGCCCAACAGTCACATTATGAACTAAATCGGTTCGACCGAGTTTTCTGATTCGGTCTTACCAAGTTTGGTGAATTGTGTGTAATGGTTAGATTTTGTGTGGAGGCTATATATACCCCTCCACCCACTCCTCATTCATGAGAAAAGCCATCAGAATGTTCCTACACTTCCAACATTCATTTTCTAAGAGAGAACCACCTACTCATGTGTTGAGGCCAAGATATTCCAATCCAACCATATGAATATTGATCTCTAGCCTTCCCCAAGTTGCTTTCCACTCAAATCATCTTTCCACCAAATACAATCCTATGAGAGAGAGTTGAGTGTTGGGGAGACTGTCATTTGTAGCACAAGAGCAAGGATTTCATCAACAACACACCATCTATTACCTTTTGGAGAGTGGTGTCTCCTAGATTGGTTAGGTGTCACTTGGGAGCCTCCGACAAGATTGTGGAGTGAACCAAGGAGTTTGTAAGGGCAAGGAGATCGCCTACTTCGTGAAGATCTACCCTAGTGAGGCAAGTCCTTCGTGGGCGATGGCCATGGTGGGATAGACAAGGTTGCTTCTTCGTGGACCCTTCATGGGTGGAGCGCTTCATGGACTCGCGCAACTGTTACCCTTCGTGGGTTGAAGTCTCCATCAATGTGGATGTACGATAGCACCACCTACCGGAACCACGCCAAAAACATCTATGTCTCCAATTGCGTTTCCACACTCCAATCCCATCTCTTTACTTTCTTGCAAGTTGCATGCTTTACTTTCCGCTGCCCATATATTCTTTGCATGCTTGCTTGATATGTATTGTGAATGGTTAAACTTGTGCTTAAACTCCACCTAAACTTGAAAAACTTAAAAACTGCCAACTTTGTGTGTTAAGGGTCTATTCACCCCCCCACTAGACACCTCTTCTCGATCCTTTTAGAAACACCAAACAAGAACCAAGAAAGATGATGCAAGGATGCAATGCTTTGAGCTTGCTACCAATGATATGATCAAGCTACTAACTCCCCCCTTGATAGTACGACAATTGATCCTATAACCCGATCTCCCAACTACCACCATGAGACCGGTAAAATAGAAAACCTATCAAGGGCAAAACTTAGCCTTGCACATAGTCCACTTGTGCTAGATGATGACGATCTTGACTTCCTCAAGTTGGACCACCTTTCTTGATTGTGTTGGCTCGATGAAGACTAGTTGATTACTCCCCCATACTCCACTATGGCTGTGTTGGGGAACGTTGCATGGGAAACAAAATTTTCCTATGCTTGTCGATCAATCTAGGAGATGACCATCTATGAGAGGAGAGATTGGATCTACATACCCTTGTAGATCGCTAAGAGGAAGCCTTAAGAAACGCGGTTGATGTAGTCGAACATCTTTGCGATCCAATCACGATCCGTCCCATGAAGTCCTGATCAAGTGTCGAACGGACGACACATCCATGTTCAACACATGTACGACTTGGTGATGCCTTCACCTCCTTGATCCAGCGAGCAAGGATGAAGTAGTAGCTCGAGTTCCCGGTAGCACGACGGCATGGTGGCGGTGATGGTGGAGCAATCTCGGTAGGGCTTCGCCAAGCGTTTGCGCGAGGTGGAGGAGGTGTAACGGGATGGAGACGGGCAAGGGATGAAGGGTTGCTGCCCCTAATGCCTCCCCACCTTTATATAGGCGTGGAGGGGGCTGGTGGCTTGTCCTCCAAGGCCCTATGGTCGTTGGCCAAGGGAGGAGGAGGAAGTCCCACCTTTTTAGGTGGAGGAAATCCCCACCGATTGTTGTCCCCCTTTTTAGGGATCCTGATCTTATCCCCTTGGGATATGATACTATTCATTTTAAGGGAGGATCTTGGTGCACCTAGACTAGGGTTTTGGGGAGTTTCCCCACTACTCACATTCATGTGGGTCCCCCATGCAGGTGGGCCCCACTTTGGAACCTTCTAGAACCTTCTCGGTACAATACCGAAAAAACTCAAACTTTTTCTGGAACCCCGATAACAACTTTCAATATATGAATCTTTACCCCCGGACTATTCCAGAGCTCCTCGTGATGTCCCAGAACCCATTCGTGACTCTGAACAACCTTCAGAGTTTCCACTATTAATATCTTAATACTAACCTAGCGCTATCGAACGTTAAGCGTGCGACCCTACGGGTTCGAGAATCATGTAGACATGACCGAGACTCCTCTCCGGTCAATAAACAATAGCGGGACTTGGATGCCCATATTGATTCCTACATATTCCACGAAAATCTTTATTGGTTGAACCACGATGTCAAGGATTCAGTTAACCCCGTATGCAGTTCCCTTTGTCCATCGGTATGTTACTTGCCCGAGATTCGATCGTCAGTATCTCCTATCTCTACCTAGTTCAATCTCGTTACCGACAAACCTCTTTACTCGTTCCGTAATACAAGATCCCGTGCCTAACTCTTCAGTCACATTGCTTGCAAGCTCATTGTGATGTTGTATTACTGAGTGGGCCCTGAGATACCTCTCCATCACACGGAGTGACAAATCCCAGTCTTGATCCCTGCCAACTCAACAGATACCCTCGAAGATACCTGTATAGCATCTTTATAGTCACCCAGTTATGTTGCAATGTTTGATACACACAAGGTACTCCTCCGGTGTCAGTGAGTTGCATGATCTCATGGTCATAGGAACAGATACTTGACATGCAGAAAACAATAGCAATAAACTTGATACGATCATATGCTACGTTTATAATTTGGGTCTTGTCCATCACATCATTCTCCTAATAATGTGATCCCGTTATCAAATGACAACTCATGTCCATGACTAGGAAACCATAGCCATCTTTGATGAACGAGCTAGTCCGGTAGAGGCTCACTAGGGACATGTTGTTATCTATGCATCCACACATGTATTTGAGTTTCCAATCAATACAATTATAGCATGGATAATAAAAGATTATCATGAACAAGGAAATATAATAATAACCACTTTATTATTGCATCTAGGGCATATTTCAAACAGTCTCCCACTAGCACTAGAGTCAATAATCTAGCATTACATGGTAATGAATCTAACACCCATATAGTTCTAGTGTTGATCATGTTTTGCCCGTGGAATAGGTTTAGTCAACGGATCTGCAACATTCAGATCTGTATGTACTTTGCAAATGTTTATATCCTCCTCCTTGACCACATCACAGATGGCGCTTTATATGTATGGTCCTCTTATGAAACCTTGGTTCCTTGGCTAGAGCAATGACACCATTGTTGTCACAGAACATAGTCATTGGGTCCAGTGCACTGGGCACAACTCCAAGATCTGTCATGAACTGCTTCATTGAGACACCTTCCTTTGCTGCCTTCGAGGCAGCTATGTACTCCGCTTCGCATGTAGAATCAAGTACCACGCTTTGCTTGGAACTGCACTAGCTTACCGCTCCCCCATTTAGAATATATACGTATCCGGTTTGAGACTTAGATTCATATGGATTAGTGTTAAAGCTTGCATCGACGTAACCCTTTACGACGAGCTCTTGATCACCTCCATAAACGAAAAACATTTACTTAGTCCTTTTCAGGTACTTAAGGATATTCTTGACCGCTGTCCAGTGTTTCCACTCCTGGATCACTTTGAAACCTTTTGACCATACTTATGGCAAGGCTGACATCTGGTCTGTGCACAACATCACATAAATGATAGAGCCTATGGCAGAAGCATAGTGGATGACACTCATCTTTTCTCTATCCTCTATAGTCGTTGGGCATTGAGTCTTACTCAACTTCACACCTTGCAAAACAGGAAAGAACCCCTTCTTGGACTGATCCATTTTGAACTTCTTCAAAATCTTATCAAGGTATGTGCTTTGTGAATGTCCTATTAAGCGTATCGATTTATCTCTATAGACCTTGATGCCTAATATAAACGCAGCTACTCCTAGGTCCTTCATTGAAAAACACTTGTTCAAATATTCCTTCATGTTTTCCAAAAGTTCTATATTGTTTCCAATCAGCAATATGTCATCCACATATAATATTAGAAACGCTATAGATCTCCCACTCACTTTCTTGTAAATACAAGCTTCTCTGTAAACTTGCATAAACCCAAATGCTTTGATCACCTCATCAAAGTGAAGATTCCAACTCCGAGATGCTTGCACCAGTCCATAAATGGATCGCTGGAGCTTGCATACTTTGTCAGCATTCTCTGGATCGACAAAACCTTCCGGTTGCATCATATACAGCTCTTCCTAAAGGAAACCGTTAAGGAATGTTGTTTTGACATCCATCTGCCAGATTTCATAATCAAAAAATTCAGCTATTGCCAACATGATTCTGGCGGACTTAAGCATCGCTACGGGTGAGAAAGTCTCATTGTAGTCAATTCCTTGAACCTGTGAAAACCCCTTTGCCACAAGTCGAGCTTTATAGACAGTGACATTACCGTCCGCGTCCGTCTTCTTCTTGAAGATCCATTTATTCTGAATGGCCTTTCACCCTTCAGGTAATACTTCCAAAGTCCATACTTTGTTTTCATACATGGATTCCATCTCGGATTTCATGGTTGAGGGAGTCCTGGACTAAGGGGTCCTCGGGAGTCCGGTTTATTCAATGTGGGCCGGACTAATGGGCTGTCAAGATACAAGGAAGAAGACCACCTCTCGTGTCCAGTTGGGACTCTCGTATGCGTGAATGGCAAGTTTAGGTGTCCGCATATACTATTTCCTTTCTGTTAAACCGACTTTGTACAACCCTAGGCCCTCCCGGTATCTATATAAACTGGTGAGTTTTAGACCAGAGGCAGGACCATAACATTGATAGACTAGCCAAGTTAGGGTTTAGCCATTGCGGTCTCGAGGTAGATCAAATCTTGTAACCCCTATACCCATCGAATATAATCAAGCAGGAGTAGGGTTTTTACCTCCATTAAGAGGGCCCGAACCTGGGTAAACATTGTGTCCCTTTGATCATTGTTACAATCGATCCTCATACATACAACTTGGGCCCCCCTACCCGAGATCTGCCGGTTTTGACACCGACATTGGTGCTTTCATTGAGAGCTCCGTTGTGTCATAAATAGAAGGATTGATGGCTCGCCTCTTCATCAAAAATGATGCTATGTCCAGGGAAACTTTTCTCCCCGGACAGGTCTTTGTGTTTGGCGGCTTCGTGCTTCGTGCCAACTCGACCAGCCACCTTGAGCAAGTTGACAGTTACGCCCCCGGCCACCAGATCGGGTTTGGAAACCTGAACTACGTCGCCGATATCCGAGGAGATCTGATCTTCGAGGGGTTCGCGGCCTCGGTTACCGTCCCCTGCCCTCATGAAGGAAGCTCTTCAGATCCACTCTTAGATCTTGTCCAAGGGTCAACACTCACGCTTGCCTCGACCTTAGATCCGGAGCAGGTCGTATCATCCGAAGACGGGATGATCAGCCCCGCCAGACTCTTTTCTATCATGGAACTTCCAACCGAAGACACAGATGCGATCTTGGACTCACCTCTAGACGACAACTCTGAAGTTCGAGGTCTACGTCGATTGGGCCCGATCAGGTGTCTATCACCGAGCTCAACCCTGTAGATCCGCAGACTTCTACCCAGCTTTCGCTCTTAGACGAAGCACTGGGCTTAATGCAGTCTCTCACCATTACGAACTACACCCAGCCTGTGCTGGGGGCTGAGAGCGGGGAATTTTATGCCCCACCCACCACCCACTTAATAGCCACTGTTGAGGATCTAACCGGTATGCTAGACTACGTGTTTGAAGACATCTACCGTCTGGACGACGATGCCGATGCCGAACCAGGCCAAGACCCACCCGTTACAAGGCGTTGGATGGCCACTTCTACCTATGATGTATACATGGTGACACTCCTGATAAAAAGGACGACGAGGATAATCAGAATCTAGATAAGGACAAGCCCGTCGATGAACCACCAAAACACCGGCGCCAGCGGCATCGCACACGATCGCGTCGGGCAAGGGACAACAATACCGGCACCGGAGACAATGAGACTCCGGATAATGCCAAAGACCCCGAACACCCCGTTGAGCCCACGTCCGAACAGGATGAGAGGGAGGAGGGTCAGTATAGCCCCAAACACGCTGATCGTGAAGATTCGAAGGACAACAACTATATGGCAGTCTCTGAAGAGGATGTTAGCCCTGGTGACGAAGATTTTATTGTCCTAGAGGAACCTCTCGAACAAGAACACTTCAAGAGACAGCTCACCGCCACCGCGCGAAGCCTGAAAAAGAAGCAGCAGCAGCTCAAAGCTAAACAGGATACACTCAATGAAAGGTGGACCAAGGTCCTGGCAGTCGAGGAGTACGACCCCAAGCGACCCGTAGAAAGTTACCCCAAGCGCAAGCTGCTGCCACAATTTGACAACGAAGCCCTTGAGCCAATACCGCCGAAATACAATAATGCAGATCAACCAGACCGACCACCACATGGACGGGACAAAATGGCACATCAAGCCGAACACCAGCCCGCACCCCCTCACCGAAGAGGCAAGGAGACAGCGGTTGCGGGCTATACATATGATTTACATTAGGACCTGGCCAATAAAGCCAGTCAGACCAGATCGATCTATGGATCGAGAGGCCGTGCCCCGACGCGAGATAACGACTATGAAGCCCGGTGTGATGAACATTACAATATTCGGGACCTGCACCGAACTCAGATGTCATCCGATCTCTACCGTGATGTTGCACGATATAGAGGTGCCGCACACCCTACGTGCTTTATCGATGAGGTAATGAAACACCAGTTTTTGGAAGGGTTCAAACCTGTAAACATCGAGAAGTACGATGGAACGACAGATCCGGCCGTCTGGATCGAAGATTTTCTTCTCCACATTCATATGGCTCAGGGAGATGACCTTCACGCCATTAAATATCTTCCTCTAAAGCTAAAAGGACCGGCACGACACTGGTTGAACAGCCTCCCAGAGAACTCCATTGGAAGCTGGGAAGATTTAGAAGATGCGCCACCGGATGCTGATGACCTAAGTCACATAATCCAGCAACCTGGCGAATCGGCTCACAAGCTTTGGAATCGGTTCCTAATTAAAAGGAACCAAATCATGGACTATCCGGACGCTGAAGCCTTAGCGGCCTTCAAACATAGCGTCCATGACGAATGGCTCGCCCTACACCTTGGGCAGGAAAAGCTGAAGAACATGGCAGCCTTAACTGCACTCATGACCCGTTTTTGTGCAGGTGAAGGTAGCTGGTTGGCTCGTAGAAGCAACAACTCTGGTGACCCCGACACTTCTGAGGCTAGGGACGGCAATGGTAGACCACGCTGCAATAAAAAACGTCGGAGCAATAATGATGACGCAGATGATGCGACAGTCAATGCTAGATTTAGTGGTTCTAAATCCAGTCAACGGAAGAAACCTTTGAAAGGCAATAGGGATGGCCCATCCAACTTGGAAAAAATCCTTGAGAGGCCCTGTCAGATCCATGGCACACCCGATAAGCCTGCTAACCACACCAACAGAAATTTTTGGGTTTACAAACAGGCCGGTAAGTTAAATACCAAACACAAGGGAAAGGGACCTCCAAGTGAGGACGACGATGAGCCCCATCAGCCGAACACCGGGGGCCAAAAGCAGTTTCCCCTCAAGGTGAAAATAGTGAACATGATCTATGTCACTCACATTCCCAAAAGGGAGCGCAAACGCGCACTAAGGGACGTCTAATCCCTAGAGCCTGTCGCCCCAAAATTCAATTGATGGGCAGCCTGTCCGGTCACCTTTGATCGCAGGGGTCACCCAACTAGTATCCATCATGGGGGTTCGGCCGCCCTGGTACTCGATCCAAGCATTGAGGAATACCATCTCACCAGAGTCCTTATGGACGACGACATCTGTCTCAACTTGATTTATCAAGACACTGTCCGCAAGATGGGCATTGACCCATCAAGAATCAAGCCTAGTAACACTACCTTTAAAGGTGTGATACCCGGTGTGGATGCCTGTTGTATGGGATCATTAACACTGGAGGTAGTGTTCGGCTCCCCAGACAATTTCCAAAGTGAAGAACTGATCTTCGACATCGTCCCCTTCCGCAGTGGTTATCACGCATTGCTTGGACGAACTGCTTTTGCCCACTTTAATGCAGTCCCACACTATGCTCATTTGAAGATTAAAATGCCTGGACCACGTGGCATTATCACAATCAATGGAAATATGGAGCGCTCCCTCCATACTGAAGAGCACACCGCGACCCTTGCAGCCGAGGTGTGCGGTGGCCTCATTAAGTCAAATAATTCGTCGGGCATTAAAGCTAATGACATCTCTAAACGAGTCTGGTCCCCGCATCACTGCGATAACTCGATGAATCTGGACCTCGATTAGCAGTTCAGCCTCCGCTGATTGCCCCATAAAGTTGCGGCTTACGTACCACGCATACATAACCATGCACTCAAGATACCTTGGGCAACGCCGGAGGCACACTACGGAAAAAGTCCATAGTATGGCTTGACCCTATTTGGACCTTATATATTTTTTCACTGCAGATTCATTAAGAGCCCTATCTACTATATGGTTGCATTAGGGAGCCTTTCAAGGCTAACTTTCCCCTCCTTTATGGACAACCATCAAATACCCCTGTCAAAGGATTCGTTACTAAGGAGAAATGGCGCAGACGCGCGGCAGGGCATCACTGGAGTCTTTGAACCATTACTTTTAGGCCCTGTGCTAGTGCACACCGAGTAACAGGTCCCTGGAGTAAAGAGGAGTTTGATTCAAACTCTGAAGATAATCCCCTGCGTGAAAGTGAACGTTATCACCGAAGATTATGATAACAAGAGTGCCCCTAAAAAATTGCTAACACAAAGCAACTGGCTCTGTGCTCATCCGAAGGAAGTAACTGTGACCGAGAAGATTGAAGACGAAGTGAAGATGTAGCATTTATTTTGTTGTTTCTCTTCTCTTTGTTGAGTCACAGGACCACCGTACTACTAAGAGGGGTGTAGCATTCAAAGCTTTCATTCTCTAATGCTAAACCCAAATCTATGAAAGTTGCGAGAGAAATCTCTTTGTGTTCTGAGCAAATACTTGTCAACAAGTGTGATCTTCTTCACTACGAGAGATTTGTCTCTGGCTGAGGAGTTAGCATTACTTGGTCCTCAAGTAATGTTACCATTGCTCTTGAAATCTGGCCGTTGTGAATGTGTCTGTTGGCCATTGGCTGGACCATGTGTGCAAAATGGCCATTTCCCACCAGGGAAGGCTGCGGCTATAAATAGCCACCCCACATCAGCGTTATCTGGTGGCTGCTCCATTTGATTGTGAGAAGATAGTTGAGCAAACCGATCTCCAAAGTGTTTTGAGTTTAAAATCCACTGAGAGAAAACCCCTAGATCCAAAAAATTAGATAGTGGTTCAGCATCACTCGAATCAAACTCAAGTACGCTCCGCCTATCACTCTTGAGAGCTGCAAACTCTCTAGACGGTTAGGTGTCAATTTCTTCAGAGGCCAAGAGTAATTATGGTTCTCGAAGAAGAAGTCTGTAAAGGTTCAAAGATCGCCTCAAGTATCTACCACAAGTGATCGACATTGGTTGACGAACCAATTATCGAGGAAAATAGGGCGAAGAGAGTTTATCATCTATGTTAAATCACAACCCCTCCAACCATACGTAGTCCTTGTGCAGAAGGGCGAATTGGTCTACCAAATTCCTTGCCTCCATCAAGCATCATTGGTTACCTCTGCTTCTCCTCTTTACATTCAAATTCTTTCAATCATGTGAATTGTCTCGATGCATGCTTTTATTTTCCATTCGCTAGTTTGTATTCGCTCGCTATACACTATTTTCATTCACTCCGCTGCTGGGTTCCGAGAGTTTTGATATTTCCAGAGAAATTTTAAAATTCCCATTCACCCCCTCTGGTAGACATGCTTCGTTCCTACATCTTGCATCTTGACTCCAAGACTATGGGAGCAAGGACACATATGACAATTAGGTCAAACACAAGTTTCTTGAGGCAATCATGCCTTTTAACAAGAGCATGTCTTCCATGATTCTCCAAAGCCGGACTTCCACACCTTGTCCTTCAATGACGCGTTTGATAAATTTGTTGTGATGAACATATTGAACAAGACCATTGACAACACACTTCCTCGTGTTCAACGAGCGAAGAAGCCCAAACTTTCTTTGAAGGCCAAGGTAACCCAAGAAGAGGATCAAAAAGAAGAGAAGGAGTGTTGCCCCAAAGATACAAAATATGATTCCCACGAGCACATGGCTCTTGTGTCAAGGCAATTTTGGGGCAACAAGAGGAACTTCAATTCGAACTACTCTACACAGTTCAAGTGGCTCGAAGGCTAGGGATCAATGAGTGAGGACTTGTCACAATTGTGGGAACATGAACCATGATACGTCTTTGTCGTATCTATAATTTTTGATTGTTCCATGCCAATATTCTACAACTCTTACATACTTTTGGCAACTTTTTATACTATTTTTGGGACTAACATATTGATCCAGTGCCCAGTGCCAGTTCCTGTAGGTGTTGCATTTTTTTTGTTTCACAGAAAATCCATATCAAACGGAGTCCAAATGGGATAAAAATAGACAGAGATTTTTTTTGGAATATATCTGAATTTTGAGAAGTGGAATCAACGCGAGACGATGCTCGAGGGGCCCACGAGGCAGGCGGCGTGCCCCTGACCCTCGTGGACACCCGTAAGGCAGTTGTTGCCCTTATTTCGCGACAAGAAAGCTAATATCCGGAGAAAAATTGTGTTCAAAGTTTCAATCCAATCGGAGTTACGAATCTCCGGGAATATAAGAAACGGTGAAAGGGCAGAATTAGGAGTGCACAAACAGAGAGAGACAGAGAGACAGATCCAATCTCGGAGGGGTTCTCGCCCCTCCCACGCCATGGAGACCATGGACCAGAGGGGAAACCCTTCTCCCATCTAGGGAGAAGGTCAAGGAAGAAGAAGAAGGGGGCTCTCTCCCCCTCTCTCCCGGTGGCGTTGGAACACCGTCGGGGCCATCATCATCACCGTGATCTACACCAACACCTCCATCATCTTCACCAACATCTCCATCACCTTCCCCCATCTATCCACAGCGGTCCACTCTCCCGCAACCCGCTGTACCCTCTACTTGAACATGGTGCTTTATGCTTCATATTACTATCCAATGATGTGCTGCCATCCTATGATGTGTGAGTAGATTTTCGTTGTCCTATCAGTAGTTGGTGAATTTCTATGATTGGTTTAATTTGCTTGTGGTTATGTTGCTGTCCTTTGGTGCCCATCATATGAGCACGCGTGTGGATCACACCATAGGGTTAGTTGTATGTTGATAGGACTATGTATTGGAGGGCAAGAGTGACAGAAGCTTCAACCTAGCATAGAAATTGATGCATACGGGATTGAAGGGGTACCAATATATCTTAATGCTATGGTTGGGTTTTACCTTAATAAATGTTAGTAGTTGCGGATGCTTGCTAATAGTTCCAATCATAAGTGCATAGAATTCCAAGTCAGGGATGACATGCTAGCAGTGGCCTCTCCCACATAAAACTTGTTATCGGTCTAGTAAAGTAGTCAATTGCTTAGGGACAATTTCACAACTCCTACCACCACTTTTCCACACTCGCTATTCTAACTTTATTGCGTCTTTATCTAAACATGCCCTAGTTTTTATTTACGTGCTCTTTATATTCTTGCAAACCTATCCAACAACACCTACAAAGTCCTTCTAGTTTCATACTTGTTTTAGGTAAAGTGAACGTTAAGCGTGCGTAGAGTTATATCGGTGGTCGATAGAACTTGAGGGAATATTTGTTCTACCTTTAGCTCCTCGTTGGGTTTGACACTCTTACTTATCGAACGAGGCTACAATTGATCCGCTATACTTGTGGGTTATCAAGACCTTTTTCTGGCGCCGTTGCCGGGGAGTTATAGCGTGGGGTGAATATTCTCGTGTGTTCTTGTTTGCTTCATCACTAAGTGATTTTATTTGTTGTTCGAAGTTGTTCTCTATCTTTAGTTATGGATATGGAACATGAAATACCAAAAAAGTTAGGTTTACTTGCTACTCATGGAGATGGGGAATCTCCTAAAACCCTCGATGCTCATTATGTGAAAGATATTATGTACTACTTTGATAATCCTGAGAAAACCCCATTCAATTATGTTATGGGAGACACGTTGGATCAACGTGAATACTTTAGGGATTATCGCTTGACACAAAAAGGGAAACTATTATGGGATCAAATTTATATGTTGTATTGGTATGCTAGGCAACTATGCTTGAGATATGATTATACTTGTTGCTCTAGGATGGAGGCTCCACACCTTCCCTTTTCATGCAAATTTAATGTTAATGAAACCTTAGTTTCTTATGCTAATGGTATATATGATTACTATGATGTGGAACAAATAGAAGAATTCGTTGCTTTTATGGGTGCTTATGAAATTGAATCTTTGTTTAAAGAGTGTGAAAATCTTGATAATGCTGTTTACAGACCTGAAAATTTTGCTATACTTAAATATTGCTATGAGAATTATGAATTCAATTCCGATATTGATGATTTTATTGAGAGAGTCTCCGCTGTCCAAGAAGAGACTAATATTTTGCAGGATTCTATGGAAGAAGGAATTGATGAAACTGTGGGCTCATTGGATGAAAAATATGACGAGGAGAGTGAAGAACAAAAGGAGGAAGAGCGGATTAGCTACCCGTGCCCACCTTCTAATGAGAGTAACTCTTCAACTCATACATTGTTTAATTCCCCTTCGTGCTTACCGAAGGATGATTGTTATGATCCCGTTGATTCTTTTGAAATATCCCTTTTTGTTGATGCTTGCTATGCTTGTGGCCAAGATGCCAATATGAATTATGCTTATGGAGATGAACTTGCTATAGTTACTTATGTTAAACATGAAATTGTTGCTATTGCACCCATGGATGATAGTCCTATTATCTTTTTGAATTCTCTCAACTACACTATATCGGAGAAGTTGCCCTTATTAAGGATTATATTGATGGGTTGCGTTTTACTACTACACATGATGATTTCGATAGATATAATATGCATGTGCTTGCTGCTCCTACTTGCAATTATTATGAGAGAGGAACTATATCTCCACCTCTCTATGTTTCCCACACGATAAAATTGCAAGAAACTATTTATACTATGCATTGGCCTTTACTATGTGTGCATAAATTGTTCTTTTATGACATGCCGGTGCATAGGAAGAAGTTAGACTTTGTCATTGCTTGATATATGTTACTTTGTGCTCACTACTAAATTACAAATCATTGTTAATTAAAATTGGCTTTGATATACCTTGGGATCCGGGTGGATTCATTACTTGAGCACTATATGCCTAGCTTAATGGTTAAAGAAAGCGCTACCAGGGAGACAACCCAGAAGTTTTAGAGAGTCATTTATTTCTGTTGTGTTATTTTATAAAGTTTAAAAATAAAAATAATGTGCCAAGATTTGCCTTTAGGATGTTTACATTGCTTGTTGGTTTGTGCGGTGCAAGACAGAAACTTTGGCTGTAGTGCGATTTTACATTATTTACTGGAACGTCAAACGGTTCTAAAACATTTTGCACTCTCTTTATATACAAATTGTTTATTTTTCCTAATTTTGGTAGAATTTTTGGGGTACCATAAGTATGGTTAATGTTCAGATTACTACAGACTGCCCTGTTTAAGACAGATTCTGTTTTTGATGCATAGTTTGCTTGTTTTGATGAAACTATCGATTTCTATCAGTGGATTAAGCCATGGAAAAGTTATATTACAGTAGCTACAATGCAAAACAAAAATATGAATTGGTTTGCAACAGTACTTAGAGTAGTGATTTGCTTTATTGTACTAACGGATCTTACCGAGCTTTCTGTTGAGTTTTGTGTGGATGAAGTGTTTGAAGATCGAGGAGGTCTTGATGTGAGAAGAAGAAGAAGAGGCAAGAGATCAAGCTTGGGGATACCCAAGGCACCCCAAGTAAATATTCAAGGAGACTCAAGCGTCTAAGCTTGGGTATGCCCCGAAAGGCATCCCATCTTTCTTCAACAAGTATCGGTATCTTTTCGGATTCGTTTCGTTCATGCGATATGTGCAAATCTTGGAGCGTCTTTTGCATTTAGTTTTCACTTTTATTTTATGCACCATGATGGTATGGGATAGTCCTCGGTTGATTTATAGAATGCTCATTGCACTTCACTTAAATCTTTTGAGTATGGCTTTATAGAATGCTTCATGTGCTTCACTTATATCATTTGAAGTTTGGATTGCCTGTTTCTCTTCACATAGAAAACCGCCATAGAATGCTCTTTTGCTTCACTTATATTTGTTAGAGCATGGGCATATCTTTTGTAGAAAGAATTAAACTCTCTTGCTTCACTTATATCTATTTAGAGAGATGACAGGAATTGGTCATTCACATGGTTAGTCATAAAATCCTACATAAAACTTGTAGATCACTGAATATGATATGTTTGATTCCTTGCAATAGTTTTGCGATATAGAGATCATAATATGTGGGAGGTACTAGTAAATGGTTGTGTTTAGTAAGAATATTGGTGTTAAGGTTTGTGATTCCCGAAGCATGCACGTATAGTCTCTCGTTATGCTAAGAAGTTGGAGCATGATTTATTATTAATTGTCCTCCTTTGTGTGAAGGTCGGGGGCGCGGGATGGTTAACTCCTACCAACCTTCCCCCTAGGAGCGTGCGTAGTAGTACTTTGCTTCGAGGGCTAATAAACTTTTGCAATAAGTATATGAGTTCTTTATGACTAATGTGAGTCCATGGATTATACGCACTCTTACCTTTTCGCAATTTGCTAGCCTCTACGGTACCGTGTATTGCCCTTTCTCACCTCGACAGTTGGTGCAAACTTCGCCGATGCATCCAAACCCTATGATATGATACGCTCTATCACACATAAGCCTCCTTATATCTTCCTCAAAACAGCCACCATACCTACCTATCATGGCATTTCCATAGCCATTCCGAGATATATTGCCATGCAACTTCCATCATCATCATATACATGACTTGAGCATTCATTGTCATATCGCTTTGCATGATCGTAAGATAGCTAGCATGATGTTTCATGGCTTGTCCGTTTTTTGATTTCATTGCTACGCGAGATCATTGCACATCCCGATACACCGCCGGAGGCATTCATATAGAGTCATATTTTTATTCTAGTATCGAGTTGTAATATTGAGTTGTAAGTAAATAAAAGTGTGATGATCATCATTACTAGAGCATTTCCCCGGCGAGGAAAGGATAATGGAGACTATGATTCCACCACAAGTCGGGATGAGACTCCAGACTTAAAAAAAAGAGGCCAAAGAAGCCCAAACAAAAAAAGAGAGGCCAAAGAAACCCACCAAAACAAAAAAAAACAAAAAAAAAACAAAAAATGAGAGAAAAAGAGAGAAGGGGCAATGTTACTATCCTTTTACCACACTTGTGCTTCAAAATAGCACCATGTTCTTCATACAAGTCTCTTGAGTTATCACTTTCATATACTAGTGGGAATTTTCATTATAGAACTTGGCTTGTATATTCCGATGATGGGCTTCCTCAAATGCCCGAGGTCTTCATGAGCAAGCAAGTTGGATATATCCATGGCTTGCGCTCATATATTGCATGAGGGTTGAAAAAACTGAAGCGCGTTAAAAAGTATGAACCAATTGCTCGGCTTATCATTGGGGTTGTGCATGATAAATACTTTGTGTTAAGAAGACATGGCATGACAAGATTATATGGTTTTGTAGGGATAGAGTTATTTAGCATTGATATTTTGAAAGACATGATTGTTTGTTGGGATGCCTGAGTATTGATGTCTTTATGTCAAACTATAGACTATTGCTTTGAATCACTTATGTCTTCATATTCATGCCATGATTAGATATATGATCAAGATTATGCTAGGTAGCATTCCACATCAACAATTATCATTTTTTATCATTTACCTACTCGAGGACGAGCAGGAATTAAGCTTGGGGATGCTGATACGTCTCCGTCGGATCTATAATTTTTGATTGTTCCAAGCCAATATTCTACAACTCTTACATACTTTTGGCAACTTTTTATACTATTTTTGGGACTAACATATTGATCCAGTGCCCAGTTCTAGTTCCTGTTTGTTGCATGTTTTTTTGTTTCACAGAAAATCCATATCAAACGGAGTCCAAACGGGATAAAAACGGACGGAGATTTTTTTTGGAATATATCTGAATTTGAGAAGTGGAATCTACGCGAGACGATGCTCGAGGGGCCCAGGAGGCAGGGGCGCGCCTCAGGGGGGTGGGCGCGCCCCTGACCCTCGTGGAAACCCCGTAAGGCGGTTGTTACCCTTCTTTCTCCACAAGAAAGCTAATATCCGAAGAAAAATCATGGTCAAAGTTTCAACCCAATCGGAGTTACGGATCTCCGGGAATATAAGAAATGGTGAAATGGCAGAATTAGGAGTGCAGAAACAGAGAGACAAGTCCAATCTCGGAGGGGCTCTCGCCCCTCCCACGCCATGGAGACCATGGACCAGAGGGGAAACCCTTCTCCCATCTAGGCAGAAGGTCAAGGAAGAAGAAGAAGAAGGGGAGCTCTCTCCCCCTCTCTCCCGGTGGCGCCGGAACGCCGCCGGGGCCAACATCATCACCGTGATCTACACCAACACCTCCGTCATCTTCATCAACATCTCCATCACCTTCCCACATCTATCTACAGCGATCCACTCTCCCACAACCCGTTGTACCCTCTACTTGAACATGGTGCTTTATGCTTCATATTATTATCCAATGATGTGTTGCCATCCTATGATGTCTGAGTAGATTTTCGTTGTCCTATCGGTAGTTGGTGAATTGCTATGATTGGTTTAATTTGCTTGTGCTTATGTTGTTGTCCTTTGATGCCCATCATATGAGTGCGCGCATGGATCACACCATAGGGTTAGTTGTATGTTGATAGGACTATGTATTGGAGGGCAAGAGTGACAGAAGCTTCAACCTAGCATAGAAATTGATGCATACGGGATTAAAGGGGGACCAATATATCTTAATGCTATGGTTGGGTTTTACCTTAATGAACATTAGTAGTTGCGGATGCTTGCTAATAGTTCCAATCATAAGTGCATAGAATTCCAAGTTAGGGATGACATGCTAGCAGTGGCCTCTCCCACATAAAACTTGCTATCGGTCTAGTAAAGTAGTCAATTGCTTAGGGACAATTTCACAACTCTTACCACCACTTTTCCACACTTGATATACTAACTTTATTGCATCTTTATCTAAACAGCCCCTAGTTTTTATTTACGTGCTCTTTATATTCTTGCAAACCTATCCAACAACGCCTACAAAGTCCTTCTAGTTTCATACTTGTTTTAGGTAAAGCGAACATTAAGCATGCATAGAGTTGTATTGGTGGTCGATAGAACTTGAGGGAATATTTGTTCTACCTTTAGCTCCTCGTTGGGTTCGACACTCTTACTTATTGAAAGAGGCTACAATTGATCCCCTATACTTGTGGGTTATCAAGCCACTTCATCGCTGAGTGTCCTTATGAGAATAGGGAAGACAATGGAGGCAAGCTTGTCTGCAAGGACAAGACAAAAGTCATTCTCAAGCAAGAACAACCACTACATGAAGAAGCCACCCCAAAAGGGGTTGGTGGTACATGAAGAGTATGACTCTGATGATGATGATGAACCAAGCAGTGAAGGGGCTGCAACAACCTTCATTGCCATTACCACCACTTCAACTCCAATGTGTCACTCTTCGACTCCCCTGACAAAAACTCCATCACCACCCACAAGTGGCTCATGGCCAAAGCTTCCAACAAGGTAACCCCTCACACCAAATCAATCATTCCTACTAATCCCTCCTTGATGGATCAGGTGGGGGATAGTGAGGAGGCAAAGTAAGAGGAGAATGAATTTGACAAATTCATTGGCAAGGTCAAAGGCGAGACCAATAAGCACTTTGTTGCTCTCTTGGAACAACTTGGTAAAGCCAATGCGCATGCTGAATCTCAAGAGGGAACCATCTCTGAGATGGAAGAGCATAGTCGAGTATGCCGATGAGAGAGTGGATATTTCTCTTGCTCTTGAGGAAGAGCAAGGTCTTAGAGTGGCTCTTGAGGAGTCACAAAACATGGACCATGCTAAATTAAAGAAAGGCCATGACTATTCTCAAGTTCTTGCTAAAGTTCTTAAATCTCAAAATGATGAACTTGGGGTTGGCCATGCTAGACTTAAAGAGGAGTTTGACTTACTTGACAAGGCTCACAAGGCCTTGAAGGATGCTCATGCTACACCCAAGGAATCTCATGATCACCTCCAAGTGAACTAACTAAAGAGATCACAATGTGTCCTCCTTTTGTTTTAGTTGATCATACTCGTGCAACTAACCCTTGTTGTGAGCATGCTCATCTTGTTGAGGATAACACTAAGTTGAAGGAGCAACTTGAGAAAGGCATGGTATCATGCATACAAGGTGAGAATAACCTAAACAAACTTTTGAGCAATCAAAAGGAAGTTCTAGCTAAGGAGGGGTTGGATTTGTACCCAAGTCGAAGAAGAAGAAAAGCAAGAAGAGCAAAACCAAGCAATCTCTTCCTCTCAAAGATGTATTTGTGAACAAGGGAGAGAATGCTCCAAAGGAGAAGAATAACAAGGCGGTGGGTGGTAATGCCAAAACTGGCAAAGCCACTTATCCCGACCATGCCATCGATTTTAAACCTTCTTATGTTTTATGCAATGCTAGTGAAAGCCAACCAGAACTCTATTGCTGATAAAGAATGACAAATGTGCAGTGGGAATGATTGATTCATTGGAAGGACAATTGTGCGTCGTGAAGTCTTAACACTCACTTTTTGGTAACCCAAGTGCATGATTTCAAATATAGTAACTCCAATGATAATGGTGGAAAGAGGAGTCTCACTCCATGCTTTGTGAAACCATCAAACAAGAGTCCTTCAGGGGAAGAGTGAAAAAGATAGGTTGAATAAAGGGAGAGGTGATCAATACTCTACCACACTTGAGAGCATGGTGATAGTAAATAAGGAGCTTGCCATAGACAAGGGAGCAGACAAGGACAAAAAATTGATGGAGCCCAAAGAATTAGAGGAGCTTCAGGTTGCCTCCGAGGAGCGAATGGTGACCATGATGGGACACCAAATTGCTGGTGAGGAGATCATGTCGAGGAACAAGCAAGAGAAGCAAGAGCAAAGACTTAAGTTCATGAATTTAAAGGCCCTTTACAAGAAGGGGAAAGCCTACTTCGAGCTTATGCGCTATCAGTGAGTAAGGATACCTAGTCGAAGGATGGGGGCCTATGGGCGTACCAGGACCAAGCTGCCTGTCGGTGTCAAAACTGGCAGATCTCGGGTAGGGGGGGCCCAAGTTGTGCACCTAAGGATCGATGGTACATGGGACAAAGGGACACAATGTTTACCCAGGTTCGGGCCCTCCCAAAGGAGGTAAAACCCTACTTCCTGCTAGATTGTATTCGATGAGTATCGGGGTTACAAGAGTTGATCTACCTCAAGATCGTGATGGCTAAACCCTAGCTGGTCTAGCCTATGAGTATTGTTATGATAGCCTCTACGAACTAAATCCTCCAGTTTATATACACACTGGAGGGGTCTAGGGTTTGTATAAAGTCGGTTACAAGGGAAGGAAACAATACATCTGGACTCTAATCTTGCCGTTCAAGCACACATGAGTCTTATCCGAACACGGGGGATGACCTTCAACTTTTATCTTCACGGCCCATCTAGCCCGACCCGTATCCTTGAGTCGGACACCTGGGGACCCCCGAAACCAGGACTCCCCCAGTAGCCCCCGAACTTGCCTTCAATGACGATGTGGTATACGGATTTATGTCTTCGGCTTTGCAAGGCGGGTTCTCCACCATACTCCATATTGATGATAGTTCGGCATCGGCTTTTGAGTCCGGTCTTTATGATTCCTCCAGGTCATCGCCTCGATTTCCACGCATTTGAGCGAATGTGAAGGGTCCATGCCTTTTGGACAATTTAACCCTTCACCAGGCGTAGGTGGCATCTATATAACGAGGTTAGATCCCCAAACGCCACCTCACATCACCCAAAAAGCACCAGAGCAAACCACAAAAAAGCTTCAAACCATGGCAAGCATCCCTATCTCCTCCTTGTGCCCCCATGGTCCTCAAGAGGGGGACTGGCAAAGCTGCTCAGTTTCTCACCTTCAGTTGAGTCGACTATAGACACAAGGATATCTCCCCCCCCCCCGCGGATCTAGTCCCGTGCAGGCGGGATTAGATTCCATGGGCGATGACGCGCTATCTGAGAATTTCCCCAGCTAGGAGGATAGGGTGTGCTTCATTTCGTTCCTCCTAAGAGGCATAGTATTCCCAATCCACCCCTTCCTTAGGGGTCGATTGGAATTCTATGGGATCCAACTACACAATCTCACACCAGGTTCCATTCTGCACATCTCTGGTTCCATCGCTCTCTGCGAGTTAATTTTAGGCTGCGAGGCTCATTTCAAACTATGGAGAAAGTTCTTTTACCTTGTCCCCCGCCATCAAGGTGGAGGGTCTATATTTGAAGTGGGTGGCACCGAAGTACGACATATAGCCGGATCCGGCTACCTTGTTGGGACTCCGAGGAAAGGATTCAAAGAGTGGTCCTTAGAATGGTTCTACATCGAGGATGTCCCCCTTCGGGACCCAATTCGACACGGTCTTCCCCAATTCTCCAGTGCTCCTCTAAAGAAGCTGCTTAACTGCTGCCCCATGTCCCCCACGCAATAGGACAGTGCGGAAGTAATGAGACTTGTTAGCAAGATCAGACTCCTTGCCCATTCCGGACTCTCCATCATTGAAGTCATGGCCATCGCGATAAAATGATGCATCCAGCCTCTCCAATCCAGAGTGGCCCCTTTATGGTGATACCATGGGGAGGACGATGCATCTCGTTATAGGCGAGAGGGTCCGGACAACCAAGACGCTTTGGCGGCCATGCTAGCCGATCTGTATAAAGGGGAAGAAGAAGAATTTGCCCGTTTGAATTGCCGGGAAGGCTTTTCTACGTATAGCCCCATCGAATGCTTAAGTTGATCCTTTGTCAGTATTTATTTTTCCCTTATCATTGGGATTCACTAATCCAACTACATTCATTGCCTTTAAGCAGTTGTGGAGTAAAAGGTAGTCGAGAACATCCATTGCCCTCCTCCTCAGCCAAAAGAGAATGCTCGCAACTAAGAACCCGGTGTCGGTGTCAAAACCGGCGGATCTCGGGTAGGGGGTCCCGAACTGTGCATCTAGGCGGATGGTAACAGGAGACGAGGGACACGATGTTTTACCCAGGTTCGGGCCCTCTTGATGGAGGTAAAACCCTACGTCCTGCTTGATTGATATTGATATTGTGGATGTTTACAAGAGTGGATCTACCACGAGATCAAGGAGGCTAAACCCTAGAAGCTAGCCTATGGTATGATTGTAAGGGTTGTTGTTGTCCTACGGACTAGAGCCATCCGGTTTATATAGACACCGGAGAGGGCTAGGGTTACATAGAGTCGGTTACAATAGTAGGAGATCTACATATCCGTATCACCAAGCTTGCCTTCCACGCCAAGGAAAGTCCCATCCGGACACGGGGCGAAGTCTTCAATCTTGTATCTTCATAGTCTTGGAGTCCGGTCGATGATGATAGTCCGGCCGATGACAGTTCGGCTGATGATGGTAGTCCGGCTATCCGGACACCCCCTAATCCAGGACTCCCTCAGTAGCCCCTGAACCAGGCTTCAATGACGATAAGTCCGGCGCATATATTGCTTGGCATTGCAAGGCGGGTTCCTCCTCCGAATGATAGAAGATTGTGAACACCAAGATAGTGTCCGGCTCTGCAAAATGAATTCCACATTTCACTGTAGAGAGAATAATATATACACAAGTTCAATCTGCTGACGTTTTTTGCGGCATGTCGTCACGCCACTACCAAGTCATTACTTGAATCGTTTTTTTACTCCACCGCCTCAGCGCATTTAGCGAAGCGGTTTCCTTGGCACGTCTTGTCGAAGCAGAGATCGTGTTCCCCCTTAATCCGGGATTCTCATCAATACGGACGTGGGTAACCCAACCGCGCCCGTCGCCCCGCCCCCTCTATCGAAGGCGAGTCCCAAACGGTCACGGAGACGGCTCTTGGTATCCTCCCTCTTTATAACGGGACCAAGGCTCGTTTCTTTTCTTCAATCCTCCATTGAATCCTCTCCCCGCTCCAAGTTCCAGCACCCAGAGCTCCAGATTCGAGCACTTCGGACCTTCAACGATGTCCGGTCCCGGCCTTCAGGGCCGGTGGATGCCCTCCTCCGTCACGGAGGGGGACGTGTTAAAGCTGCGGGAGGCCAAGTACCTGGCTTATGAGATTTCGCACAGGTTGCTTGCCGAAGGGCAGGCCATCCCCACCCCCGAGCCCGGCAAGTATGTCATTTTTGTATCCCACGTTCGTCGGGGTTTAGGCTTCCCGATGGATCCTTTTGTGAGAGGGCTCATGTTTTACTATGGGTTGGAATTCCACGATTTGGCTCCGGAGTCCATCCTCCATATTTCCGCATTTATTGTCGTCTGCGAAGCCTTCCTCCGCGTCGCCCCTCACTTCGGCCTGTGGCTGAAGACCTTCAATGTGGCGCCGAAGATGATCGGGGGGCATCAAGCGGAGTGCGGTGGGGCGGCCATAAGTAGGAGGACCGATGCCCCGTGGCCCGCTGGCTCCTTCCAAGAGGAGCTCGGCCTGTGGCAGCAAGAGTGGTTCTATATTACTGTTCCGAGGGGCCGCAGACAAAAGCCGCCGCCCTTATTCCGCCCAGGACCTCCACGATGGTTGATGTCGTGGGTCAACCAAGGGCTCAACTGGGGGCCGTCAAAGGACGTGCCCCTACTGCAGGGCCGAATTCGAGATCTCCAAATGAGGGAGGTCGATATGGTGGTTGTAATGCAGGTTATGCTGATTAGGCGTCTCCTGCCCTGCAAACGCCGCCCTCTCCGGCTGTGGGAGTTCAATCCGGAGGGCCCACGGATTCTTCAACACTTCATGGGTATGACACCCCTGGAGATGTACAAATTATTCTTCGGATCGCAAGAGGCGCGTCCGGAATTGACCGAGGATGCGGGCCTAAGCTGCAATCGCCCGGATACTCAAGTAAGTAGTTCCAAGTCCGGACATAATGTTTGTTTGCCTTTCGATAATTCGCCTTATGACCAACTTCCTTCTAAATAGGAGTGGATAGCGGAAGCAAAATTGATATGGTGTCCGCCCCCCCTCCCCGAGACCGCGATGGATTCCGTGCTGGTTCGGATGCTTGAGGTTGCGCCTCCAGAGGAATGCGAAGGGGAGAACAGGAAGGCTACTGCCTCACCTAAGGAGGCTCTTGAAAGAGGGGGGATCGAGAATCCCTCCCTCCAAGGGGAGAAGAGGACTGCCTCCGAGGACCCGGGGGCAAAAGCCCCTAAACGGGGGAAGAAATCTTCGCCAGAGGGTCCTGCGTCCGGGGAGGCCCCGGCCGCACAATCTCCCTTAAAGAGTCAACCCTCCAATGAGCCGTAAGTAGAAAGAAAGGAGTTTTATAATAAGGGACATCCCTATTTGTGCTTCTAAGGATAACTAAAGTTTTTACCTTGTAGTTCGGATCTCCGTCCTTCACAAATGAGCTCGTCTTCGGGGGACCTTCGTCTGGAGATGATGGAGAGCGAGACGCCTCCGTCCGGGGCATCGTCGGATAGGGCGGATGAGCCTGAAGTGTCGTCATGGAGGGAGCCCCCTGGTTTGGCAGAGCCGGATAGTTCGGCGCCAACTTGTGTACGGCTGAAGGATCTGCTTGAGAAGGCGTCTATCTCAGAATATCACCACGCATTGATGAGCATGGTGATTGAAAGGATTTCGTCCGCCGAAGGCGGGTTGCATAATGCCGTCAGGAGTTTGCTGGCGGGGTTTGAGGTGCATAAAAATGACACACCTTTTAACAGTTTAGCATATAGAATGCGCCCTGTATAGATAGTAGCCCCTGAGACTCGGTAGGTTGTCGAAATCGACAGCGTGCCGAGGATCAAAATCACAGGCTTAAATTTCCATCGTGCCGATGCAGGTGGCGGGTCGTCCGGGGGCCAGCCGGACTGATGGAGTTGCTGAACTAAAGCGGCAACTCGCTGTTGCGGATGCGGACATCACGCTAGTCAACAGGCGACTTGATGAGTCGCAAGGTAAGTGTTTTTGTGCGGTCACTTGGTAAGGGGGCCGAAGCCAGCTCCTTACAACATGTGCGTGAAATGCAGATAGTGCCACTGCTGTGGAAAGCCTTCGGGCCGAACTTGCTCAAGCCAAGGAGCAGGCCAGAAGGAGTAATGCGGCGGCCTCGAGGGCGGCCGAGGAGTTAGCGGCAGAAAGGGCCGCACACTGCCGGAACAGGGAAGAGATGGCCGAAATGGCCGTGAAGTTAAAAGATGCTACCGACCGCAATGAGGCTCTTGGGAAGGAGCGCCTAGCGGGGCAAGAAGACCTGGAGAAGGCCACCGCTGAAGCCAAGGATGCCCGCTCTGCAATGCGGGCTATAAAGGAAGAGCTGCGCCAGGCCGGAGATATTGTAGCTGGCAAGCCTTTTCTGCTGCGCCGAAGGTTTACGGATCCAAAGTATGCTCAGCTGGGCCAACTGTGGGGTCCGGAGGACCCTTATATGGACTTAGCAGCGAGTGCGGCGGATGCCGTTGTGCATTTTCGAAGCCAGAAGGATCACAAGACGGAAGAGCTGTATTGGTCTCAATTCCATAGTCCGGAGCGTTCACTTCCGCTGACCGATCGTTTGGCCGAGTGGGCTGAGCTAAATAGGTTGTTCGGGCTTGCTATGAAGGATATAGTGACCCATGTCCGGCCGGATAGGCCCGAGCCGAAGAGTTACTTTGGCTTATTGCAGCAATTTCTTGGGGCGGTGCCACATATCAAGGCGATGAAGCGGTCGGCCTGCATAGAGGGTGCGCGGATGGCACTCGCTCGTGTGAAGACACATTGGACAGAGATGGATGCCACCGCTGTTGCGACCCCGGGTTCGGATGATAACCGGTTACCCGCCGAGCACTATTTTGGCGAAGTGCTGCGTGGTGCTCGTGTAATAGAGTCGCAGTGCTCAAAAAATGTTACGTTCGAATGAACGTTTTTATGATGTAATACAATATTTAAGATGTAAGCGCCTTTTATACTTGTGCGTTCAAGTAATAGAATATCTCCTATGCGGCCGTTCATGTAGACGTGTGTATAACCTGAAAGATGGCAGTCGTCGGCTTCAGCCCCCACGCACAAGGTGCGGGGGTGTTCGCAAAAAATAGCGCGTTTTCACACTTAATCCAACGTCTCGGTCCTGTAAAGGAGGCGGTAGCGTAGCAAACGAGGCAACCGGACTATAATGCTTTATCACTTTCACTTAGCCATGGAGTTCGAGGGTGGGGCTACGACATAGCCCCTGGGGGCACCGCGCTCTCCGAATTTGGGGCGCGTATGTGCCTGACCGGGAAACAGCCCTTCGTCAAAGCGGAGGAATTCTAAACATTCCTATGGTCGATCGAGTGGTTGACCAGTCTCTCGCTGTATCATGACAGTCAGTTTTCGGCTTTCTCTACTGAGGTGCTCGCCCAGCCGAACTGGGGCACAATCGCAGTAGTTCTCCTGGTGCCGCGTTAGCCGATGATACGGAACGTAAGGCAGCAAAACACAGGAGCTGGGAAACCCAACATTTGACCAAAGACATGATTCGGAGCTGATGCATATAAGGCCTAACTCGAGACGCCGAACACTCCCGAAGGTGTTCGGTCTTTACAATAGCGGGCAAAGCAATGCCCTAAGCCCCTTGTGTCCAGGTACGGGCAAGTTCTTCTGGCGCGGCCGATGCCAAAACGCCAGGCTCCACTCTGGTTATAATGAGAAACCAGGGGATTATAGCAACAAGAGATAGTAAGAAAGGTTTACGTAGGGTCTTAGTCTGAAAAGAGTCCTTGCAACGGGTCCCTACTGCACGTCTGCGCCTGTGTCTCCGTTGTGTCGTATCCTGGACGGGTGTGCATGCTGTTCATCTGTAAAAAGAGAGGAACTTAGTTTGGAAAAGAAATCGTGCGAGAAAGTGCATAAAAAATTGAAATATAGATTAATAAAGCTGAGCCTATGCTAGCTCATTATGGCTTATATGTACAAACCCTTGTGAAGGGGTGTCCGGCTAGGTAGCCCCTAGCTTATTCATTCCGGACTCGTCCAGCCGTGTCTGGGGTCTCAGGCGACCTTTTAATGAAATGATGCCACGTGGACCAGGCATTTTAAGCGTAAGAGACGCGTAATGTGGTATTGCATTGAAGCGGACGAAAGCTTCTCGTCCCAGTGATGCTTGATAGCTACTTTTAAATGGGGCGACATGAAAGGTTGGCTTTTCTCGTCGAAAGTTGTCAGGTGACCCGAACACAACTTCTAGTAATAATGAAACTGTGCACCTGGCGTAAGGGCCTGGCGCCACTCCTTTGAAGGAAGTGCGGCTGTGCCGAATTGTAGTAGGGTCTATCCCAACTTGCGGATTGTGTCCGGATATAGCAGGTTTAAGTCACTGCCGCCGTCCATCAAAACCTGCGTGAATTGCAGTCCGTCTATTATGGGATCCAGTATCAGGGCAGTCTATCCTGCGTTCTGGATACTTCTGGACTAATCCAGATGGTCAAAAGTGATTGGTTTTGACATCCAATCTTGGTGTTCCGCTGGGGTGGACCGTGCGACACTTGTCTTAGCGAGTGCCGTGTTGGTTTTTCGTATTATCACATGAAGTGAGTTTGCTGTTTTGACTTCTTGTGAGAAAGTCTTTTGACTTCCGGTGCTCTGCTGGTGGGGTTCATCATCGTCCTCGCTTGGCGCATCGAGCCCCTTGTGTCCGGCGTTGAGTCTGCCGGACTGTTTAAAAACCCAACAATTTCGGTTGGTATGGTTTGCAGGCCTTCCGGAGGTACTGTGGATTTGACATATCCGATCTAAGATTTTGTTTAAATTTGATAGCTCATCGCTGTTGTCCTTAAGAGGCAGTGTTTTATTGTTTGGCCACGAGCTTTTGAATCCGATGTTGACCGCCGTGCCCTTTAGGCTTTTTTCTTTATTCCGGCGCTGATCTTTCCTGCGCCGTGATTTTCCGTTTCCATCTCTGATCTCGGATGTACTCGGGTCGCTGGTGCTGCATCTTGCTAGCCAGCTATCTTCTCCTGCGCAAAAGCGCGTCATGAGGCTTGTTAGCGCGGCCATTGTTCTTGGCTTCTCTTGGCCGAGGTGTCTGGTGAGCCATTCGTCTCGGACATTGTTTTTAAAAGCTGCTAAGGCTTCCGCGTCCGGACAGTTGACTATTTGGTTCTTTTTGGTAAGGAACCTGTTCCAGAATTTGCGCGCTGACTCTCCGGCTGTTGGGTTATATGACTCAGATCGTCTGCATCCGGAGGGCGGACATAAGTCCCTTGAAAATTTGCTCTAAACGCGTCCTCAAGCTCTTCCCAACTTCCAACAGTGTTTTCTGGGAGGCTTTTGAGCCAATGCCGAGCTGGCCCTTTGAGCTTGAGGGGTAAGTATTTTATGGCGTGGAGATCATCTCCTCTGGCCATGTGTATGTGTAGTATGTAATCTTCTATCCAGACTCCGGGGTCTGTTGTGCCGTCGTATGCCTCTATGTTTATGGGTTTGAACCCTGCTGGAAATTCATGATCCAGCACCTCATCGGTAAAACATAGCGGGTGTGCGGCGCCCCTGTACTTGGGTGTGCCGCTGTCTTCGAACACTTGTCGTGTTGTGTTACTTCCTGGGGCCCTCTTTTTTGGCCCGTAGATGGACCTAGTTGGGCCGTCTGTTTTCCCAGGATCATAAGTCGGCTTGTGTGCGGTACCGCTTGTCGCTTTTGGCCTGTCATCTGGCCGTCTATCCGGCCAGGCGGCCTCTTTATTTTTTGACTGTGAGGGCTCTATGGCTTCCTCGTCAAATTCTGGCAGCAGCTTGCGCTTTGGGTAGCTCTTTGTTTGATGGCCATTGCCATATTTGTCTGCGGACTTGAGTATTTTGCTCCACTTCATTCTGAGTATGTCTTCCGCTGTTTTGAGCTTCCTTTTTTCCTTCTTCAAACTTCTTGCAGTGGCGACGAGTCTTCTGTGAAGGTTCTTATGCTCCGGTGGTGTGTCCGGACTGTTGATTGCTCCGTGGAGGGGTTGATTATCCGGTTCGTCCTGTTCGGATGGTCGCTTGGTTGTATGTTCGTCGTCCGCTAGTTTGCCCTGCTCTATCGCTGGGTCGTTAGGAATGCTGCTTTGATCGAGGCGGGACTTAGGGCGGCATCTACGTCGCCGTTTTGATTGTTTATCGGTGGGATTATCCTCCGCCGCGTCCCGTTGTTCCTCGGTATCGCTTCCCCTTGGGGTGTCCACCATATGTATGTCATGTGACGAGGTGGCCTTCCAGTGCCCTGTAGGCGCTGGTTCTTGATCGTCTCCGGCATCATCGTCCATACCATTGATGTCTTCGGAGTCATAGTTTAGCACGTCGGTTAGATCGTCGACGGTGGCTACGAAGTGGGTGGTGGGTGGGCTCTGAATTTCTTCATTGTCCGCGTCCCGACCATCCTGGCCGTAGTTCGGCCAGGGCTCTCCGGATAGTGAGAGATGCTTCAGCGAATTTAAGATATCCCCGAAGGGTGAGTGCTGAAAGGTGTCCGCAGCGGTGAATTCCATGATCGGCGCCCAATCGGATTTGACTGGCAGGGGCGCAGGAGGTTCGGAGTCTGGCAGAGAGTCCGGCACCTCAGAGTCATGGGCTTTATGCGGGATAAGGTAAGTGTTCGGCTCCATCGCCGTAGAAGTTGCAGCTCCCGAGGCGGTGTCCAGCCATCCGTCCTCGATCTGAGCGGTCGTCTCCGGACTATGGGTCGGAGCGGATTCATGTGCGGCCTCCAAGGTGCTGTCCGGCGGCAGAGTTAGGTCGTGCCCATCGTGACAGCGCGGCATGCTCGGCTGTGGCTCAGATCCGTCGAAGATCAAGTCCCCGCGGATATCGGCCGTGAAGTTTAGGCTTCCAAACCTGACCTGACGGCCAGGGGCGTAGCTTTCGATCTGCTCCAGATGGCCAAGTGAGTTGGCCCGCAGTGCGAAGCCGCCGAATACGAAGATCTGTCCGGGGAGAAAAGTCTCACCCAGGACTGCGTCGTTGTCGATTGAAGGGGCCATCAAGCCTATCGGTGACGACACAGAGGAACTCTCAATGAAAGCACCAATGTCGGTGTCAAAACCGGCAGATCTCGGGTAGGAGGTCCCGAACTGTGCGTCTAGGCGGATGGTAACATGAGACGAGGGACACGATGTTTTACCCAGGTTCGGGCCCTCTTGATGGAGGTAAAACCCTACGTCCTGCTTGATTGATATTGATATTGTGGATGTTTACAAGAGTGGATCTACCACGAGATCAAGGAGGCTAAACCCTAGAAGCTAGCCTATGGTATGATTGTAAGGGTTGTTGTTGTCCTACGGACTAGAGCCATCCGGTTTATATAGACACCGGAGAGGGCTAGGGTTACATAGAGTCGGTTACAATAGTAGGAGATCTACATATCCGTATCGCCAAGCTTGCCTTCCACGCCAAGGAAAGTCCCATCCGGACACGGGGCGAAGTCTTCAATCTTGTATCTTCATAGTCTTGGAGTCCGGTCGATGATGATAGTCCGGCCGATGACAGTTCGGCTGATGATGGTAGTCCGGCTATCCGGACACCCCCTAATCCAGGACTCCCTCACCCGGATTCCACGAGGATCCGGATATATTTGTAGAATTCGAAGATGGAGTCTATTACCAGGCAAGCCTTGATGGCTCGGAGGTAGCCATTATGGCTGACTACCCCGACCTCTACCCTTTTGGTAAGTGTTTGGATTTTATCCTAAAAGAGAGAGATACTTTCAGTTGCATCTTACCCATTGCACTAAACTATGTTTTATAGGACCAGCGCTCGGCTAGCTGTACCCAAGCACGGGAAGCCAAAAGAAAGACAGTGTGATGTAGGGTAGAACCCTAGATGCCCGACACGATTGGAGGGGATCCTACGAAGAACACGAGGAACACGAGGGAAAAAAACAAGGGGACCACGAGAGGAAACACAAGAGAAATCACTCAACCAACAAGATCCGGTCACACATATGCTAGATCCTCGAAACACAGATAGATACATGATCCAAATCCAACAAAGGATGATACAAGTGGCGGGTAGTTCCTCTACATGAGGAGATCTTGAGGGGGTCTTCCCGTAAAGGGGTCTTGAATCCGCTTGGGGGGTCTTCTCCGGAGAGGTCGTGAACTCAAATGGAGAAGTAACCAAGTGGATGAGCAAAGCTCTCACACAAATATGAGTTAATCCTTTGCTAATCCTAACTAGGAGGAGGAGGAGGTCTATCTATAGTATAAGTGCAAAAGGGGGCGGAATGAAGGGGTACATGGGCTTTGGGCCCGAAGATGCACACACACAGGCAGCGGACGTCTGGTCTCTACCAGTCGTCCGGTCGCTCGCGAAGGCCCGGACGTCCGGTAGGGCTTGGACTTCCGCTAATAATGTTCTGTGAACATTGTGCCGGACGTCCGGAGGTGGCTAGTCATCCAGTTGCTTCGGTCTTCCGCTGAAGCGCTTCGGGTGTGGACTTGCCGGTCGTCCGGTGCGGGCCGGTCGTCCGCTTGCTAAGTAGTGTTGCCGGTCGTCCAGAGGGGGCCGGTCGTCCGCTCGCTGTAGCTCTTGTCAGTTGGGCTGCGCCTTCAGCGTCGGACGTCCACTGGCTGGAGCGTCAGGCGCCAGACGTCTGGTGTTGGGCGGACGTCCGCTCGCTGGAGCTTCTTTGGTAGCTCTTCTTCTTGTCCTTCGTACTCGGTGTCCTCGCCGTCTTGTCCATTGGATGTAGCTGTTCCGTGGCCTTCCTCCAAGTGCCTGATCACACATAGTGTTTCCGCTTGAGGTAGTAGCCATGTCTCATGTGTAGAAAGTGGGAGTTTGGAGAGGAGCAAGTTCACCTTATCTTTGATAGTCTTTGCTCGAGCTCTTGTCATTGGTCCAACTGGTGTCGTGGGAGATGTAGATATGTCTGTGGGGATGATCGTGGGATGCTCCGTGTCGGTGTCAAAACTGGCGGATCTCGGGTAGGGGGTCCCGAATTGTGCGTCTAGGCGGATGGTAACAGGAGAAAAGGGACACAATGTTTTTACCCAGGTTCGGGCCCTCTCGATGGAGGTAAAACCCTACTTCTGCTTGATTAATATTGATGATATGGGTAGTACAAGAGTAGATCTACCACGAGATCGGAGTGGCTAAACCCTAGAAGCTAGCCTATGGTATGATTGTTGTTCGTGCTATGGACTAAAACTCCCCGGTTTATATAGACACCGGAGAGGGCTAGGGTTACACAGAGTCGGTTACAATGGGAGGAGATCTTCATATCGTATTGTTGAGCTTGCCTTCCACGCCAAAGAAAGTCCCATCCGGACACAGGACGGAGTCTTCAATCTTGTATCTTCATAGTCCAGGAGTCCGGCCAAAGGTCTTAGTCCGGCCATCCGAACACCCCCTAATCCAGGACTCCCTCAGTAGCCCCCGAACCAGGCTTCAATGACGATGAGTCCGGCATGCAAGTTGTCTTCGGCATTGCAAGGCGGGTTCTCCTTCAAATTCCCTGTATCCGTCGAATAGTGTCCGGCTTCTAGGGTGTGCTGTCCTCCTCGGCTTCTGTGCCCCATAATGACCATCTTCCACGCGTCAAACGAATGCGAAAAGCCAGGGGATTTTCTTTTCACTTAACCCCCTGGTTGCATTAATGAGCCACCCATAAAAGAGACGGGGATTTAGATCCAATTCGCACCATCTTCCCTCCGCGAGTCTTCATCAGAGCGCCTCTGATAGAGATCCATTCCATCATGGCCAGTCGGTGCCGCTCCTCCTCTCGCCCCTCCAGTCCTCGGCCCGGAGATTGGGGGCGGTGTTCCATCCCGCATAGCGAGTTAGTAGTGCTTCAGTCCAAGGGGCTTCTCCCCCCAGCATATATGGTCCCAGTTCGAGCCGGGATTGCTGCCTATAGCGGCGGAGAGCAGGCAGAGGGCGTCCCCAATCCCTCTCAAGGAGAGCGGGTATGCTTAGTCCCTTATTTGATGAGAGGACTAGGATTTCCAATTCATCCATTTCTCCGAGGGTTGCTGGAGTTCTACAGCCTCCAGCTACATAACCTCACGCCCGCCTCCATTTTGCACATCGCGGGCTTCGTGGCCCTCTGCGAGATGTTCTTGGGTGTTGAGGCCCATTTCACGCTGTGGAAGAGGTTGTTTTGCCTTGTGCCCCGTTCTCAGGAGGGGTCTATTTATCAGGTGGGCGGAGCCGAACTATGGTGCATCGCCGGGACCGGATATCTGTCCGGCACCCCAAAGAGGGCGTACGAAGACTGGCCCTCGGAGTGGTTTTATATAGATGACGTCCCCCTACCAGACCCTGTATGGATCGGCCTCCCCGAGTTCAATAATGCCCCGTTGAAGAAGCGCCTGAGTTGGCGCCCACAGAACCCTCAGAGGGAAGCTGACAGGGACGTCCTGTACCTGATGAGCCGGATAAGGTTGTTGGCTCATTCCGGACTGACCATGATCAAGGTCATGGCCATATGCATTATGCGAGGGGTGCAGCCGCTTCAATACAGAGGCCACCCCATGTGGGATTTCAACGGGAAGGATGACGCTACCCGGTGCGGTCGCAAGGGGCCAGATTCGGCCGCCACTTTAATGAGAATCTTATCCGCTTTGTACAAGGGAGAAGAAGAAGAATTCCTCCGTGTCAATCCGGAAGGCGGATTCTCCATGTACAATCCACCTAGTTGGGTGAGCAGACGCTTTCACTTGCTTATCCGCTTTTGAAATTCCCGTAATTCAGTACTTAGTCTAGTAATGTTTAAACGCATGAGCTGCGCCAGGATGTGAAGGAAACAAACAGCCCTGCTCCACAACCCGAGGACCCGGAACAGTCCCTCGATCCGGACTCCCAAGAAGATATGGACTTATGTGTGGAGTTAATTGATGGAGTATTTCATCAATTGAGCAAGGATAACTCCTTAGTGGCCATCACGGCCGACTATCCCGGACTACTTCCAGCCTCCAAGGTAACTAAGACTGAAGTCCTAGTATTCTCATGCTTTATCTTGCATATCGTAAACTAATAGCGTTTCGCAGGGTAAATCCTTGAGGCGGAAAGCCGAGCCCACGGTGGGCAGCCAACAAGGGCCGCTGAAGCCAGGCGGGCCAAAAAGAAGTGCGGACCAGATCAAGATTCCGGCGCAACGGTACGGCGTGCGAATTTAACGCCTAGGGTTTATGCCCTTGAGTCTTACTAATGCTCATGATTTTCTTAGAAAGAAGAGAGCCCGCCGGACTATGTCCGCCGGCCAAGGTTCAAGGCCGGGTCCGGAAGCGGAGACGGACACGGGGCGCGCCTCGGGCACTCCTCCGACAAAGGACGCCGACGGGCTATCTGCCACTAATTCAGAGGTGGAGAGCGCCCTGAACCATAGGCGTCGTCGGACTGTTCTTCGCGACGCATGTTTTTCCCCAGAGGCTTTGGACGCCTTTAATACAGGAGATGCGTATCTCCGTGCTGCTCAAAATGGTCTAGCCAGAGCCACGGAGCAGTATGTGAAAGACATACAGGTAAGTAGAATTGAAGGTTATATATGTCAGTAGCCCCCGAGACTTGAAACAGTGAAGATAACTGTTTGAAGGATCATGTGTTATGCAGTGTCTTACAAAGAAGAATACACAACTGTCCCAGGAGCTTGAAGAGTGTAAGGCCCAGCTCGAGGCCGCACTGGCCACTTCAGAAAATGCCAAGGGAACGCCCGCAGGTAATTTTATGCTTCGAAAGATAATTCCGTTTTGAAATGCGACAGGTGTGCAACCCTGACAATAATAGTGTAGATGGAGCCGGAGTAAATCCGAACAAGCAACAACTCCTACACCAACTAGAGGCTGGCGAGAGCGTGCTGATGAGGGTGAGGCAAGAGAAGAACAAGCTTCAAGACGCCAATACCCAGCTGGGCGAGGAACTAAAAGATGTTTGTATTGAGCTGTCTTCTGCCGCGAAGGAGAATCGACGACTTCGACGCGACATTTTTAGTAAGTGCTTGAATGAATCTTCGAAAAAAGAATTCAGCGAGGAAGTCGATTGACAGAGCTATGTCTGTAGGTCTGCTGACAGGTCGTCCTGCGGAGGAAATGCCCGGTTCAACGGGAGACCTTCTTCCCGAGCTATTGCAACTACACGAACGAGTTCGGCAGGCAATGCAAAGCGTCATCCAGGCTATGTGGCCGTCCCTCTTCGTGCCCGAAGGCCTTGAGGATCTTACAAAGAAGCTGGAGGGAGTGCGGCAGCGCTTCCGATTATGGAAGATATTGGCTTGCCGTCAAGGTGCCAGGGAGGTCTGGGCCATGGTGAAGACTCGGTACACGAAGGCTGACCCAAACCACATGGCCGAGGTCGGCCCTATAGGTTCGGACGGAAAGGAGATCCCAGTCAGCTTAGCATATGGCCAGGTGGAGCTGGCTGCAAAGTATTCCCAACCGGACTGTAAATTAGACCGCCTGTTGGATGGCATTGAAGAAGAATATGCCGAGTCGGATTGACTCTGTAATTTAAAATGACATAAAAAATGCCTTCTAACCGGATTGTAGATCGTTTGTCATTGCGGACCTTTTCGCTTCGACCTCTGGACCCTATAGTCCGGAGTGTGTCCGAATACCCTCTCGATTATGTAAGAATCGGGGCATGCATGGAGACAAGGCGTAGGGGTCATAAGTGCTTTAGCAGACAAGTGCCCAACTAGTTATGTTATATTACATGGTTAGTAAGAAACATCTTCCAGGGAGAATAGTTCCGTTAGGGGTTCCTTTCCCTGGGAGGCATGCCCTAAAGTGCATGTCCGAACTGCCAGAAAGAGCAGAAAAGCATCTGGAGGCAAATGAATAAATACGAAAGATCATCTTTTAGTTCACCGACCGAATATTCCCTTAAGAACGCTAGCTTTCGGCTTCACCCAGTCTGAGGTACACATCCGGCCGACCCGGCAGTAACAATCGCAGAGGTGCTCCCTTTACCACCTAGCCGAACGAACAGGAATGTAGGGGTAAGCACAGGAGCTAGGCAACCCAGCTTGGCCAAAACTTAAGTCATATCGATGCATATAATGGTGTATAAAAGGTTCATGCGGAAGCGTCACACATGTTTTGGGCACGAGGCCCGTTTTATATAAGCTTCTTGGTAAAGAAGCCCCCAGGTATTATGAGCGCGGGTAGCGCGTCGGGTATGTGCGAACAATGCACAGGCAAGCCCCTAAGGGCTTGGGAGAAGAAAAAAGGGGTAGGGAGAAGGAACAAAATCCCGGACAGCCAAAATAAAAAAGAATGAAAATAAAAATAAAACAAAGGGACAGAGGAAGGAAACGAACACGGAGTCCGGCGCTAGGCGTAGAATCTTCGTTGGCATGCTGTGTTCCATGGGTTCGGCTCGAGTCGGTTATCCGATGCGTTTCGCAGACGGTACGCTCCGCCGGTCAGTACTTGGTCGATTATGAAGGGGCCCTCTCATTTGGGCTTTAATTTATCCTTTTTCTTATCCGACAGGCATAGAACTAGTTCGCCAGCGTTATAGGTTTTGGCCCGTACTTCTCTGCTTTGGTATCTTCGAGCCTGCTGTTGATGAATGCGGAACGAGCTTTTGCCACGTCGCGCTCCTCTTCCAATGCGTCCAAGCTATCCTGCCGATCGAGCTCGGCTTCTCTTTCTTCATACATGCACACTCGAGGTGAGTCATGGATTATGTCGCATGGCAGTACTGCCTCTGCGCCGTATACCATAAAAAATGGTGTGAATCCGGTAGTGCGATTCAGCGTGGTCCGCAGCCCCCAGAGTACGGAGTCAAGCTCCTCTACCCAGTGCGTGTTAGATTCCTTGAGGGATCGCACTAGTCTGGGTTTGATGCCGCTCATAATGAGACCGTTGGCCCGTTCGACTTGACCGTTGGTTTGAGGGTGATAGGCTGAAGCGTAGTCGAGCTTGATGCCCATGTTTTTGCACCAAAGTTTGACTTCATCGGCCGTGAAGTTTGTGCCGTTGTCGGTTATGATGCTGTGGGGGACTCCGTAACAGTGTACGACCCCGGATATGAAGTCTATCACTGGTCCGGATTCGGCCGTCTTTACAGGCTTGGCTTCTATCCATTTGGTGAATTTGTCCACCATGACCAGTAGATATTTTTGCTTGTGGGTTCCTCCTTTAAGGGGTCCGACCATGTACTTTAAGGGGTGATGAATGCCGTTGCGGCTTGGTCTGACTCTGCCATCTTGATTTCGTGGTAGCCAGAGTATGCATTGAGGAAACACAATGAGTCGTGTCCTGTAGTGGCGTCGATGATTTGATCAATTCGGGGGAGTGGGAAAGGGTCCTTTGGACATGCCTTATTTAGGTCTTTGAAATCAACACATAGGCGCCAAGATTTGTCCTTCTTTGGTACCATCACCAGGTTTGCTAGCCAGTCCGGATGTTTTATGTCTCTGATGAATCCGGCTTCCAGCAGTTTTGCTAGCTCCTCTCCCATGGCTTGTCTCTTGGGTTCGGAAAAACGCTATAGAGTCTGCTTGACGGGTTTAAACCCTTTTAGGATGTTCAGGCTGTGCTCAGCCAGCCTGCGTGGGATTCCTGGCATATCTGAGGGGTGCCAGGCGGAAATGTCCCAATTTTCTCGCAGGAAGTCTCTGAGTGCGGCGTCTACATCGGGTTTTAGTTGTGCCCCGATGGAGGCCGTTTTTGTAGGGTCCGTTGGATGGACTTGGAATTTGACTATTTCGTCTGCTGGTTTGAAAGAGGTGGACTTGTATCTCTTGTCTAGTATCACATCGTCCCTGTCCACCATAGAGCGCAACACAGTTAGTTCCTCGGCCGCTAGGGCCTCAGATAATGCCTCCAGGGCCAGTGCGGCTGTCTTGTTTTCAGCGTGGAGCGCTATGTCCAGATCACTTGCGAGAGTGATGATTCCGTTGGGTCCAGGCATCTTGAGCTTCATGTACCCGTAATGGGGTATGGCTTGGAAAATTGTAAATGCTTCTCGTCCTAGCAGAGCGTGGTATCCGCTACTGAACGAGGCCACTTGAAACGTGACCTCCTCGGATATGTAATTATCCGGCGTGCCGAACACCACATCCAGTGTGATTTTTCCTGAATAGCACGCTTCTCGGCTTGGAATTATTCCTCTAAAAGTTGTATTGCTTCGCTCAATGCAGCTCCAGTTAATTTCCATTTTTCGCAGGGTTTCCTCATAGATGAGGTTGAGTCCGCTGCCGCCGTCCATGAGTACCTTTGTAAGTCGGAAGCCGTCCACTATCGGACTAAGGACCAATGCGGCTGGTGCTTGGGCTGTCCGAAATTTAGGTTCATCACTGGCATTAAAGGTGATAGCCGTGTCACTCCATGGGTTTATTGTTGCTACTTGGTAGACTTCGGCAAGGTTGTGGAGCGTTCGTTTCCTTGCATTGTTTGATGTGAAGGTCTCAAAGACTGTCGACACCGTATTGGGGAGGTATTCTTCGGGTGCTGGAGTTAAAAGCTCCTTGCCACTTCGGGCCACCTGCCGGAGTATCCAACATGCTCTAAGGCTGTGTGTTGGTGTGACTTCCCCTGAATTATGAATTTTACAGGGTCCATTGAGCCATCCTTCCAGTACGGTCCCGTACCCTGTAGAGGGTTTTTGTTTTTTGATGTTTGGCTCAGATGCCTAGCGATAATGCGCCCTTTTGTTTCAGACTCGTGTTGTATTCGGGGCCGGATTGTCCCAGAATTTATCTTCGGTTTTCCGAATGCTTTCAGTCGCACAGTACTTTCGTACTATGGATGTCAAGTCGGCGAATCGTGTAATTTCGCGGCGACTTATGGCGTTGAGGATTCCGATGTCCGTGCAATTGTTACAGAAGAGTGAAATTGCTTCTTTCTCGCGGCAGTCCTTTATCCTGTTCATAGCCAGGAGGAATCTGGCCCAGTAGTGGTGTACTGTTTCTCCGGGCTCTTGCCGTATTAGGGATAAATCCCGCATAGTTGGGTGGGTGGGTGGAATTAAATCCGGAACCTTGCCCGATGTTAGATTCAGGGGCCAAGCGGTTTCCGAATTCAGAAGCTTGCTTTCTTGGACATTATTCAATCAATCAGGCCTACTGCCTGACTTTAGGTTCAGGGTTTGGGTGACATCCTCCCCTCCGCGGGTGTCCGGCTTGGAGGGATCGGGAATCCAGACACATCTGGTCCTTAGGGCGGGCGAAGACTCGTCGCATTGTTCTTCCACCACTTCGACGTGATGGGTGACCTGGGGAGAGTCGATCTCTCTCTGATCGGGTTTAAGCCCAATCTGGCCGTAATCTGTAGCGACTCCCAGGGCCGCGATGCGATCCAAGAGCTCGTTCAGGGAGAGGAGCTCCGTCGGATCTAACTGCTCGGCAAGCTCCAAGCTGATGTGAAGATTGCTTTTGATGGCCCGAGAGGTCATCATCGGCGCGGCGGCCGGACAGACGGTCATCAAAAACCTGCCTAGCCGGAGAGTTTGGCCGACAGCCAAAGCTCCTTTAGCAACGACGACGTCTTTAAAGACAGGATGCGGCATCCTTCCTGATGGTGACGACACACCGGAACTCTCAATGAAAGCACCAATGTTAGTGTCAAAACTGGCGGATCTCGGGTAGGGGGTCCCGAACTGTGCGTCTAGGTGGATGGTAACAGGAGACAAGGGACACGATGTTTTTACCCAGGTTCGGGCCCTCTCGATGGAGGTAAAACCCTACTCCTGCTTGATTAATATTGATGATATGGGTAGTACAAGAGTAGATCTACCACGAGATCGGAGTGGCTAAACCCTAGAAGCTAGCCTATGGTATGATTGTTGTCCGTGCTATGGACTAAAACTCCCCGGTTTATATAGACACCGGAGAGGGCTAGGGTTACACAGAGTCGGTTACAATGGGAGGAGATCTTCATATCGTATCGCTAAGCTTGCCTTCCACGCCAAGGAAAGTCCCATCCGGACACAGGATGGAGTCTTCAATCTTGTATCTTCATAGTCCAGGAGTCCGGCCAAAGGTCTTAGTCCGGCCATCCGGACACCCCCTAATCCAGGACTCCCTCACTCCGCATCATCTCCCCCCCGGGAAAGATCTGACCTCGGATCGAAAGCTTCATAACCATGGTATGGCGAGAGGTCTTTGACGTTGAAGATGTCTCTCACATTGTACTTGTCGCTTGGGAGGTCGATCTTGTAAGCGTTGTTGTTGTAGCGTGCTAGCACCTTGAAGGGTCCATTGGCTCGGGTAGAAGTTCGGACTTGCGTTTGTTGGGGAAGTGTTCCTTGCGAAGGTGTAGCCACACTAGATCTCCTGTGTTGAATATCATGGGTTGCTTGTTGATGTTGAGCTTGGTCACGAGTCGTTGTACTTGGCGCTCGATGGTGAGCCTTGTATCTTCATGCATCTTCTTGAGGTAGCTTGCTCATGCACTTCTGTCCATGTTGGTGCGCTCTTGTAGTGGAAGAGGAAGAATGTCCAATGGGGACAGCGAGTTGAAACCATAGACGACCTCGAAGGGGGATTTGCCGGTTGTGGAGTGTCTTGCATGATTGTAGGCGTGCTCGGCGATAGGTAGGCACTCCTCCCACTCCTTGATGTTCATCTTGATCAATGTGCGTAGTAGAGTGGAGAGTGTTCGGTTCGTCACCTCCATTTGGCCATCTGTTTGAGGATGGTATGCCGAAGAGAACAAGTGCTTGATTCTGAGCTTGGCGCACAAGAGTCTTCCAAAAGTAACTCAAGAACTTGACGTCGCAGTCCGAGACAATCGTCTTTGGTACTCCATGGAGGTGCAAGATTTCCCTACAAAAAATATTTGCAATATGTGAAGCATCATCTATCTTGTTGCATGGGATAAAATGATCCCTCTTGGAGAATCGGTCCACAACAACAAACACAAAATCCATTCCATTTTGGGTTCTAGGCAAACCAAGTTCAAAATCCATGCTAATGTCTTCCCAAGGTTGATGTGGAATAGGAAGGGGCATGTAAAGACCATGGGATTGAGCTTTTGACTTAGCTCTACGACATGTAGAGCATCGGTTGGTGAAACATGAGATGTCGCAGGACATCTTGGGCCAAAAATAGTTCTTTGAGAGCGTAGCGAATGTCTTGTTGCGTCCAAAGTGTCCCATTAGTCTGCCTCCATGAGCCTTTTGCAAAAGGAGCAAACAAAGAGAAGATTCGGGAATGCAAAGTTTGTTAGCTCTCATAAGGTAATCATCCTCGATGTGATAGCATTCCCAAGATGTATGCGTCAAACACTTGGCATAAGGAATTGCAAAAGTAGGATCATGTGCATACAACTATTTAATGTGCTCAAAGCCAATTACATTCAATTCAATTTTAGTGACAAGCATGCATATGCGGGAAAGAGCATCCGCCACAACATTTTCCTTTCCTTTGATGAACTTGATTACATAAGGAAAAGACTCAATGAATTAAATTCACTTAGCATGAGACTTGTTCAACTTAGTTTGACCCTTTAGGTACTTGAGCGTTTCATGATCGATATGGATGATAAATTCATGAGGGCAAAGATAATGTTCCCATTCATGCAAAACTCGCACTAAAGCGGATAGCCTTTGTCATAGATGGGATAATTGAGTTATGCTCCAGAAAGTTTCTCACTAAAGTATGCTATGGGGCACTTTTCTGGCGTTAACACACCTCCTATGCCATTACCACTAGCATCACAATGAATTTCAAAAGTTTTGTCAAAGTTGGGTAATGCAACCATGGGAGCATGAGCAATCAAATTATTAAGCTCATTAAATTCGATATCTTGGGATAGTCCCCAAACAAATGGCGCATTTTTCTTACTCAAAGAATATAAAGGTGAAGCAATGGTGCTAAAATCCTTCACAAATCTATGATAGAAACTGGCAAAACCAAGAAAACTACGCACTTGTTGCAAGTTGGTTGGTTGGGGCCAAGTTTTAATAGCATTGATCTTAGATTCATCTACATGAACACCCTTAGAAGACACAACAAAACCCAACAAAACAAGCTTATCAACACCAAAAGGTAATTGCCCATATTAGCATAAAGGCGCTCATTCCTAAGGGTTCGCAACATGGTTCTAAGATGGGCGACATGATCTTTGAGGGATTTGCAGAAGAAAAGAATATCATCAAAATAGACCACAACAAATACACCAATATAGGGACGAAGAACAAAGTGCATGACTTGCATGAAAGTACTGGGTGCTTCAGATAAACCCGTTGGCATAACTAGCCATTCATATAAGCCAAATTTGGTCTTAAATGTGGCTTTCCATTCATCACCTTCTTGGATGCGTATTTGATAGTAGCCACTCTTAAGATCAATCTTAGAGAAAATGGTGGCTCCGCAAAGCTCATCAAGCATACATCTAGGCATGGAATAGGGTAACGTTATCTAATGGTGATAGCATTGATGGAACGACAATCGGAACACATGCGATAAGTACCGTATTTCCTTGGAACAAGGATAACCAGAACGACACAAGGGCTCAAGCTTTCACGTACATGACCGCTGTTGATGAGTTGTTGTACTTGTCATTGGATCTCCTTAGTTTCCTCGGGGTTGACGCGGTAGGGAGCCTTGTTAGGTAGAGGTGCTCCTAGGATGAGATCGAGTCGGTGTTCAATGCCTCATAGTGGATGTAGACTCGGAGGTAGCTCGTCGGGGAAAACATCTTGGAATTCCTGCAAAAGAGAAGACAAGACTAAAGGTAGATCGTGAGAGGTGTTAGTTTTTGGTGCCTCATATTTCAACAAAAGGACATAGTGCATAACACTTGATGGGTGGGTCATCTCACTTTTGGTGGCAAATAGGACTAAGTTTTTCTTGTCGCTCATCGTGGAGGCACTCAATTTGCCTTGTGGCACTCACTCTCTTTTGGGTGGGTCATTCTCTCACTCTTTTCTCCATGATGGGTGGCTTGCTTGTCAGCGATCACTTGACTTGGAGACATAGGTCGTAGCACATACTCCTTTCCTTTCATCTTGAAGCTATAGTGATTGGTACCCATTGTGGATGACGCCTCGGTCAAATTGCCATGGTCGACCAAGAAGGAGGTGTCAAACGGACATAGGGACGACATCACACTCGAAGTGTCTTCATATGCTCCGATTTTGAAGGAAACTTTGACCGTATGCTCGACTTGGATAGTGCCGGAATCGCTTAGCCATTGGACCTTGTAGGGGTGCGGGTGCTTCCTCTTGACCAATTGGAGCTTGGAGCATAGTTCTTCACTTGCCAAGTTGTGACAACTCCCTCTATCGATGATGACCTTGACGGACCTTCCATTGATGCCGGCCTTGGTGTGGAAGATGTGGCATCTTTGGTTTTCGTCTTGTTGATGTTGAAGAGTCAATACTTTGTCGACAACGAGAGCGGGGCTTGAATCCTCATCACAAAAGACTTGATCATCTCATCTTTGTTCACGCGTCGGTGCATGGCCACTTGCTCAAGGGCTTCCATTTCCTCCTTGCTCATGGAGTCATAGGTTCTGTCGTCGTTGAGGATCATGGTGCGCTTGTTGGTACACTCAAAGGACTTGTGGCCTTGGCCGCTGAGGGAGTCCTGGATAAGGGGGTATCCGGACAGCCGGACTGTATACATCGTCCGGACTATTGTAGCGTGAAGATACAAGACTCAAGACTTCGGCCCATGTCTGGATGGGACTCTCCTTGGCGTGGAAGACAAGCTTGGCGATCCAGATATTATATTTCCTTCCTTGTAACCGACTCCATGTAAACCCTAGCCCTCTCTAGTGTCTATATAAACCGGAGAGGATGGTCCTTAGAAGGCCGATCACAATTACAATCATACCATCATAGGCTAGCTCTTAGGGTTTAGCCTCTACAATCTCGTGGTAGATCTACTCTTGTACTACTCATATCTTCAATATTAATCAAGCAGGAAGTAGGGTTTTACCTCCATCGAGAGGGCCCGAACCTGGGTAAACATTGTGTCCCTTGCTTCCTGTTACCATCAGCCTAAGACACGTAGATCGGGACCCCCTACCCGAGATCTGCCGGTTTTGACACCGACATTGGTGCTTTCATTGAGAGTTCCTCTGTGTCGTCGCTTCAAGGCTTGAGGACGTCTTCAATCGTCAACAACACGGTCCAGGGTGAGACTTTTCTCCTCAGATAGATCTTTGTGTTCGGCGGCTTTGCACTGCGGGCCAATTCGCTTGGCCATCTGGAGCAGATCGACAGCTACGCCCCTGGCCACCAGATCAGGTTTGGAAACTTGAACTACACGGTGGATGTTCGTGAAGATTCGATCTTCGACGGATTCGGCCCTGTGCCAGGAGCGCCGGATAGTCACAACGAGCATGGCCTAGACCTGCTATCGGACAATGCTCAGGGCATCATCCCTGCAGCAGCCCCAGATCTAAATCCGGAGCAGGTTGCGTTGCCCAAGGACGGAGGGGTGGACCCCGCCCCCCAGGCCGCACACTCATTGGCAGTGGAGCCGAACATAGGTCTCATCTCTGTGGAGGCCTGTAACCCCGGACCCCTGGACTCGTATACGGCCGCTGGTTCCGGTCCGCATACCCTCGAGCCAGCCAAACCAGGTTTGGCTCCGGTAATGGAGTTTACTGCTGCAGACATCTTCCAGCACTCGCCCTTCGGCGACATGCTAAGCTCATTAAGGTCTCTCTCTTTGTCAAGAGGCTCTGGGCCGAACTATGTCCGGCCTAAGTGGGAAGCAGGCGACGAAGGAATTCGTTGCCCACCCACCACCCACTTCATTGCTATGATCGATGATTTAACCGACGTCCTTAACTTCGACTCTGAAGACATCGACGGTATGGACGACGATGCAGGAGAAGCTTCAGAATCTTTGGGGCACGAGAGTACTACCTTGTCACACGATATATACATGGTGGATAGGCCCAAGAAGGACGGCAGCGATAATCTGGAAGATAAAACACCCAGACAAAAGCCAAAACGGTGGCGCAGACGACGCTTAAAGTCCAGTAACAGTAAAAATAGCGACAAGAGTGCAAAAAGGATCGACATACCAGTAAGTCCCAAAGGCAGTAAAGACCACATGGACCCAACGATGGAGCAGGACGATCCAGGTCACGCCAAACCGAGTTTAGATCAAACACCCGATCAAAATGATCAGGAGGGGCGAGCTCATGAAACCTCCCCAGAACAGGAACACAGTCCGGACGACGATGCATTCATCATCCCGGACAAACAAGTGGAACGAGACAACCTCCACCGAAAGCTTATGGCCACAACAAGAAGTTTAAAGAAGCAGAAGCAACAGCTCAAAGCTGCACAGGAAAAGCTCCGTCACAGATGGAACAAAGTGCTAGACACCGAAGAAAGATATGGCGACGATCGCCATACCAAAAGCTATCCAAAGCGCAAGCTATTGCCAGAATTTGACGATGAGGCCGTTCCACCAAAGAATAATACGACCAGGAGACCAGACATACCACTCCACAACTGCAACAGAATGACTACTGACGCCGCTCACGATCTGCGTGAGCATCTGGACAAGAAAGCCGGTGCAGCCAGGTCCATCTATGGATCTAAAGGACACACCCCAGCGAGGGACTATGGTCACCCAAACGCTAATACAAGCCAAACACCAGTTCGGAATAAACTCCGGACATAACAACAGCCGACTACATGCCACGGCGCGTCCAGATACAGAGGGGCTGCTCACCCCCTGTGCTTCACTGAAGAAGTACTGGACCATGAATTCCCACAAGGTTTTAAACCTGTGAACATAGAGGCATATGACAGAACGACAGACCCAGGGGTTTGGATCGAGGATTTTATCCTGCATATTCACATGGCTCGTGGGGATGATCTCCACGCCATCAAATACCTTCCCCTCAAGCTGAAGGGACCAGCTCGACACTGGTTGAAAAGCCTCCCCGAAAACTCAATTGGGAGTTGGGAGGAACTAGAAGACGCTTTCAGGGCCAATTTTCAAGGGACTTATGTCCGGCCTCCGGATGCAGACGATCTAAGTCACATAATCCAACAGCCCGGAGAGTCCACCCGCAAGCTTTGGAACAGATTCCTCACTAAGAAGAATCAAATTGTCGACTGTCCGGACGCCGAAGCCTTAGCGGCATTCAAACATAGCATCCGTGACGAATGGCTCGCCAGACACCTCGGCCAAGAAAAGCCAAGGACAATGACAGCCTTGACAAGCCTTATGACCCGCTTTTGCACAGGTGAAGATAGCTGGCTAGCCCATAAAGGCACCAGTGACCCCAGCACATCCGAAGTAAGGGATGGCAACGGGAAGCCACGTCGTAATAAAAACAAACGCCAAAACAAGGAAGAGAGTCCGGACAACACGACGGTCAATGCCGGATTCCGGGGCTCTTGACCTGATCAGCAAAAGAAGCCATTTAAAGGCAGTAAAGAGGGACCGTCTGGTCTGAACAGAGTCCTGAACAGACTATGCCAAATTCACGGCACCCCGAAGAAACCTACGAACCACACCCATAGAGAGTGCTGGGTCTTCAAGCAGGCCGACAAATTAAATGCCGAACAAAAAGGGAGGGAAACACCAAGTGAAGACGAGGATGAGCCTCGCCAGCCGAATACTGGGGGACAGAAAAAAATTCCCCCAGAGGTTAAAACAGTAAACATGATCCACGCGACTCACACATTCACGAGAAGGCATGAACGCGCGCTCAGAGACACGCACGCTGTAGAGCCCATCATACCCACATACGACTACTAGATGTCTCGTCCGATCACTTTCGATCACATGGACGGCCGAACTAGTATTCGGCGCGGAGGATCACAGGCCTTGGTGCTTGACCCAATAATCGACGGGTACCGTCTCACCCGTGTCCTTATGGATGGCGGCAGTAGTCTCAACTTAATATACGAGGACACTGTCCGTAGGATGGGGATAAACCCATCTAGAATTAGCCAAAGCAGCACCACCTTTGAAGGGGTGATACCAGGCATTGCAGCCTATGACAGGGGCTCCGTCATGCTGGAAGTAACATTCGGCTCCCCAGACAACTCCAGAAGCGAAGAACTGCTCTTCACCATCGCACCCTTCCAAAGCAGCTATCACCCATTGCTAGGAAGAACGGCCTTCGCCCGCTTCAACGCATTGCCGCATTATGGCTACCTTACACTCAAGATGCTCGGTCCACATGGCGTCATCACCGTTAGCGGAATCACAGAGCGCTCTTCACGCGCAGAGGAACACGCGACGGTCCTGGCGGCCAGACTATAAGCGGCCTCTAAAACCAGAAAACATGACTAGTCATTAAGACCACAGACATGGTTAAACGAGTCTGGTAGCCCGGATAAAGTTCAACCGGGCACCGTATATGTAATCCAATAGCGGAAATCAGGGGCTATAAATATTTAATACAGCCCCACACTTGGCTCAACCTTATTGGCAGGCCATCATCTTACACTTTTACTATCAATCGCACACTTACGTTGTACTCTCCTATGAGTTTTCCTTTTTTTCCACAGGCAACGCTCGCGCGATACCCTTCCAGGATACAGCACAACGGAGACAAAGGCACAGACGTGCAGCAGGGCCCTGTTCAACATGTTTCTTTTTAGATTAAGCCCCTGTGTAAACCTTTTCTATTTCCTCTTGTTGCTCAAACCATCCCATGGGTTCTATACCCATAGAGGATACTGTCATTATTGGCATTCTGCCACGACAGATTACCGCACGTACCTAGAAACACAGGGTTCATATTGAATGGGCATTCTTGAGCCCATCTTCTGTTATAAAGTCCGAACACCTTCGGGAGTGTTTGGCGTCACGGGTTTGGCCTTATATGCATCAGCTCTGAATCATGTCTTGGGTCAAATGTTGGGTTTGCCCGGCTCCTGGGTTTGTCGCCTTACATTCCGTATTATCGGCTAAGGCAGGCCAAAGGGTTATTCCGGATGAGCGCCTCAGTAGAGAAAGCCGAAAACTGACCGTCATGATACAACGAGAGATTGTTCAACCACTCGAAGACTCACCGGAATCTCTAGGATTCCTCTGCATTAACGAAGGGCTGTTTTCCAGCCATGTACACACGTGCCCATATTCGAATGCACGCGAAGGTACCAGGGGCTACATAGTAGCCCCACCATTATATTCCCATGGCTAAGTGAAAGTGTTACAGCTATATAGTCCAGTTGCCTTGTTCGACGTGTGATCACCTCCTTAATGGACCAAGACGTTGGATCAAGTGTGATTAAGCATATTCTTCGCGAACACCCCCGCATTGTACGCGTGGGGGCTGAAGCCAATGACTGCTATCTTTTGGACTACTTATACATATAAGAATGGCCATACAGGGGACACAATCTTATTTTCAGGCAAAAAATATAAATATAGCCTCATAATCCAAATAAACATTGTTTTTACAATGATTCGACTTATCACTCGAACAAAATATTCTTCGAGCACTGCGCCTCTATTAGGCGAGCACCTTCTGTGACCTGCACCAAGTAGTGCTCGGCCGGATATTGGCTTCCCGCCGGATCCTGGGTCGCTATAATGGTGGCCTCAATATCCGTCCAATAGGATTTTACGCGGGCAAGAGCCATCCGTGCACCTTCTATGCATGCCGACCTCCTCATGGCATCGATCCGAGTCACGGCCGCAAGGAATTGTTGCACCAAACCAAAATAACTATCCGGCTTGGGCCCCTTCGGCCAAAGATGGTCTATTATAGACCGCATTGCAAGCCCGGACAGCCTATGTAGCTCCGCCACAGGATCCACCTTCTCATTAAACGGCAGTGGGCGAGTGGGAGCATTGAATTGCGACCAGAAAAGCTTCTCCACTTCCTTATCACCTTGATCCTCGAAGAACTTGGCAGCGTCAGCTGTACTATTCGTCAAGTCCGCATAAGCGTCTGCAGGACTCCAACGCCCAGCTAGGGGAGCATACTTTGGATCCAAAAACTTCGTCCGCAGTAGGTAGGAGCCCCCAGCCACAATTTTGTCGGTCTGTTGGAGCTCCTCCTGCATACCCCGGATCTAGGTCCGCATCTCCTTGGCGGCATTAAGTGCCTTGTCCAGCTCGGCCGAACTAGCCTTATTCTCCTTTTCAAGGAGCACATACCGGTCGGCGGCATTTTTCAACTCTTCAGCCATTTCGGCTATCTTTTCCTCGCTTCGGCGATGAGCAGCCTGTTCGGCTCTCAACTCTTCGGCCGCCTTTAGGGCAGTCGCATTGCTAGCCCAAGCTTGTTCCTTGGCTTGAGCAAGCTCGGCCCTTAGGGCCTCCATAGCAGCAGCACCATCTGCAGTGCATACACAGGGCATTAAAATTATGCCATTCTCGCATTTTCCTATACAATATAATAAGGGAAGCAGAGCACATACCCTGGGATTCTTCCAGCCGTTTATTCACCAGCGTGATATCGACATCAATAGATCCGATCTGCCTTCTCAGTTCGGCAACTTCAACAGACTGGTCAACTGCCGGATCCTTGCATACCTGCACACATATATAGCACAACAATCACTATATGATCCCCCGTTTGCCGCCTATGGTGGGCAACCAGAGTCTCAGGGGCTACTATCCATAGGGAGCACACCTAGCGCGTGCTTCATAACCAAAAAAAATAGTGCATTGTTCACTACATATCTCAAAGCCTTTGAGCAGGCTTGTAAATGCCTCATTCAAGCCGCTGGTAGCAGATGAAATCTTCGAGAGCACCATGCTCATTAAAGAGCGGTGCTCCTCCGAGAGCGCGGCTCGCTCTAGGAGGCCCGTCAGTATGTCCGGCCGGACATCGAACTGTGCCGGATCCTTCTCATCGCCCCCGTGGGAGCCAAATGCTCCAGGCCCAGGGTGACTGACGTGTTCGCTTCCGGCTTCAGTAGATCCGGACTCCTCCGTGACGACACCTCCATGTCGCCTGCTTCATGAGGTGGAGAGGTGGGTGGAGTCTCACTCTCCATCATCTCCGGACGAAGGTCCCCCGAAGACGAACTCTGTTGAGAAGAGCTGCTCGCCGGACTACAAAAGACGAAGTCCCGGTTACGGATCTCAGAGTAGAAACCATACCTTCGAATTAATGAATAACTTACGGCTCGGTGGAGGGCTGGCTCGTTGGTGGGCACGACGCGGTGAGGGTGCCCGTCGCGACAGAGCCCCCTGGTGATACCTTCTTCCCTTGCTTGGGCAACTCCGCCTCCAAGTCTTCGGAGGCTGCCCTCTTCTTCCCGCGTGGGGAAGTGGCTTTAGCCTCCCCTTCCCGGCTATCCTCCATAGTAGAGGTAGCGATTCCGCCGGTCCGGATGCGTAGTGCGGCTAAACTTCCCTTTTCTTCGCCTTTCCCCGAGGGGATTTTGCTGAGCGCCCGGCCAAGCATCTTTGCAATAGTTAGACCAGGCGAGCCTTTAGGAAGTGGCGTCGGACACCTGATTCTCTCCGCCTTGTTGATCCATTCCTGGCCACGGAGGGATTTTCAGAATAATAGTTATGATAAATATAAATGAAGTGTTCGGCTTTAAGGTTACTTACTTGGGCATCTAGGCGATTGCAGCTTAGGCCCGCATCCTCGGTGGCGTCCGGAAACTTTACTTGTGGTCCAAAGAATAATTTACACATTCCTTCGAGCTTCAGGCCGAAGAAGTGCTTAATAGTCTGTGGACCCTCCGGATTAAATTCCCACATCCGGAGTGGCCGACGTTTGCACGGCAACATCCGTCGGATTAGCATCACTTGCATTATGCTGACAAGATTTATGTCCCTCTCAATAAGCTCCCAGATGCGATTTGCAGTTCTGGTACATCGCCAGCAGGCCCATAATTCCGTCCTACGTCGGTCCAAGACACTAACTGTGACGGAGGGCCCGAGCGGAACTCGGGGGCGGCTACCCACTTTGTGCCTGGGAGCTGTTACATAGAACCACCTCCATTGCCATACATCGGATACTTCCGGGAAAGAACCCTCTGGCCATGGGGTGTCGGCGTTCCTGCTTATTATGGCACCTCCGCACTCCGCATGTCGCCCCTCAATCATCTTCGGCTTCACATTGAAGGTCTTGAGCCATAAGCCGAAGTGTGGGTTGACATGGAGAAAGGCCTTGCACACAATAATCAACGACAAGATATGGAGGACGGCGTCTGGAGCCAGATCATGGAAATCCAAGCCATAGTAGAACATGAGCCCCCTCACAAAGGGGTCGAGGGTGAGGCCTAGGCCTCGGAGGAAGTGAGGAACGAACACGACGCTCTCATTGGGCTCCGGCATGGGGATAACCTGCCCTGGAGCAGGAAGCATGTGCTGAATATCGGTGGTCAGGTATCCGACCTCCCTAAGCTTAGAGATATCCTCCTCTTGGATCGAGGAGGCCACCCACCGGCCTTTTGCATTGGATGCGGACATACTGGAGGATCTGGGGTGTTGGAGCTTAGGTTTTGAGTGCTGGAGCTCGAGGTGCGAAAAGGAGCAGGAGAGGTGGAAAAGAGGCGTAGGCCTTAACCCCTTTATAAGGAGGATCAATATCAAGAGTCCACAGCGTGACTGCTTGGGACTTATCTAAAATACACAGAGTCATACCAACGGTCGCCGTGGGGTCACGCACACCCGTATTGATGAAAGATCCCGTAATAAGAGGAACACGATCTCTGCTTTGGCAGGACGTGCTAATAAAACCGCCTCGCAACGCGAGTCGTGGTGGGGCAGGAAGCGCCAGTTTGTGTTGGACCAGGCCACGACGCAAGAGCACGACATACGAAGATTGCCAGCAGAACGGATTCGTGCTATGTTCCCTACAATGGTGTGTGAAGATCATTTTGCAGATCCGGACACGGTCTACGTGTTCGACGATAACCTTGGAGTATTCGGAAGGAGGAACCCGCCTTGCAATGCCGAAGACAAGACTGCGCACCAGACTCATCGTCATTGAAGCCTGGTTCAGGGGCTACTGAGGGAGTCCTGGATAAGGGGGTATCCGGACAGCCGGACTGTATACATCATCCGGACTATTGAAGCGTGAAGATACAAGACTCAAGACTTCGGCCCGTGTCCAGATGGGACTCTCCTTGGCGTGGAAGACAAGTTTGGCAATCCGGATATTATATTTCCTTCCTTGTAACCGACTCCATGTAAACCCTAGCCCTCTCCGGTGTCTATATAAACCGGAGAGGATGGTCCTTAGAAGGCCAATCACAATTACAATCATACCATCATAGGCTAGCTCTTAGGGTTTAGCCTCTACGATCTCGTGGTAGATCTACTCTTGTACTACTCATATCTTCAATATTAATCAAGCAGGAAATAGGGTTTTACCTCCATCGAGAGGGCCCGAACCTGGGTAAACATTGTGTCCCTTGCTTCCTGTTACCATCAGCCTAAGACGCGCAGATCGGGACCCCCTACCCAAGATCCGCCGGTTTTGACACCGACAGCCGCCACATGTGAAACACTTGATGAAACTAGTCTTGACGGTCTCATCGGTTGGAGTAGATGATGAAGCTCGTGGCTTGAAGTTGTTTGTAGTAGGAGGATGACTTGAGGTTGTCGAAATTTTCTTGTAACTCGACTTGTCGCCATTGCTTGTAGATGGCTTGGTTGAGGTAGAAGGTGTTGGAGTCGTTGAGGCTTGGTATTTGGAGAAGTCGTAGCTCTTGGACGAGTACTTGGCGTACTTGAAGTCATCTTGCACTTGACATTCTGCTTTGGTAGCTTGATGCACGAGCTCAATGAGGTTGGAGTAGGGTTGGAAGTCGGAAATCTTCTTGATGGGATGATTGAGTCCATTCAAGAAATGGGCCATAGTTTGCTCATCATCTTCCGTGACATTGGCTCTTATCATGGCAATCTCCATTTCCTTGTAGTATTCTTCAATGCTCTTTGTTCCTTGCTTGAGGAGTTGGAGTTTCTTGAAGAGGTCGCAGTTGTAGAATGTTGGCACAAAGCATGCTTACATGACATCTTTCATTTCATCCCATGTGGTGATTGGTGGTTCACCTCTTGCTTCTCGGCGCTCAAGGACTTGTTCCCACCATATGAGCACATAGTCTTGGAACTCAAGGGATGCCATAGCGATCTTCTTATCTTCCTCATAGTTGTGCAAACGAAAGATTTTGTTGACCTTCAATGCCCATGAAAGGTACTCTTCGGGATTATTACTTCCATTGAACTTGGGCATGGTGAACTTGAGCTTGCCGTAGTGCTGCTCTTCATTGTGTTGGGGTCGAGGGTGATGATGACGCACTTGACATGGAGGATTTTCAACCTCATATTGCTCTTGGTGTGGAGGATTTACATAGTCATCATGCTCTTGATGAACTTGAGGTTGTGGAGGAGCTTGTCAAACTTGTTGAGGAGCTTGAGGAACTTGACGATGCACTCTTGCTTGGTAGTTTCACTTTTGAATTTCTTCGCATAGTGCTTCCTCTTGATTGCGCCTATCTTGGTTGTGGTTGGCGATGGCTCGACTTGATTCTTGAAGGGCACATTGCGCCTCAAGTGCTTGAGCTTCACGTTGTTGTTGTTGAAGATGTTGAGCCTTGGCATCTTGTTCATCTTGGTGTTGGCGTGCTCGCTCTTCCTCCTGATGACGTTTACGTTGCCTTTCTTGTGCTTGTGCAAGAGGAGCTTGGTTTTGGCGATGACGATGCACTTTCTCGTCAGAGTGCTCTTGTGGATGATTGCCGTGTAGAGGATTGTGAGTTGCTTGACGGTCTTGGTGTGAGGCTCAACATAGAGTGTTTGATGTCAGTGTACTTGAACCAAAGAAGGTGTCATTGGAGTGTCGACTAGAGCGGCTCCGTCTTGAGTAGGATGAAGTGGTAGAATGGCGGTTCACCAACAAGGCACGAATCTTGTCCGTTCTTGCATCATTCTCTTGTTTGTTTGTGTCAATCTTGTTGTCGAAGTAGTCTCTTGTTTGTTGGTCGGAGAATCGCAAGTCGGTGGTGAGATTGTCGATGCTGTCGCTCATTGCTTGTTGTTCTTTATGCAAAGCTCGTTGTGCACCGAAGAGGTGGCTCTTGGTGACATAGGATGACATGTCATCATCTTGCTTGATGGAGAGTGGATTGGTAGAAGAACTTGGCCTATCCATCATTCCAAGCAAATATGTGAGTGGGAGAAAGAGAAGAACTTATACCAAATGTACCTTGACCGATGTTGAAGATGGATCAATGATCACTCAAATGTGGAACAAGGAAATAGCACAATTGGTACCAATTATTCTCGGTTCTCACACCTACACAAGTAAAAGCTTATGGTGGAGCTTGGTTAGGATGGTGGCACAAAATTTGATGCAATTTTTAGTGAGCCTCAATAATGTTGGAAAAGATTCACCAATTTGCAAATGCAACAAGTAGACCAATAGCAAGATATGGTACATGGAAACACACATGCAAATAGATAAGTGGGGTCGTGCAACCAAGGAATGGGCCAAAATGTGGAAACCACGAAAATGCTCTTGTTGCACAACACTAGAGAGACGCTAGGACGATTGCACAATAAGCGTATACGGAACTTGTGCACAACCTACTAAGAAAAAATGCAACGACTTATATCCCAAGTATGCTATATGTATGGTATTCCGGTGATATGATCCAAGATGATCGAGTATGACAATCTTAATGTTGTATGATGCTATGGTTCTTGCTTATAAGCTCTTTGCTTATCTTTCCCTCTTGCTTAAAAGCTTGTTTGGCTCTTTCACTTTTGAGCTCTTTTCTCATGCAAAACTTCATGAACCAAGATAGTAATTGTGTATATGTGATGACAACTTTGTGACACAAAAGATGATGCCAAGATATGCACCACGATGATATGGTATGTATGCTATGGGAAGTATGATCACTAATGGGCACACATCACATTGCCGGCAATACTCAAAGGCTGGTCTCGATGGTTAAGCAACGCAAAAGTAAGGCTATGGTGATTATCAATGCAATGGCAAACAGTAGACAAAGATGTCGTCGAGGTTACCGCCAAGGTAGTTGTTTGTAAGCACGGACGATTGTTGGCGATGACAAGTCCTTGGCGAAGATGAGCGGTGGTGATGTTGATGTCGCACCGTACCTATATAGTCGAAACAGAATAGGACACATGAACCACAACTCAAATTCCCAAAGACCAAAATGGGTCAAAATTGTCTAAGGTGGTAGCGGTTAAGCGAAGGTGGTGCTTGTAGAAAGCGGTGGTGGTATCGGAGTGCGAATGCGGTGGTGGAAAGTGGAGAGGTGGTGGTGGCCGAACTGAATGGAAAAGGTGGAGATGATGGGGGGAAGCTAGATCCACTCATGGCAAAGCAAATCCATGAATCAAATCCAACAAAACTTCATCACAAAAAAATTTGGGCTATTTTGGTGAGGATTTTTGAAATTTAGGACAAAATCAAGCAAAAGAAGGCTAGAAAAAGAGGGGTAGGGGCTCCAAATTCATGATCAACCTTGCTCTGATACCAAGATGATGTAGGGTAGAACCCTAGATGCCTGATATTTCATGATTGGAGGGGATCCTATGAACAACATGAGGAACACGAGGGGAAAAACAAGGGGAACATGAGAGGAAACACAAGAGAAATCACTCAACCAACAAGATCCGGTCATACATATGCTAGATCCTTGAAACACAAAGAGATACACGATTCAAATCCAACAAAGGACGATACAAGTGGTGGTAGTTCTTCTCCGTGAGGAGGTCTCGAGGGTGTATTCCTGTAAAGGGGTCTTGAATCCGCTTGGGGGGTCTTTTTCAAAGAGGTTGTGAACTCCAATGGAGAAGTAACCAAGTGGATGAGCAAAGCTCTCACACAAATATGACCTAATCCTTTGCTAACCCTAACTAGGAGGAGGAGGAGGTCTATTTATAGTATAAGTGCAAAAGGGGGCGGAATGAAGGGGTACATGGGCTTCGGGCCCGAAGCTGCGCACACACAGGTAGCGGACGTCCGGTCTCTACCGATCGTCCGGTCGCTCGCGGAGGCCTGGTCGTCCAGTAGGGCTCGGACTTCCGCTAATTACGTTCTGTGAACATTGTGCTGGACGTCTGGAGGTGTCCGGTCATCCGGTTGCTTCGGTCTTCCGCTGAAACGCTTCAAGTGTGGACTTGCCGGTCGTCCGGTGCGGGCCGGTCGTCCGCTCGCTGAGCAGTGTTGCCGGTCATCCGGAGGGGGCCGGTCATCCGCTCACTGTAGCTCTCATCGACTGGGACTTCAGGCGCCGGACGTCCGGTCCTGGTCGGACGTCCGCTGGCTAGAGTGTTAGGCACCGGACGTCCGGTCCTAGGCGGACGTCCGCTTGCTGGAGCTTCTTCGGTAGCTCTTCTTTTGTCCTTCGTACTCGGTGTCCTCGCCATCTTGTCCATTGGATGTAGCTATTCCATGGCCTTCCTCCAAGTGCCTGATCACACATAGTGTTTCCGCTTGAGGTAGTAGCCATGTCTCATGTGTAGAAAGTGGGAGTTCAGAGAGGAGCGAGTTCACGTTATCTTCGATAGCCTTTACTCGAGCTCTTGTCATTGGTCCAAGCGGTGTCGTGGGAGATGTAGATACGTCCATGGGGATGACCTGGGATGCTCCGCATCACAGTGCCTTCGCGGGGCGAGCACGTGAAATGAAAGAATACCGGAAGTGCCACTGAGGTCCCTCCATCACTAAAGAGGTATATTCCTTATTTCATGCCTAGGCAGAAGGCTGAATTGTCATCTTCTTCCTCCTATCATCTCAGGAGGGGTACACGGTGAACCGCGCCAAAGATCCCAGCCAGCCAAGCTATAGCCAATCCGGCGCCAAATTCGGCAGCTAGAACGGGGCTCATACGAGGGTGGCACCGACTCATCCGCCTCAAGAGGATTCGGACAATGTATCCGTCACGAATTCTGAAGTAGAGAGCGCGATGAATCATCGATGCTTGAAGGAGACCCTGCGCACTCCGGCTTTTACTGAGCCGCAATTTGCCGCCCTAAGTAGTGTGGATGCCTATATCTGGGCTGCCCGGGATGGACTCATGGGCGCTGCTTGCTACGTCTCGAGCTTGCGTTGGATTTCCCCGAAGAGGAGAGGATGATGCAGCACAGTAGCGTAAGTATTTCCCTCAGTTTTTGAGAACCAAGGTATCAATCCAGTAGGAGACCACGCGCAAGTCCCTCGTACCTGCACAAAATGATAGCTACTCGCAACCAACGCTTAGGGGTTCTCAACCCCTTCACGGTCACTTACGAGGGTGAGATCTGATAGAGATAATATTTTGGTACTTTTGGTATAAAGATGCAAAGTAAAAAGTAAAAGCAAAAGCAAGTAAATAAAGTGATGGAGATTGATATGATGAGAATAGACCCGGGGGCCATAGGTTTCACTAGTGGCTTCTCTCAAGAGCATAAGTATTCTACGGTGGGTGAACAAATTACTGCTAAGCAATTGATAGAATTGAGCATAGTTATGAGGTTATCCAGGCAATGATCATGTATATAGGCATCACGTCCATGACAAGTAGACCGAAACGATTCTGCATCTACTACTATTACTCCACTCATCGACCGCTATCCAGCATGAATCTAGAGTATTAAGTTAAAAACAGAGTAACGCCTTAAGCAAGATGACATGATGTAGAGGAATAAATTCATGCAATATGATAAATACCCCATCTTGTTATCCTCGATGGCAACAATACAATACGTGCCTTGCAACCCTTTCTGTCATTGGGTAAGGTCACCGCAAGATTGAACCCAAAGCTAAGCACTTCTCCCATTGCAAGAACTACCAATCTAGTTGGCCAAACCAAACAGATAATTCGAAGAGACTTGCGAAGATAACTCAATCATACATAAAAGAATTCAAAGAAGAATCAAATATTTTCCATAGATAAGCTGGATCATAAACCCACAATTCATCGGTCTCAACAAACACACCGCAAAAAGAAGATTACATCGAATAGATCTCCACGAGAGAGGGGGAGAACATTGTATTGAGATCCAAAAAGAGAGAGAAGCCATCTAGCTACTAACTATGGACCCGAAGGTCTGAAGTAAACTACTCACACTTCATCGGAGGGGCTATGGTGATGATGTAGAAGCCCTCCGTGGTGGATGCCCCCTCCGGCGGAGCTCCGGAACAGGCCCCAAGATAGGATCTCGTGGATACAGGAAGTTACGGTGGTGGAATTAGGTTTTTGGCTCTATCCCCGATCTGTTGGGGGTACGTAGGTATATATAGGAGGAAGGATTACGTCGGTGGAGCGTCAGGGGGCCCACGAGGCAGGGGGCGCGCCCAGGGGGGAGGGTGCGCCCTCCACCCTCGTGACCGCCTCTGGCACTTCTTGGAGTAGGGTCCAAGTCTCCTGGATCACGTTCGGTGAGAAAATCACGTTCCCGAAGGTTTCATTCCGTTTGGACTGTGTTTGATATTCCGTTTCTTCAAAACACTGAAATAGGCAAAAAACAGCAATTCTGGGTTGGGACTCCGGTTAATAGGTTAGTCCCAAAAATAATATAAAAGTGGAAAATGAACCCCATTATAGTCCAAAACAATAGATAAAGTATCATGGAGCAATCAAAAATTATAGATACGTTGGAGACATATCAGGCATCCCCAAGCTTAATTCCTGCTCGTCCTCGAGTTGGTAAATGATAAAAAGAGAATTTTTGATGCGGAGTGATACGTTGGCATAATTTCAATGTAAATCTTCTTAATTGTGATATGAATATTCAGATCCGAAAGATTCAAGACAAAAGTACATATTGACATAAAAATAATAATACTTCAAGCACACTAATCAAAATAATTATGTCATCTCAAAATAACATGGCCAAAGAAAGTTCATCCCTACAAAATCATATAGTTAGGCTATGCTTCATTTTTGTCACACAAAGATGTTCCCAACTTCTATACCCTCGATGACAAGCCAAGCAATTGTTTCATACTTAAATAATCTCAAGCTTTTTCAACCTTCACGCAATACATGAGCGTGAGCCATGGATATAGCACTATGGGTGGAATAGAATATGATGATGGGGATTGTGTGGAGAAGACAAAAAAGGAGAAAGTCTCACATTGACGAGGATAATCAACGGGCTATGGAGATGCCCACCAATTGATGTCAATATGAGGAGTAGGGATTGCCATGCAATGGATGCACTAGAGCTATGAATGCTCAAAACAAAAGAAAACTAGTGGGTGTGCATCCAACTTGCTTGCTCATGAAGACCTAGGGTATTTGAGGAAGCCCATCGTAGGAATATACAAGCCAAGTTCTATAATGAAAAATTCCCACTAGTATGAAAAAGACAACTTATGAGTCTCACTATATGAAAAACATGGTGCTACTTTGAAGCACAATATATGAGACTCACTACATGAAGAACAAGGTGCTACTTTGAAGCACAAGTGTGGAAAAAGAGATAGTAGCATTGCCCTTTTTTGGGCCTTTTTTTGGCCTTTCTCTTTTTTTGGGCAATACTATAATAATGATGATCATCACACTTCTATTGATTACAACATGAGGATTACAACTCGAAACTAGAACAAGGTATGAATCTATATGAATGCCTTCGGCGGTGTACCGGGATGGTGTAATGAATCAAGAGTGACATGTATGAAAAATAATGCATGGTGGCTTTGCCACAAATACGATATCAACTACATGATCATGCAATGGCAATATGACAAAAGTAATGTATGTCATAATAATGATGAACGGAACGGTGGAAAGTTGCATGGCAATATATATCGGAATGGCTATGGAAATGCGATAATAGGTAGGTATGGTGGCTGTTTTGAGGAAGATATAGGGAGGTTTATGTGTGATAGAGCGTATCGTATCATGGAGTTTGGATGCACTGGCGAAGTTTGCGCCAACTCTCAATGTGAGAAAGGGCAATGCACGGTACCGAAGAGGCTAGCAATGGCGGAAAGGTAAAAGTGTGTATAATCCATGGACTCAACATTAGTCAAAAGAACTCATATACTTATTGCAAAAATTTAGAAGTCATCAAAAATCAAGTACTACGCGCATGCTCCTAGGGGGATAGATTGGTAGGAAAAGACCATCGCTCATCCCCGACCGCCACTCATAAGGATGCACAAGCCAGGTACACTTCATGTTTCAAATTTGTTACACAACTTTAACCATACGTGCATGCTACAGGATTTACCAACTTCAACACAAGTATTTCTCAAATTCACAACTACTCAACTAGCATGACTTTGATATTATTACCTCCATATCTCAAAACAATTATCAAGCATCAAACTTCTCTTAGTATTCAACGCACTCAAAAGAAAGTTTCACATATCTTGAACACCAAGTATATTAACATTAAGCAAATTACCATGCTATTAACAACTCTCAAAATAATCTAAGTGAAGCATGAGAGATCAAGTTTCTTTAAAACAAATCCACCACCGTTCTCTAAAAGATCTAAGTGAAGCACTAGAGCAAAAAATTATCACGCTCAAAAAGATATAAGTGAAGCACTATGAGCAACTATCAAGCTCAAAAGATATAAGTGAAGCACATAGAGTATTCTATCAAATTCCAAATCATGTATGGCTCTCTCAAAAGGTGTGTACAGCAAGGATGATTGTGGTAAACTAACAAGCAAAGACTCAAATAATACAAGATGCTCCAAGCAAAACACATATCATGTTGGTGAATAAAAATATAGCTCCAAGTAAATTACCGATGGAAGTGGACGAAAGAGGGGATGCCTTCCGGGGCATCCCCAAGCTTTGACTTTTTGGTGTCCTTGGATTATCTTGGGGGTGCCATGGGCATACCCAAGCTTAGGCTCTTGCCACTCCTTGTTCCATAATCCATCAAAAGAATTCACCCAAAACTTGAAAACTTCACAACACAAAACTCAATAGAAATCTCGTGAGCTCCGTTAGAGAAAGAAAACAAAAGACTACTTTAAGGTACTGTAATGAAATCATTCTTTATTTATATTGGTGTTAAACCTACTGTATTCCAACTTTTCTATGGAATGTAACCTATTTTACTAACCATAGATTCATCAAAATAAGCAAACAACACACGCAAAACAGAATCTGTCAAAAACAGAACAGTCTGTAGTAATCTGTAAATAACGCAAACTTTTGGAATCCAAAAAATTCTACCAAAATAGGAAGTACTGGACAATTTCTTTATTGATCAGCATCAAAAATAATCAATGCAAAAGAACGTTCCTGTGATTTATTGAAATTTTTCTCATGAGCACAAAGTTTCTGTTTTTCAGTAGAATCAAATCAACTATCATCGTAGGTTATCCTATAGGTCCTACTTGGCACAAACACTAATTAAAACATAAAACCACATCCAAACAGAAGGTAGATGGATTATTTATTCCTGACCATAACCAAAAACAAAAAACACAAAATAAAATTGGGTTGCCTCCCAACAAGCGCTATCGTTTAACGCCCCTAGCTAGGCATAAAAGCAAGGATAGATCTAGGTATTGCCATCTTTGGTAGGCAATCCATAAGTGGCTCTCATGATAGATTCATATGGTAATTTTATTTTCTTTCTAGGAAAGTGTTCCATGCCTTTCTTTAAAGGGAATTGGAATCTAATATTTCCTTCCTTCATATCAATAATTGCACCAATCGTTCTAAGGAAAGGTCTACCAAGAATAATAGGACATGAAGGATTGCAATCTATATCAAGAACGATAAAATCTATGGGCACATAATTCCTATTTGCAACAATAAGAACATCATTAATTCTTTCCATAGGCTTTTTAATAGTGGAATCCGCAAGATGCAAGTTTAGAGAGCAATCATCAAAATCACGAAAATCTAGCAAATCACACAAAGTTTTGGGAATAGTAGAGACACTAGCACCCAAATCACACAAAGCATGAAACTCATAATTTTTAAATTTAATTTTAATAGTAGGTTCCCACTCATCATGGAGTTTCCTATGTATAGAAATTTTCAACTCAAGCTTTTCTTCATAAGATTGCATCAAGGCATCAACAATGTGTTCGGTAAAAGCCTTATTTTGACTATAAGCATGAGGAGAATTTAGCACGGATTGCAACAAGGAAATACAATCAATTGAAGAGCATTTTTCATAATTAAATTCCTTGAGATCCAATATAGTGGGTTTAGCAACATCTAGATTTCTATTTCTTTCAATCCCACTTTTATCAATTTCATCATTAAGATCTAAAAACTCCGAATTCTTAGAACGCCTTCTAGGTAAAGGAAGATCATATTCAGTTTCATCAAGATTCATATTGCAAAAAAGATTTAATAGGGGACACATCAATAACTTTTAGATCTTCATCTTGATTTTCATAGGAATTAGAAGAACACGCTTTAATAAAGGCATCTTTGGAAGCACGCATCCTAGCGGTTCTTTCTTTGCACTCATCAATGGAAATTCTCATAGCTTTGAGAGACTTATTGATATCATGCTTAGGAGGAATAGATCTAAGCTTTAAAGAATCAACATCAAGGGAAATTCTATCAACGTTCCTAGCCAAATCATCAACTTTAAGTAATTTATCTTCAAGCAAAGCATTAAAATTCTTTTGTGAATTCATAAACTCTCTAACACTACTCTCAAATTCAAAGGGCATCTTATCAAAATTTCCATAAGAGTTGTTGTAGTAATTTCCATAATTATTAGAAGGATTACTAGGATAAGGCCTAGGATTAAAATTCCCTCTATACGCGTTGTTTCCAAAACTATTCCTACCAACAAAATTCACATCCATAGATTCATTATTATTCTCAATCAAGGTAGATAAAGGCATATTATTGGGATCAGAAGAAACACTCTTAGCAAATAAATTCATAAGTTCATCCATCTTTCCACTCAAAACATTGATTTCTTCTATAGCATGCACTTTTTTATTAGTAGATCTTTCAGTATGCCATTGAGAATAATTAACCATAATATTATCTAGGAGTTTAGTAGCATCTCCTAAAGTGATTTCCATAAAAGTGCCTCCCGCGGCCGAATCTAAAAGATTTCTAGAAGCAAAATTCAATCCAGCATAAATTTTTTGAATAATCATTCATAAGTTCAAACCATGAGTAGGACAATTACGTAGCATTAATTTCATTCTCTCCCAAGCTTGTGCAACATGTTCATGATCAAGTTGCTTAAAATTCATAATATCGTTCCTAAGAGAGATAATCTTAGTGGGAGGAAAATACTTAGAGATAAAAGCATCTTTGCACTTGTTCCAAGAATCAATACTATTTTTAGGCAAAGATGAAAACCACGCTTTAGCACGATCTCTAAGCGAAAAAGGAAATAGCTTCAATTTAACGACATCATTATCGACATCCTTTTTCTTTTGCATATCACATAAATCAACGAAGCCATTCAGATGAGTAGCGGCATCTTCGCTAGGAAGGCCGGCGAATTGATCTTTCATAACAAGATTCTACAAAGCAGTATTGATTTCACAAGATTTGGTATTGGCAAGAGGAGCAATCGGAGTGCTAAGGAAATCATTATTATTGGTATTGGTGAAGTCACACAATTTGGTGGCATCTTGAGCCATCGCGATGAACAAGCAAACTAACACACGAGCAAACAAAAGGGAAAAGGGAAAAAGAGGAGGAGATTGGGAAAGAGAGGGCGAATAAAATGGCAAAGGTGAAGTGGGGGAGAGGAAAACGAGAGGCAAATGGCAAATAATGTAATGCAAGAGATAGGGATTGCGATGGGTACTTGGTATGTTGACTTTTGCGTAAGCCTCCCCGGCAACGGCGCCAGAAATTCTTCTTGCTACATCTCGAGCTTGCGTTGGATTTCCCTGAAGAGGAGAGGATGATGCAGCAAAGTAGCGTAAGTATTTCCCTCAGTTTTTGAGAACCAAGGTATCAATCCAGTAGGAGACCACGGGCAAGTCCCTCGTACCTGCACAAAACGATAGCTACTCACAACCAACGCTTAGGGGTTGTCAATCCCTTCACGGTCACTTACGAGGGTGAGATCTGATAGAGATAATATTTTTGGTATTTTTGGTATAAAGATGCAAAGTAAAAAGTAAAAGCAAAAGCAAGTAAATAAAGTGATGGAGATTGATATGATGAGAATAGACCCGGGGGCCATAGGTTTCACTAGTGGCTTCTCTCAAGAGCATAAGTATTCTACGGTGGGTGAACAAATTATTGTTGAGCAATTGACAGAATTGAGCATAGTTATGAGGTTATCCAGGCAATGATCATGTATATAGGCATCACGTCCGTGACAAGTAGACCGAAACGATTCTGCATCTACTACTATTACTCCACTCATCGACCGCTATCCAGCATGCATCTAGAGTATTAAGTTAAAAACAGAGTAACGCCTTAAGCAAGATGACATGATGTAGAGGAATAAATTCATGCAATATGATAAATACCCCATCTTGTTATCCTCGATGGCAACAATACAATACGTGCCTTGCAACCCTTTCTGTCACTGGGTAAGGTCACCGCAAGATTGAACCCAAAGCTAAGCACTTCTCCCATTGCAAGAACTACCAATCTAGTTGGCCAAACCAAACGAATAATTCGAAGAGACTTGCAAAGATAACTCAATCATACATAAAAGAATTTAGAGAAGAATCAAATATTTTCCATAGATAAGCTGGATCATAAACCCACAATTCATCGGTTTGAACAAACACACCGCAAAAAGAAGATTACATTGAATAGATCTCCACAAGAGAGGGGGAGAACATTGTATTGAGATCCAAAAAGAGAGAAGAAGCCATCTAGCTACTAACTATGGACCCGAAGGTCTGAAGTAAACTACTCATACTTCATCGGAGGGGCTATGGTGATGATGTAGAAGCCCTCCGTGGTGGATGCCCCCTCCGGCGGAGCTCCGGAACAGGCCCCAAGATGGGATCTCCTGGATACAGGAAGTTAGGGCGGTGGAATTAGGTTTTTGGCTCTGTCCCCGATCTGTTGGGGGTACGTAGGTATATATAGGAGGAAGGAGTACGTCGGTGGAGCGTCAGGGGGCCCACGAGGCAGGGGGCGCGCCCAGGGGGGAGGGCGCGCCCCCCATCCTCATGACCGCCTTTGGCACTTCTTGGAGTAGGGTCCAAGTCTCCTGGATCACGTTCGATGAGAAAATCACGTTCCCGAAGGTTTCATTCCGTTTGGACTCCGTTTGATATTTCGGTTCTTCGAAACACTGAAATAGGCAAAAAACAACAATTCTGGGTTGGGCCTCCGGTTAATAGGTTAGTCCCAAAAATAATATAAAAGTGGAAAATAAAGCCCATTATAGTCCAAAAAATAGATAAAGTAGCATGGAGCAATCAAAAATTATAGATATGTTGGAGACGTATCACTGCTCACCTATTTTCAAAAGATATACAGTAACAGTTTGTGTAATTTGAATAGATATGTGCCAGTAGCCCCCGAGACTTGAAGCGGTTAGGACTAACCAATTTGAGGATCGTTTGAACCGCAGGTTCTCAAAGAGAAGAACAGTGTACTGTCCCAGGAGCTCGAAGCAAACCGGACACAATTGAATGTTGTTGTTGCCGAGCTTGAAGAGATGAAGCGCGCTCCGATGACCGGAGGTGAAAAGAAGAAACTGAAGGAGGAATTGAATAAGCAAGCCAAAGAGATAAAGAGCTTAAAGGCTCAACTCTTGGATGCACAAAAGGAAAATCAGAAGTTAAAGGGTGGCATATTCGGTATGACTCTATAATCATCCAGAGGACTTTATATGGTCCTATAATACGGAGTGTAATAATGTTGCTCTTGCAGGTCTATTAACCGGCCGTTGCAAAGAAGAAGTGTCCGCGTTCCAAGGCAGCGTTCTAAAAGAACTATCGAAAGTGCACGAGCGGGCCCGGAAATCCATGAAGAGCATGGTCAAAGCCCTATGGCCATTCGATGTCCCTCCTCCCCCCTGAAAGTATGGAGGGGTTGGCGGACCTGTTCAAGGGTGCTCGGTGTCGGTTCGAGTTATGGAAGATGTCCGCATGCTGGGAAGGTGCACGAGAGGCATGGGCAATGGTGAAGACGCTCTACACCGGACTCGATCCAAATCATATGGCCCGAGTTGGACCTCAGGGACCAGTTGGAAAACAAATTCCTGGAAGCTTGGTATATGACCAAGTTATGATTGCGGTGAAGTATTCACAAGAAGACTGCAAGCTAGATAGTCTTATAGATGATGTAGAAAAAGAGTAGGCGTTTGATTTGATGTAACAATTTACTTTATCATCGAACTTTTATCTCCAGCTGAACTTTGTAAAAAAAATTCATCGCAGGCCTTCGGCTTTAACCTCCTAACCAAGAAGTTGGAGTGTTTCCGGATAATATAAGAAGTATTTAGTATGTTCGGAAACCAGGCAATCTGGGCATATTGCTCAAACAGACAAAATGGGTTCGGATAGTTATGTTATATTACTTCTTAACATAAGAAACATCTTCCAAGGAAAATAGTTCCATTATGGGTTCCTTTCCTTGGGTCGGCATGCCTAGGCTTGTACCGAAATTAGGGACAACCTATCTTGTATTTGTTGTAGATGCAAAACATTCCATTGTTCTTTGCCGACCAATTATTCCCTTAAGAATGCTAGCTTTCGGCTTCACCCATCTGAGGTACAGGTCTGGATAACCCGGTTGTAACAATCACAGAGGTACTCCCTTTACACCCTAGCCGAACAATCGGGAACATAGGGTATAAGCACAGGAGTGAGGCAACCCAGCTAGGCAAAAACTTAAGTCGTAGAGGTGCATATAATGGCAAAAGATGTGTAAAACAACCGACATAAACGATGCAAGCTGTATGCTTTTAATAATAATAATAAGCTTCCTTAAAGAAGCCCCCAAGTATAATGGGGTGTATACATTTAAAGATGTGTACCCCTAATAGTGCGGTAGATCCGAACACTCCCTGGGATATAAAAAGGGAAAAAGAAAAAAGAGAGGAGTAAGGAAAATCCTAGTCAAAGTAAAATATAAAGAGGCCGAACTATGCATAAAATCTTTGGAGCCACGCGACGTTCCATGGGTTCAGCTCAAGGCGATTATCCGCTGCATTGCAAAGGTGATAGGATCCTCCTGTAAGGACTTCATCTATAATAAAGGGGCCCTCCCATTTTGGTTCGAGCTTGTCCTTTTTCTTTTACAGGAGGCGTAAAACAAGTTCTCCGACATTGTACGTCTTAGCCCGCACTTCCCTGCTTTGGCATCGCTTGGCCTGTTGTTGATAGAATGTGGAACGAGCCTTTGCAACATCATGCTCCTATTCAAGTTCGTCTAGGTCATCCTGTCGATCTAATTCGGCTTCTCTCTCTTCATACATGCGCACTCGAGGTGAGTCATGAATAATATCGCAGGGCAATACAGCCTCTGTGTCGTACACCATAAAGAAGGGTGTGTATCCGGTTGTTTGATTCGGTGTGGTCCGCAGACCCCAGAGTACAGAATCGAGTTCCTCAACCCAGTTCTTATTGGATTCTCGTAAGGAGCGCACTAGTCTGGGCTTAATGCCACTCATGATCAGACCATTGGCCCATTCGCCGTTTGTTTGAGGGTGGTATACGGATGCATAGTCGAGTATAATGCCCAACTTAGCGCACCAGGTTTTCACCTCATCAACTGTAAAATTGGAGCCATTATCAGTGATGATACTGTGCGAGACACCGTAATGATGCACCACGCTGGATATAAAATCAATCACTGGCCCTGCTTCATCTATTTTTACTGGTTTGCCCTCTATCCATTTAGTGAATTTGTCGACCATTACCAGTAAGTATTTCTTTTTGTGGCTACCCCCTTTAAGGGGACCGACCATATCAAGCCCCTAGACCGCAAAGGGCTAGGTAATGGGGATTGTTCTTAAGGCAGTAGGAGGCATATGACTTTGGTTGGCAAAAAGCTGACAGCCCACACAACGTTGGACAAGGGCATGTGCGTATGCCCGGGTTGTTGGCCAGAAAAAACCTGTCCTGAAAGCTTTTCTTACGAGGGCCCAAGCTGCGGCATGATGACCGCCGAGACCAGCATGTATTTCTGCCAAGACTTGCCATCCCTCTTCTTCGGAGATACACCTTTGAAGGACTCCGGTGGTGCTCTTTTTATACAGTTCTCCCTCGTGCACTTTAAAGGCTTTAGAGCGCCGAACTATGCAACAGGCTTCATTCTGATCATCGAAAGCTCATGCGTATTAAGGTAGGTCAGGAAGGGTTCAGTCCAAGGAGCAATAACATCCATGATCTCATGAGCAGAGGGTGTTACTTCGATATCCGATCCCCCGATGGTATCTTTCCTATGTTCGGCTGTTGGATGTGTGACCAAGTCCATACTTGATTCTCTGCTCTCGCCCTGCCATACTATGGATGGCTTAAAAAGTCTTTCCACAAAAGTCTTAGGTGGGACAGGGTTGCACTTAGCGCCCATGCGAGTGAGGATGTCGGCTGCCTGGTTACTGTCCCGAGCGACGTGGTGGAATTTGAGTCCCTCGAACCGGGCTAATATTTTTAATACAACATTTCAGTATGCCATCATTTTTGGGTCCTTTGCATCAAACTCTGCATTGACCTCAGAAATTGTGTGGTTCGAATCGCCGCACACCTCGAGGCATTGTATACCCATGGATACAGCCATGCAAAGACCGTGTAGGAGTGCCTCGTATTCGGCTGCATTGTTGGAGTCTGTATACATGATTTGTAACACGTAGCAGACTGTGTCCGCGGTGGGGGATGTCAAAATGACGCCAGCCCCCAAGGCGGCTAGCATTTTGGAACCGTCAAAGTACATAGTCCAGTTGGAGTATGAAATGTATTCTTTAGGGAGTTCGGCTTCTGTCCATTCGGCAACGAAGTCAGCCAGCACCTGAGATTTAATAGCCCGATGTGGCTTGTATGCTATTTCGAACGGCAAAAGTTCGATGGCCCATTTAGCTGTGCGGCCAGTGGCGTCCCTGTTGTTGATAGTGTCGTTAAGTGGTACTTCCGATGCCACTGTGATCGAACCCTCTTGAAAATAGTGGCGTAGTTTTTGGGACGCCATGAAGACCGTATAGGCTATATTTTGGTAGTGGGGTTATCAGGATTTGCATGGTGTAAGGACCTCCGATACATAATAGACTGGTTTTTGGGTGGGGAATTTATGTCCCTCTTCCCCTCGTTCAACGACGAGTACGACACTGACTACCTGGTTGGTTGCCGAGATATACAACAACATAGGCTCGCCAACGCCTAGGGCAGCAAGAATTGGGTTGCTTGCGAGTAGGGCCTTGATTTCTTCCAATCCGGCTATGGCAGCATTCGTCCATTCAAAGTTATCAGTGCATCAGCTTGTAGAGTGGTAAAGCTTTTTCTCCTAATCTAGAGATGAAGCAGCTCAAGGCCGCAACGCACCCTGCTAGTTTCTGGACATGCTTTAGCTCGGTTGGTATGGCCAGTTGTGACAAGGCTCTTATATTAGCTGGGTTTGCTTCGATTCCTCTATGGGAAACAATGAACCCTAGCAATTTTCCAGCTGGAACACTGAAGACACATTTCTCCGGATTGAGGCATATGTCGTATGCCCAGAGGTTTTCGAAGGTGAGGCGAAGATTGTCGATTAGTGTTTTGACGTGTTTTGTCTTGATGACCACGACGTCCACATATGCTTTGACTGTTTTGCCGATTTGTTTTTCCAAGCATGTTTGAATCATACGTTGGTAAGTGGCCCCCGTGTTTTTGAGACCAAAGGGCATAGTGTTGAAGCAGAAGGGGCCATACGGGGTGATGAATGATGTTGCAGCATGATCTGATTCCTTCATTTCAATCTGATGGTATCCGTAATAGGCATTTAGGAAACACAATGAATCGTGTCATGCGGTTGCATCGATTATTTGGTCAATGCGGGGCGACGGGAAATGATCTTTAGAGCAGGCCTTATCGAGGTCCTTGAAGTCGGCATAAAGGCGCCAGGATTTGTCCTTCTTTGGTACCATGACCAAATTGGCTAACCAGTCTGGGTGTTTGATTTCCCTGATGAACCCGGCTTTTAGCAGTTTGGCTAGCTCTTCTCCCATGGCTTGACGCTTGGGTTCGGAAAATCACCGAAGTGTTTGCTTCACGGGTTTAAACCCCTTGATTATGTTTAGGCTGTGTTCAACCAGCCTGCTGGGATGCCTGGCATATCTGAAGGGTGCCAGGCAAAAATATCCCAATTATCGCGTAGAAAAGTGCGTAAAGCAGCTTCTAGTGCCGGATCCAGCTGTCCTCCCATAGACGTTGAATTGTTGGGGTCCGCCAGGTGCACTTGAAATTTGACTATTTCCTCTGCTCGCTTGAAGGAGGTGGCTTTAGGCCTTTTGTCGAGGATCACATTGTTCTTGTCCACCGTGGACCGTAGGGTGGTTAGTTCTTCGATCGCTAAGGCTTCGGATAACGCCTCAAGGGCCAAGGATACGGTTTTGTTTTCGGCACGGAGTGCTTTGTCCGGGTCGCTCGAGATTGTGATGATTCCATTGGGTCCGGGCATTTTGATCTTCATATACCCGTAATGGGGTATAGCCTAGAAGCGCGAGAAGGCATCCCGTCCAAGCATGGTGTGATACCCACTTCTGAAGGGGACCACATGAAAGAGCAACTCTTCAGATCTGTAGTTTTCGGGCGTGCCGAACACCACATCCAATGTAATTCTCCCAGAGCATCGTGCTTCTCGACTGGGGATGATACCGCGAAAGGTGGTATTGCTTTGCTCGATGCCTGCTCTATCAATCTGCATTTTGTTGAGCGTATCTTCATAGATGAGGTTAAGCCCACTACCGCCGTCCATGAGCACTTTAGTAAGCCGAAAACCATCCACAATGGGGTTCAGGACTAGGGCGGCGGGTGCTCGGACTGTCCAAGCTTTTGGTTCGTCTTCGGCGGTAAAGGTTATTGCCGGGTAGTTCCATGGGCTCAGTGCGGTAACTTGGTGGACTTCGGCGAGGTCGCAGAGTGCCCTTTTTCATTGATTATTTGAAGAAAAGGTCTCGAAGACTGTGAGGATGTTGAAATTGTCCCTCTCTGGGGAGTATTTCCCTAGAGTGGTGGTGGTGAGGATGGCCTCAGCACTTTTTGCTACTTGCAGTAGTGCCCAACATGCTCGAAGGCTATGGTTGGGTGTGTGCTTGGATCGCATGTATCAGACAGGGCTTGTTGAGGTGTTCGTCCAGAACGGATTTGTATCCCGTAAAGGGTTTATTTTCTCTGCTGACAGACTGATGATCGGATGCCCTACTAGGGTGCGTCCGTTTAGTCCGGGCCGCATACTGCTTAAAGGCAGCGGGCTCTAGCTGAGTCTTCTGGGCCTTCCATGTGCTTTCCATCGTGCAATACTTTTGCACTACCTGTGACAATTCTGAGAAATTCTGTATTTGACGACGGTTGAGGGCATTCAGTATTCCCTCGTTGGTACAATTGCGATGGAAGATCGAAACTGCATCATGATTGCAGCAATCTTCAATCTTGCTTTTAACAAGTAGGAATCTGGCCCAAAAGTGATGGACCGTTTCCTGAGGTTGTAGCCGCACATACATCAGGTCGTATATGTCTGGAGGCCCTGAGTTGCTTGGAGAGTATTGATTATGGTGGGTGAGTGGGTTAAAATTTGAATCCCGACCCACATCAGCGCTTGGAGCCTCAAAAATCTCCGAGGTGATAAGTTCGGATCCGGGGAGATCGAAGTGCTCCCCCGATCCGGTATCCGAGCCAGAGTTCGGGGGACTTGAAGTCCCGCCTGATGGTAGAATATCTAGCTCGAGAGGTTCGGAGGTTTGAACATATTTGGTTCTCAGCATAGGGGGAGAAGTGTCCTCGGCTCGTTCCTCAACGACCGCTACCAGGTGGGTGATCGGCGGGCGATGGATCTCCCTCTTGTCAGGCTTAAGCCCGATCCGACCATAATCTGTTGAAACCCCCAGGGCAGCAATGTGGTCTAGCAGCTCATTTAAGGACGAGACGTGTGACGGATCCATCTTTTCGGAGCACTTGAGATTGATGCGAGGATGATGTTCGACGGTCATAGGGGGTGATGTAGACTTAACAGACGTACATGCGCCTATGATGAAACTGCCGAGCTGGAGGACCTGCCCAAAAGCCAGGCTCCTTCCAGAGGTAATATTGTTGTTGTTGACTAGACGAGCCATAGATCGCTTTTTCGGGACTACACAACAGAGCTCTCAATGAAAGCACCAATGCCGGTGTCAAAACCGGCAGATCTCGGGTAGGGGGGCCCAAGTTGTGCGTCTAAGAATCGATGGTAACAGGGGATGAAGGGACACAATGTTTACCCAGGTTCGGTCCCTCTCAAAGGAGGTAAAACCCTACTTCCTGCTAGATTGTATTTGTTGAGTATCGGGGTTACAAGAGTTGATCTACCTTGAGATCGTGATGGCTAAACCCTAGCTGGTCTAGCCTATGAGTATTGTTATGATAGCCTCTATGGACTAAACCCTCCGGTTTATATACACACCAGAGGGATCTAGGGTTTGTATAAAGTTGGTTACAAGGGAAGGAAACAATACATTCGGACTCTAATCTTGCCGTTCAAGTATACAGGAGTCTTATCCGAACACGGGGGATGGCCTTCAGCTTTTATCTTCATGGCCCATCTAGCCCGGCCTGTATCCTCGAGCCGGACACCTGGGGACCCCCGAAACCAGGACTCCCTCACTGCCCGAATGAGTGTGTAAGGGCTCCATGAGTCCCACACCCATTATGCCCCGAGCAGATATTCAAAGGGGATGAAGACGGGTGTGATAAGTTAGAGAATACACTTTTATGGGAGATATGTCCCTGTAATAATGGGATGATCATACTCGCAGATAGTTACTAAACTACTAACATTTCATCTACCTATAAAAAGGGCAGCCACACCTCTATCAAGGATCAAGTCATTCCAGGAGCAATAAGACCATAGCAAGCTAATTAAAATAGATCTACCACTACTAGGGAAAAGCCTAGCAGTAGCGCGGGTCTAAGGGCTATAAGTAGCACGGGGAACTATGCTACTGATATGGCGCTACAGCTAATGTTTAGCAGCAGCGCATTTTGACATGCGCTACTACTATACCTACTTAGCAGTAGCGCTTTCCATACCAGCGCTTAGCAGTAGCATTTTCCTGTCCAACACTAAAGAGCGCTACTACTATATTTTCGCATATCTTTTTTTGCTACGTATTTGCGATGTTTTTGTACATGTTTTAGTAGTATTCTAATCATATCATAAACATGCAATATGCTCATCATATCATACACATAATAGTCTCATCATATCATCCAACACAAATCATGTCGTCACATCATAATCATGATAGAGCTATACAAGTTACATGACATGTCTCATCATACATAATGTAGTACTTCTTGAGGTGTCGGTTTGTATCCCTCTCTCGCACTAGCATGAACCTAAACTTAGTATTTTCCGCTTCGGCTCTGCTATTGAACCCTCTCCGGCTGTCGCTCGGAAACCGGTACACCTGGGCCTGACACTCCGGCCACTCGCCGTATACTCCTGGCGTAGCACTTCTTTGCCATCGATGATCTATGTACATGCATCGTCACATGAGTCAATAATATGCAACATATATAGTTGAGCAATAGAAAGAGACAGAGTTGGCAAGAATAGAAGCAACATATCATAAGCATAAATAACAAAGTTCATCGTACCCAAAATGCCCTAACTAGAGTGATTGTTGCTAGTTGAGGAGAACGGTTTAATTACATCACAAGTAAAGTTTTGTCGTGCATAACTCAAAGTTTCGTCATAGAGAAAGTATGGACTAAGTAGATACATTGTCATATATCGTCAATCACTCCAACATGTTGTGCCATCCATCCAAGTCAGGGAGATAGTCCTCGAGCACAGTGAAAGGCTTCAGGTCGAGACGTTGAGCGGCTACGCATGTTCGGACGTCTTCCTGTGACATTTGCCCTTCTTCATAGAACATCCCTATTTTTTCGAGCACCTCCTTCATGATGATTTGGGCAAGTTCACGCTGGATGTGATAGAACTCAACTCGGAGTTGATGATCTGGGATATCTCCTAGTTTCTTTGCCCATTGCAGAATATTGGCATCATCGGATCTAGGTGACATGCAAAGGTTCTCCTGATCCCATCTGTACTCCAGCATGTGGTGGAGGACATATAATCCATCACTGATAGTACCACTAGGTCGCTGGATGCAGCAGAAGTCGGTCTTATGTCCGAAGGCGGGTGCGCGGTTCCTTGTCTTTTTGAGCATGATCTCTCCACCCCGTAGGCCATAGCTAAAGATAGCACTGTCGAGAACAGACTTGATGTGGGTGTAATCCTTTTTCTTCATGTTCTTCGACGAGTCCAAGTAAAGAGCATGGGAGAATCGGGGGTAAAGGATGATGAGGACGGCACGTCAGTCACTGTGCAAACTAAGTACACCTCAAGTTAGCCTCCACGCATGCAAATGGATGATTGAAATCGAAGGAAGGATATCCGCGGATGACTTACATGGGATGATAAGGCACGATAATCGTCTCCTTGTCCTTATTGCCGACCATGAAATCAGCGATGTAGTTACTCGCGTATTCAAGGTGCTTTGGGAAGACTGCCAAGAAGCCCTCGTGCATGAAGTACGGGTCAGCGACGCAGATATAAGGTATCTGCTCAATCTTGATGATGTAGTTCATGTACAAGGCAAAAAGGCGGACACACGTAAAATCCAGCTTTTTCAAGTGAAACATGTCGAAGATGTAATCGAATCGAAGGAAGAACTTCTCTGTGGGGAATGTGTCAACGTACAACCTTTGTTGTGGCACGTTAACCACGTAGAGCGGGTATCCTGGATTTTCCAAGGCGATCGGGATTTTCTCTCTCCACAGCACATCGTCATGGAGTCTCCTTAGATTGCCGTATATGGCCTCTACCGCTGCCTTAGGTAGGATCGGATCACTAGGGATATGATATTTCGCCGCAACTATGATAGGTATATGGTCTTCAACCCGAGGCTGCGGAGGCGACTGGCTCATAGAAGCAGCTTTGCCTTTCCTCGATCTCTTCCTATGCTTCTTTGCTACTGGAAGTGAGCCTATAATACGTTCATCCTCCGGCAATTCAGGCACCAACTCATAACACTCAAACCCTGAGTACTCATACTATTGAGCCATCAATCCTCCATCATCATAGGCGCCAGTATTGAGATATTGTAGAGGGCCATCATCATCCTCATCGATGGCATGGATATCATGCATTGCTTCTTCAACGGCGGCGACATCATCAGCGACTAATGGAACCTCTTCCTCACATTGTACGCTATCACCCGGCACGACAGACGACGCTAATTGGGTAGGTGGGGTGTTGGTGTTCATACCTTGCTGAGGCTGCGTGGTCATGGGTGTGCTCCTAACAAAGCAGACTCTTTGGCCACAACAGGACCCAACTCTTGCAATCACCAAGACGCTGCGGGGTCTTGTCGTCATCTCCCCCTAGTGCTACCGGAGGAGCCAAACTCTCGTGGCCCGGTTTGGCACTGGCCACGGAAACCTTGAAGATGTCAAGGGGGATCGGCCGGCTATGGAACATATATTCCTTCAGCCTCACTATCGTCCCTTTCCCACGTCCACCTTCTGGCCGCTGATGGTGTATAGTATGGTGCACAGGGTTACGTCGGCCTGCAAAGACATGTCTGCGACGTGAGACATCAGAAAGGCAACGGAAATGGGAGATTATACATATATTGAAGAGGGCCGGTGTGACAGGTATACCGTGAGGGCATCGAGCTCAGCCAAAGATGATGCCCCGTCGAGCATGCCAGAGATGGAGGACGGGCTGCTATGAGCAGGTGCGGGAGCAGATGCAGGAGCAGGTGCGGTTGCGTGAGTAGGTGCTGGTGCAATGCTAAATGAGCTGCTCCCGAAGAAGTTAGAAAGGAGAAAGTCCGCTGCCTCTTTATTTGGATTTTGTGTGCTCCAACTGACGATAGCCGGAATCAAGACACTATACGGAGTTGCCAATTCCTCTCTTGCGGCAGCTACCGTTGCTTTGACTGTCTTATCTGATTTCTTATCAACCGCAATCTCAACCTTCCTCTCGATGTTTTCTTCTTTTAACCTCCATCTTTCCTTTTTCTCCTTGGTTGTCTCACGGTAGTACTTCTTCCACGTGGCGCCATCTACGACGACGTGCACGCATCCATATGACGGCTGAGTGTCCATCGGAAGTCCTTTCAATATGTTCAAGGCCCGGTTGAATGGGGTGTCCCACTTGGGCCTCGCCAACGCCTCAGACAGCAAGTCACTTCCGGCCGCAATCCTGTGCTGCTCTTTCTGCAAAAGGAACGTGGATCATATACAAATGTGACTAAACGTGCAGTCGAATTGATCAGAAGCTAAAATTAGGGGGTAAAATAATAATTACCAGCAGTCTCATGAACTCCTTTGTGATCGCGTCCATATCGAAACCTTGTTGACTGGGTCCCAATGGTACCGGGCCCTGATGACGTCACGCTCCTGCGAGATGGTGAACTCCGCCAAGGGGTCTTGAATCCCTAGACTTTCACATTTCGCGTCCTCCTTGGCCCATATGTACCTCTTCCCCGCGTAACCATGGCTTTCGAGGTGGTGGCACCCCATGTTCCTCTCTTGAAGCCCCTTCATGTACTCTGACTTTTCTTTGGCAGCTTCAGCAACACAAGCCTTCTTGAATATTTCAAACTACTCTTCCGTAATTGTTGGATTATCTTTTACAATCACGGAGAAGGGTTCCTTTTTGGCGATGATCCGATGTTTCACCCTTACTTTCTAGGCGGACAACGCGCCACTAAACTTGCCCATGGCGCATTTTTTTATCTTCGTCATTGCCAGGTCTTGTCACGGTCGAGTATATTTGATTTCATCCCGGCCCGGGAACAAGAATACCTGGTGCGGCTTCCTTAGGAGGGAGTGCTCCATATTTGGTATCTTCTTTAATTTCTCATCGTTGATGGTGGCGGTTGCCCATAGGATGCAACCTATTTGATTGTCGTAGCACGTGCGCGCGCTTCCGCAGGCTCTTTTGGCACAAAATTGCCGGACTCCACCTCTGTGACCACCAGTCTAGTAGTGTTGAGCTGATTTGGGCGCCGTATCCTCTTCGGCTTCGGTTCTATACCAGCTTCACCAGTCTCGGTGCCGGTCTCGGTGTCGGTCTCGATGCCGGTCTCAGTCTTGGATGTGACATGTGGGCCCTACAACAACCATTGCTCCTTGAGAAGGTTCAAATAGGCGTCTGCCGCCTCATAGATGTTGCAATCACCATAACCCTATCCTTCATCATTGCTAGCCATGTTTCCTACGATTAAATCTAGTCAATTAATTCTAGACCTAATAAAATGAATAATGACACAAAAAGGTCTATGTTTTGCATGAATGTTGATTCATCCCGTTTGTGGATAATCCCGGGCACTCGATATGTCCTAGTTTGTAGCACAAGTTATGCCGAAATTCACGGAAAATTTCGTCATGACCTTTGCTACAAAGTGGACAAATCGAGCGCCTGAAATTTGCTAGAACGGAAATCAACATTCCGGCCAAACATAGGCCACTCGGCTTCATTCCCTCTAAACAACAAAAGGCCACTTGCGCACAATTGAACCACTTCAACGTTGCATATAACAGGACCACTTAAGAACCTGTACATGAGCAACTAATAAAAAATATGCCCTAATAAAAATTATGAACCCTAGAACTCAATTTCTGTCCTAAATTTCAAATTATGAACCCTAGAACTCAATTCAAATTATGTCCTAAATTTTTGTCATAATAAAAAAAGCAATAACAATTAAAACCTACTAGACTTGCAGCACTAATATAATTTTATATTTTTATACTGGATCTTTTCTCTAAACCAAACCCTACTACCATAATTAACATCTAATTCAAAAACTAAGTTAGAAGAAAATTCAGCTAACTACTAATAGAACAAAATTCAGTTAACTTTAGTGCTCTATAATGATGAAATGAAAAAAATTCAGTTAACTACTAATTTTATTCATTTAGGTCATTCATTTAACTTCACCTAATTAACCTACTATACCACTACTACTAGGAGCACTACTAACCTAATTAACCTAGTAAAACTCTACTGTCCTAGCTAAAAAACATCTATAACATCTACTAGTAGCACTACTGCCCTAACCTAATTAACATCTACTAGTACCACTATATTGTTGGGGAACGTAGTAATTTAAAAAAAATCTACACACACGCAAGATCATGGTGATGCATAGCAACGAGCAGGGAGGGTGAGTCCACGTACCCATGTAGACCAAAAGTGGAAGCGTTAGCACAACACAGTTGATGTAGTCGTACGTCTTCACGATCCGACCGATCCAAGCACCGAATGTATGACACCTCCGAGTTCAGCATATGTTTAACTCGATGACGTCCCACGAACTCCGATCCAGCAGAGCTTCACGGGAGAGTTTCATCATCATGACGGCGTAATGATGGTGATGATGTTGCTACCGACGCAGGGCTTTGCCTAAGCACCGCTACGATATGACCGAGGTGGAATATGGTGGAAGGGGGCACCGCACACGGCTGGGAGAGATCAACAGATCAACTTGTGTGTCTATGGGGTGCCCCTTGCCTCAGTATATAAAGGAGGAGAGGAGGGGAGGGGCCGGCCCTCTCTATGGCGCGCCCTGGCTTCCATGTAGTAGGAGTAGGAGTCAAGGAAAGGGAAAAGAGAAGAGAAGGAAGGAGGGGCACAGCCCCTCCCCCTAGTCCAATTCGAACTAGGCCTTGGGGGGCGCGCAGCCTCCCCTCTATCTTTCCCCTAAAGCCCAATAAGGCTCATATACTCCCCGGCGAATTCCCGTAACTCTCCGGTACTCCGATAAATACCCAAATCACTCAGAACCTTTCCAATGTCCGAATATAGTCGTCCAATATATCGATCTTTACGTCTCGACCATTTCGAGACTCCTCGTCATGTCCCCGATCTCATCCGGGACTCCTAACTACCTTCGGTACATCAAAACACAAAACTCATAATATAAATCGTCACGGAACTTTAAGCGTGCGGACCCTACGGGTTCGAGAACTATGTAGACATGACCGAGACACGTATCCGGTCAATAACCAATAGCATAACCTGGATGCTCATATTGGCTCCTACATATTCTACGAAGATCTTTATCGGTCAAAGCGCATAACAACATACGTTGTTCCCTTTGTCATCAGTATGTTACTTGCCCGAGATTCGATCGTCGGTATCTCAATACCTAGTTCAATCTTGTTACGGGAAAGTCTATTTACTCGTTATGTAATGCATCATCCCGCAACTAACTCATTAGTCACATTGCTTGCAAGGCTTATAGTGATGTGCATTACCGAGAGGGCCCGGAGATACCTCGCCGACAATCAGAGTGACAAATCCTAATCTCGAAATACGCCAACTCAACAAGTACCTTCGGAGACACCAGTAGAGCACATTTATAATCACCCAGTTACGTTGTGACGTTTGGTAGCACACAAAGTGTTCCTCCGGTAAACGGGAGTTGCATAATCTCATAGTCATATGAACATGTATAAGTCATGAAGAAAGCAATAGAAACATACTAAATGATCAAGTGCTAAGCTAACGGAATGGGTCAAGTCAATCACATCATTCTCTAATGATGTGATCCCGTTAATCAAATGACAACTCATGTCTATGGCTAGGAAACTTAACCATCTTTGATTCAACGAGCTAGTCAAGTAGAGGTATACTAGTGACATTATGTTTGTCTATGTATTCACACATGTACTAAGTTTTCGGTTAATACAATTCTAGCATGAATAATAAACATTTATCATAAAATAAGGAAATAAATAATAACTTTATTGTTGCCTCTAGGGCATATTTCCTTCAGTCTCCCACTTGCACTAGAGTCAATAATCTAGTTCACATCACCATGTGATTTAACACCAATATTCACATATGTATGTGATTAATACCCATAGTTCACATCGTCATGTGATCAACACCCAAAGGGTTTGATAGAGTCAATAATCTAGTTCACATTGCTATGTGATTAACACCCAAAGAGTACTAAGGTATGATCATGTTTTGCTCGTGAGAGAAGTTTAGTCAACGGGTCTATCACATTCAGAGCCATATGTATTTTGCAAATATTCTATGTCTACAATGCTCTACACGGAGCTACTCTAGCTAATTGCTCCCACTTTCAATATGTATCCAGACTGAGACTTAGAGTTATCTGGATCGGTGTAAAAGCTTGCACCGATGTAACTCTTTACGACGGGCTTTTTTATCACCTCCATAATCGAGAAATATTTCCTTAGTCCTTACTAAGGATATTCTTGATCGTTGTCTAGTGATCTACTTCTAGATAAAAAATTGTACTCCCTTGCCAAACTCAGAGCAAGGTATATAATAGGTCTAGTACACAGCATAGCATACTTTATAGAACCTATGACTGAGGCATAGGGAATGACATTTCATTCTTTTTCTATTTTCTGCCATGGTCGGGTTTTGAGTCTTACTTAACTTCACACCTTGCAACACAGGCAAGAACTCCTTCTTTGACTGTTCCATTTTGAACTACTTCAAAATCTTATCAAGGTATGTGCTCATTGAAAAATCTTATCAAGCGTCTTGATCTATCTCTATAGATCTTGATGCTCAATGTGTAAGCAGCTTCACCGAGGTATTTCTTTGAAAAACTGTTATTCAAGTATCCTTTTATGCTATCAGAATTTCTATATTGTTTCCAATCAACAATATGTCATCTACATATAGTTTTAGAAATGCTACAGAGCTCCCACTCGCTTTCTTATAAATACAGGCTTCTCCAAAAGTCTGTATAAAACCATATGCTTTGATCAACTCATCAAAGCGCATATTCTAACTCTGAGATGCTTGCACCAGTCCATAGATGGATCGCTGGAGCTTGCACATTTTGTTAGCACCTTTAGGATTGACAAAACCTTCTGGTTGCATCATATACAACTCTTCTTTAATAAATCCATTAAGGAATGCAGTTTTGACATCCATTTGCCAGATTTCATAAAATGTGGCAATTGCTAACATGATTCGGTCAGACTTAAGCATCAATACGAGTAAGAAAATCTCATCGTATTCAACACCTTGAACTTGTCGAAAAACTTTTTGCGACAAGTCTAGCTTTGTAGATAGTAACACTACTATCAGCGTCTGTCTTCCTCTTGAAGATCCATTTATTTTCTATGGCTTGCCGATCATCGGGCAAGTCCACCAAAGTCCAGACTTTGTTCTTGTACATGGATCCCATCTCAGGTTTTATGGCCTTCAAGCCATTTCGCGGAATCTGGGCTCATCATCGCTTCCTCATAGTTCGTAGGTTCATCATGGTCTACTAACATGAATTCCAGAATAGGATTATCGTACCACTCTGGTGCGGACTATACTTTGGAAGACCTATGAGGTTCTGTAATAACTTAATCTGAAGTTTCATGATCATCATCATTAGCTTCCTCACTAATTGGTGTAGGAATCACTGGAACTGATTTCTGTGATGAACTACTTTCCAATTCGGGAGAAGGTACAATTACCTTATCAAGCTCTACTTTCCTCCCACTCACTTCTTTCGAGAGAAACTCCTTCTCTAGAAAGGATCCATCTTAGCAACGAATATCTTGCCTTTGGATCTGTGATAGAAGGTGTACCCAACAGTTTCCTTTGGGTATTCTATGAAGATGCACTTCTCTGATTTGGGTTCGAGCTTATCAGGTTGAAACTTTTTCACATAAGCTCGCAGCCCCAAACTTTAAGAAATGACAACTTTGGTTTCTAGCCAAACCACAGTTCATAAAGTGTCGTCTCAATGGATTTTGATGGTGCCCTATTTAAAGCGAATGCGGCTGTCTCTAATGCATAACCCCAAAACGATAGTAGTAAATCGGTAAGATACATCATAGATCGCACCATATCCAATAAAGTGCGGTTACGACGTTCAGACACACCATTACGCTGTGGTGTTCCATGTGGCGTGAGCTGTGAAACTATTCCACATTGTTTTATATGAAGGCCAAACTCGTAACTCAAATATTCTCCTCCATGGTCAGATCATAGAAACTTTATTTTCTTGTTATGATGATTCTCCACTTCACTCTAAAATTCTTTGAACTTTTCAAATGTTTCAGACTTGTGTTTCATTAAGTAGATATAAACCATATCTGCTCAAATCATCTGTGAAGGTCAGAAAATAACGATACTCGCCACGAGCATCAACACTCATTGGATCGCATACATCGGTATGTATTATTTCCAACAAGTCAGTAGCTCGTTCCATTGTTTCGGAGAATGGAGTTTTAGTCATCTTGTCCGTAAGGCACGGTTCGCAAGCATCAAATGATTCATAATCAAGTGATTCCAAAAGTCCATCTTTATGGAGTTTCTTCATGCGCTTTACACCGATATGACCCAAACGGCAGTGCCATAAATAAGTTGCACTATCATTATCAACTTTGCATCTTTTGGAATTGATACGTCTCCAACGTATCTATAATTTTTGATTGTTCCATGCTATTATATTACCTATTTTGAATGATTATGGGCTTTATTGTACACTTTTATATTACTTTTGGGACTAACCTATTAACCAGAGGCCCAGCCCATATTTCTGTTTTATTGCCCGTTTCAGTATTTCGAAGAAAAGGAATATCAAACGGAGTCCAAACTGAATGAAACCTTCGGCATCGTGATTTTTTGGAAGAATATCATCCTGGAGGCTTGGAGATCAAGTCAGAAGACCCTCGAGGAGCCCAGGAGATAGGAGGGCACCCCTCCCCCCTACAGGGCGCGGCCCCCCTATCTCGTGAACCCCTCGAGCACCCCCCCGACCGACTTCTTTTGCCTATATAGTCCCACGTACCCTAAAATATCCACGGATAACATAGATCTGGAGTTCCGTCGCCGCAAGCCTCTGTAGCCACCAAAAACCTCTCGGGAGCCCTTACCGGCACCCCGCCGGAGGGGGGATCCTTCACCGGTGGCCATCTTCATCATCCCAGCGCTCTCCATGACGAGGAGGGAGTAGTTCACCCTCGAGGCTGAGGGTATGTACCAGTAGCTATGTGTTTGATCTCTCTCTCTCTCTCTCGTGTTCTCTCTCGTGTTCCCTCTATGGCACGATCTTGATGTATCCCGAGCTTTGCTATTATAGTTGGATCTTATCATGTTTCTCCCCCTCTACTCTCTTGTGATGAATTGAGTTTCCCCTTTGAAGTTGTCTTATCGGATTGAGTCTTTTATGAGAACACTTGATGTATGTCTTGTCATGCTTATCTGTGGTGACAATGGGATATCATGTGCCTCTTGATGTATGTTTTGGTGACCAACTTGCGGGTTCCACCCATGAACCTATGCATAGGGGTTGGCACAGGTTCTTGACTCTCCGGTAGAAACTTTGGGACACTCTTTGAAGTACTTTGTGTTGGTTGAATAGATGAATCTGAGATTGTGTGATGCATATCGTATAATCATGCCCACGGATACTTGAGGTGACAATGGAGTATCTAAGTGACATTAGGGTTTTGGTTGATTTGTGTCTTAAGGTGTTATTCTAGTACGAACTCTTTTATAGATCGATCTGAAAGAATAACTTTGAGGTGGTTTCGTACCCTACCATAATCTCTTCGTTTGTTCTCGCTATTAGTTGCTTTGGAGTGACTCTTTGTTGCATGTTGAGGGATTGTTATATGATCTATTTATGTTATTACTGTTGAGAGAACTTGCACTAGTGAAAGTATGAACCCTAGGCCTTGTTTTCTATCATTGCAATACCGTTCACGCTCACGTTTATCATTAGTTACCTTGCTGTTCTTATTATTTCAGATTACAAATACCTTTATCTACCATCCATATTGCACTTGTATCACCATCTCTTCGCCGAACTAGTGCACCTATACAATCTACCATTGTATTGGGTGTGTTGGGGACACAAGAGACTCTTTGTTATTTGGTTGCAGGATTGTTTGAGAGAGACCATCTTCATCCTATGCCTCCTACGGATGGATAAACCTTAGGTCATCCACTTGAGGGAAATTTGCTACTGTCCTACAAACCTGTGCACTTGCAGGCCCAACAACGTCTACAAGAAGAAGGTTGTGTAGTAGAAATCAAGCTCTTTTCTGGCGTCGTTGCCAGGGAGGTTAGTGCTGGAAGGTATATCTTTAGATCTTGCTATCAAATCTTTTTGTTTCTTGTTTTATCACTAGTTTAGTTTATAGAAGAAAACTAAAAAATGGAGTTGAGTTTGTCTCATACACTTCGTCTTTTTAATATCTTTCATGAGTATGATGGAATGGAAAATTGTGCTCAAGTGCTAGAAGAAGAATGCATTAGAATGTTTGGTACTATATCTTTGTATTATGAGCATGATTGTAATGTTGTTAGTATGAATTCCTTGAATATCCACGATGCTAATGATATGCAAAGCCACAAGCTTGGGGAAGCTATGTTTGATGAAGATGATATTTTTTCTCCCCCAAGTTTTGATGAGCAAATTTATTATGATGAAAGCATACCTCCTATTTATGATGATTATATTGATGAAAGTGGGTTTGGAAGAGTGTCAACTTTAGGTAGTTTTGATCCCACTATTTTGGATGATGTTGAATCTTATTGTGATGAATATGAAAGTGGATTTGGAAGAGTGTCAACTTTATTTAGTGATTCCACTATTTCAGAAGAGGTTCCAATTGATAATGAGAACAAAGTTGCTATCTATGATGATTATTGTGATGACTTGTATGCTATTAGGAATAATTATAACCATGAGACTTGTCACCATGATTTTAGTTTTCAATTGGATTATGCCTCACATGATAATTATTTTGTTGAGTTTGCTCCCACTATTCATGAGAAGAATTTTGCTTATGTGGAGAGTAGTAAATTTTCTATGCTTGTAGATCATGAAAATAATGCTTTAGGTGCTGGTTATATTGTTGAATTAATTCATTATTCTACTGAAAATTATTATGAGGGAAGAACATATGCTTGTAGGAGTTGCAATAATGTCAAGTTTCCTCTCTATGTGTTGAAAATCTTGAAGTTATGCTTGTTTTGCCATCCTATGCTAGTTGATTATTGTTCCCATAAGTTGTTTTCTCACAAAATACCTATGCATAGGAAGTGGGTTAGGCTTAAATGTGCTAGTCATATGCTTCATGATGCTCTCGTTATGTTTCGATTCTTATCTTTTATGTGAGCAGCATTGCCATCATCATGCCTAGCTAGAAAGGCATTAAAGAAAAGCGCTTGTTGGGAGACAACCCAATATTTATCCTTACTGTTTCTATGTGTCCACATGATTATTCTACTGTAGTGATCATGTTTTATAGCTTTTGTTTCAATAAAGTGCCAAGTAGAACCTTTGGGAAGACTTGGGTGAAGTTTATGTGATCTTGTTGTAAAAAATAGAAACTTTTGCACTCACGAGAATAGCTGCCATTTTTACTGGAGAGTGCTTATAGGTTGATTCTTTTTGCAGATGATTAATAGACAAATTACTCAGGTCCAGAAATTTATTTCATAATTTTTTGGGTTCCATAAGTATATGTTTGATACAGATTACTACAGACTATTCTGTTTTTGACAGATTCTGTTTTCTATGTGTTGTTTGCTTATTTTGATCAATCTATGGCTAGTATTAAGTGGTATGAACCATAGAGAAGTTGGAATAGAGTAGATATTACACCAATATGAATAAAGAATGAGTTCATTACAGTACCTAAGTGGTGGTTTTATTTTCTTATACTAACGGAGCTTACGAGTTTTGTTTTGAGTTTTGTGTGGTTGAAGTTTTCAAGTTTTGGGTAAAGATTCGATGGACTATGGAATAAGGAGTGGAAATAGCCTAAGCTTGGGGATGACCAAGGCACCCCAAGGTAATAATCAAGGACAACCAAGAGCCTAAGCTTGGGGATGCCCCGGAAGGCATCCCCTCTTTCGTCTCCGTTCATCGGTAACTTTACTTGGAGCTATATTATTATTCACCACATGATATGTGTTTTTCTTGGAGCGTCATTTTATTGTGTTAGTATTTGCTTTCTGTTAGTTATAATAATGTGTTGCATCTTTATTTTCAATAAAAAAGTCAAGGATAGCCTTTGCCATGCTTATTTTGCTAGTATACATGTTGCTGTTTGAAAACAGAAAGTTTACCACTGTTGCAAAAATTCCCTAGAAAAGTCAGAGAATGGTATAACGTTGAATATTTTTGAATATTAAGCCCTGATAACTTTATTACAGTGGGAATTTTAGTTCATAATTTTTGGAGTTAGGGAAGTATTGATACTCTTGCATTCTTTACAAACTGTACTGTTTTGGCAGATTGCTGTTGTGTTTGCATTGTTTGCATATGTTTGCTTGTTTAATAATTCTATTTGAGGATACAAGTATTAAATATGCATAGACATTTAGTATTCAATGTTGAATAATAATTTTAGTGATTTGTTACAGTAGAATATGATAAGGTTTTGCATTGGCTTATACTAACCTATCTCACGAGTTCTTGTTGAGTTTGTTGTGAATGAAGCTTTTGATAAAAAGAGAAACCATGACATGATAGGAATTAAGGAGACACAAAAGTTCAAGCTTGGGGATGCCCAAGGAACCCCAAAATAATATTTCAAGAAGTCTCAAGCATCTAAGCTTGGGGATGCCCCGGTAGGCATCCCACCTTTCTTCTTCGGCAATCATCGGTTAGTATCGGTTGAGCATAAGTTTTTGCTTCTTCACATGAGTTGTGCTATCCTTGCATTGTCATTTTATTTTGCTTTGCTTGCTGTTTGAATAAGATCCAAGATCTGAAATTCTTTAATGAGAGAGAGTCTTTGCATAGTTGCATAATTATTTAGCTACTCTTTGATCTTCACTTATATCTTTCGGAGTAGTTTGTCGTTTGCTCTAGTACTTCACTTATATCTTTTAGAGCACGGTGGTGGTTATATTTTTAAGAAATTGCTAGTCTCTCATGCTTCACTTATATTATTTTGAGAGTCTTAAACAGCATGGTAATTTGAATGAAAACTATTATATGAAGTGAATTGGATGCTATGATCAACTTGATGCTTGATAATTGTTTTGAGATATAAAGGTAGTAATGTTAGGGTCATGCTAGTGGGTAATTATGAAATTGAGAAATACTTTTGTTGAAGTTGGCAAGTCCCGTAGCATGCACATATGGTAAAATTTGTGTGACAAATTTGTTGCATGAGGTGCTCTTTTGAGTGTCTTCCTTATGAGTGGCAGTCGGGGACGAGCGATGGAATTTTTTCCTACCAATCTATCCCTCTTGGGGCATGCGTAGTGGTACTTTGCTTCGAGGGCGAATTAGACTTTTGCAATAAGTATATGAGTTCTTTTTTGACTAATGTGAGTCCATGGACATATGCACACTCATCCTTTAACTTTGCTAGCCTTTATTATTACCGCGCAACTTTCGCCGGTATTGAACCCTTTATTTACCTTCCTCAAAACAGCCACCATACCTACCTATTATGGCATTTCCATAGCCATTCCGAGATATATTGACATGCAACTTTCCATCGTTCCGTTTATTATGACATGTTTCATCATTGTCATATTGCTCTTTGCATGATCATGTAGTTGACATCGTATTTGTGGCAAAGCCACCTTCATAATCTTCATACATGTCACTCTTGATTCATTGCATATCCCGGTACACCGCCGGAGGCATTCACATAGAGTCATATCTTGTTCTAGCTTGAGTTGTAATTCTTGAGTTGTAAATCCATATAAGTGCGATGATCTTCATTATTAGAGCATTGTCCTAGTGAGGAAAGGATGATGAAGGTTATGATTCCCCCACAAGTCGGGATGAGACTTCGGACTTTACAAAAAGAAAAAGAAATAATGAGAAAAGCAAAAATTGAGAAAGGCCAAAAAAAGAGAGGCCAAAGAAAAGAAAAAAAGAAAGAGAAAAAGAAAAAAATGAGAGCAAAAGAGAGAAGGGACAATGCTACTATCTCTTTTTCCACACTTGTGCTTCAAAGTAGCACCATGATCTTCATGATAGAGAGTCTCATATGTTGTCACTTTCATATACTAGTGGGAATTTTTCATTATAGAACTTGGCTTGTATATTCCAATGATGGGCTTCCTCAAAATGCCCTAGGTCTTCGTGAGCAAGCAAGTTGGATGCACACCCACTTAGTTTCTTTCGTTGAGCTTTCATATATTTATAGCTCTAGTGCATCCGTTGCATGGCAATCCCTACTCACTCACATTGACATCTATTAATGGGCATCTCCATATATCCCGTTAGTATGCCTAGTTGATGTGAGACTATCTTCTCCCTCTTTTTGTCCTCACAACCACCATATACCACCATAGTGTTATGTCCATGGCTTGCGCTCATGTATTGCGTAAGAGTTGAAAAAGCTGAAGCGCGTTAAAAAGTATGAAACAATTGCTCGGCTCGTCATCGGGGTTGTACATGATGGGAGTATTTTGTGTAATGAAAATGAAGCATGGCCTAACTATATGATTTTGTAGGGATAAGCTTTCTTTGGCTATGCTATTTTGATAGGACATGATTATTTGTTAGTATGCTTTGAAGCATTATTAGTTTTATGTTTTGTAAGCTTTTATCTTGAATCATTTGGATCTAAACATTCATGCCACATTAAAGAAAATTACATTGAGAATCATGCTAGGTAGCATTCCACATCAAAAATTCTGTTTACCTACTCGAGGACGAGCAAGAATTAACCTTGGGGATGCTTGATACGTCTCCAACGTATCTATAATTTTTGATTGTCCCATGCTATTATATTACCTGTTTTGAATGATTATGGGCTTTATTGTACACTTTTATATTACTCTTGGGACTAACCTATTAACCGGAGGCCCGACCCATATTGTTGTTTTATTGCCTGTTTCAGTATTTCGAAGAAAAGGAATATCAAACGGAGTCCAAACGGAATGAAACCTTCGGCATCATGATTTTTTGGAAGAATATCATCCTGGAGGCTTGGAGATCAAGTCAGAAGACCCTCGAGGAGCCCATGAGATAGGGGGCGCCCCCCCCCCCCTACAGGGCACGACCCCCTGTCTCGTGGACCCCTCGAGCACCCCCCGACCGACTTCTTTCGCCTATATAGTCCCACGCACCCTAAAAACATCCACGAAGAAGATAGATCGGGAGTTCCGCCGCTGCAAGCCTCTGTAGCCACCAAGAACCTCTCGGGAGCCCTTCCCGGCACCCTGCCGGAGGGGGGATCCTTCACCGGTGGCCATCTTCATCATCCTGGCGCTCTCCATGATGAGGAGGGAGTAGTTCACCCTTGAGGCTGAGGGTATGTACCAGTAGCTATGTGTTTGATCTCTCTCTCTCTCTCTCTCTCTCTCTCTCTCTCTTGTGTTCTCTCTCGTGTTCCCTCTATGGCATGATCTTGATGTATCCTGAGCTTTGCTATTATAGTTGGATCTTATGATGTTTCTCCCCCTGTACTCTCTTGTGATGAATTGAGTTTCCCCTTTGAAGTTCTCTTATCGGATTGAGTCTTTTATGAGAACACTTGATGTTTGTCTTGTCGTGCTTATCTGTGGTGACAATGGGATATCATGTGCCTCTTGATGTATGTTTTGGTGACCAACTTGCGGGTTCCACCCATGAACCTATGCATAGGGGTTGGCACACGTTCTTGACTCTCCGGTAGAAACTTTGGGACACTCTTTGAAGTACTTTGTGTTGGTTGAATAGATGAATCTGAGATTGTGTGATGCATATCGTATAATCATACCCACGGATACTTGAGGTGACAATGGAGTATCTAGGTGACATTGAGGTGGTTTCGAAAGAATAACTTAAGGTGTTATTCTAGTACGAACTCTTTTATAGATCGATCCGAAAGAATAACTTTGAGGTGGTTTCGTACCCTACCATAATCTCTTCGTTTGTTCTCCGCTATTAGTTGCTTTGGAGTGACTCTTTGTTGCATGTTGAGGGATTGTTATATGATCTATCTATGTTATTATTGTTGAGAGAACTTGCACTAGTGAAAGTATGAACCCTAGGCCTTGTTTCCTATCATTGTAATACCGTTTACGCTCACGTTTATCATTAGTTACCTTGCTGTTTTTATTATTTCAGATTACAAATACCTTTATCTACCATCCATATTGCACTTGTATCACCATCTCTTCGCTGAACTAGTGCACCTATACAATCAACCATTGTATTGAGTGTGTTGGGGACACAAGAGACTCTTTGTTATTTGGTTGCAGGGTTGTTTGAGAGAGACCATGTTCATCCTACACCTCCTACGGATTGATAAACGTTAGGTCATCCACTTGAGGGAAATTTTCTACTGTCCTACAAACCTGTGCACTTGCAGGCCCAACAACGTCTACAAGAAGAAAGTTGTGTAGTAGACATCAGGCATCAATATTATGAATATGCGTATCACTACGATCGAGATCCAACATACTATTTTCATTGGGTGTATGACCATCGAAGGTTTTATTCATGTAAACAGAACAACAATTATTCTTTGACTTTAAATGAATAACCGTATTGCAATAAACATGATCAAATCATATTCATGCTCAACGCAAACGCTAAATAACATTTATTTAGGTTTAACACTAATCCCGAAAGTATAGGGAGTGTGCGATGATGATCATATCAATCCTGGAACCACTTCTAACACACATCATCACTTCACCCTCAACTAGTCTCTGTTTATTTTGTAACTCCTGTTTCGAGTTACTAATTTTTAGCAACCGAACAAGTATCAAATACCCATGGGTTACTATAAACACTAGTAAGGTACACATCAATAACCTGTATATCAAATATACCCTTCACTACAAAAAAATACACTTCCGTGATGATACGTGTTTGTCACAGTAGGTCGCGTTTTTTGTCATGCATATACATCCATGACAAATTTATGACAGAATCAAGATAGTCATACCTGTGCTGTCGTAGAAGTGTTCCATGACATTACCAAAATTATCATCACGGAAGTGTCCACTTCCATGACGATAAATCGCGTGTCACAGAACTGCTTTCGTCAAGGGTGACCGACACGTGGCATCCACCATAACGGAACGCCGTTAAGCTATCAGGTCGGGTTTTGGATCCGATAACCCGTTAACAGCCCCGACCAATGGGGATTTTCCACGTGTAAAATCATCATTGGCTGGAGGAAACACGTGTCGGCTCACCGTTGGGGCAGATGTCATCCGCTCATTGATCCGAAGGCGCCTATAATATGGCAACACATGGCACGACCCAACAAAGGCCCATTCCTGTGAAAAGGCCGGCCCATTTGACTTGGTCAAAAGGTGGCGGGCCGGCCCAAGGAAAGCCTGTTAACGGCCTATTCGCATATAGCCCATTTACAGCCCGCTAACCCAGGGTCCGTTACGCCCTATCCGAATTAGGCCCAGTAGCGTCATCTGGGCCGTCCAATATGATTCGGCCCGTTTTAACTTCCGGTCCGTGTGTGGCCCATGACTTCTTTCGGCCCATATGAGGACCTTTGTAACTCTTGGCCCATTAATGGCCCGTGGTGAAACTGGCCCGTAATGAACAGTGTATCACTTTATACCCATTAACGGCCCGTTATTCCATTGGGCCATTTCCAGCCCAAGTTATCTTTTGGCCTTCTCGGGGCCCATTGATTCTTGGGCTCATTTGCAGCATTCGGTTACGTACAGCCCGTTACTGTCATTTTCTGCTTGTGGGCCAAATTCAGCCCGTCATTATAGTCGGCCCGTTTGCGGACCGTTAATACGTTGGGCCGTTTTCATGTCAAAAAAACCCGTTGGGCTGTTTTCATAGAGTTATCAAATACGGCCTATTAACGGCCCGTTATGGTCCATGAATAGTACGACCCATGATTGGCGAAATGATGATACGCCCCGTAGAAGGCCCATGGATCCTACGGCCCATATGAGGCCCATGGATAGTACGGCTCGTAGAAGGCCCATGGACCCTACGGCCCGTAGAAGGCCCATTGATCTCTAAGGCCCGTATAGAAGGCCGATGGATCCTACAGCCCGTATAGATGGCCAATGGTCCTACGGCCGAACGAAGGCCCATGGATCATACGGCCTGCAGGAGTCCCATTGTCGGTGTCAAAACCGGCAGATCTCGGGTAGGGGGTCCCGAACTGTGCGTCTAGGCGGATGGTAACAGGAGACAAGGGACACGATGTTTTTACCTAGGTTCGGGCCCTCTCGATGGAGGTAAAACCCTACTCCTGCTTGATTAATATTGATGATATGGGTAGTACAAGAGTTGATCTACCACGAGATCAGAGAGGCTAAACCCTAGAAGCTAGCCTATGGTATGATTGTTGTTCGTCCTACGGACTAAAACTCTCCGGTTTATATAGACACCAGATAGGGCTAGGGTTACATAGAGTTAATTACAATGAGGGGAGATCTTCATATCATATCGCCAAGCTTGCCTTCCACGCCAAGGAAAGTCCTATCTGGACACGGGACGAAGTCTTCAATCTTGTATCTTCATAGTCCGGGAGTCCGGCCAAAGGTCATAGTCCGGCCATCCGAATACCCCCTAATCCAGGACTCCCTCAGTAGCCCCTGAACCAGGCTTCAATGACAATGAGTCCGGCGCACAAATTGTCTTCGGCATTGCAAGGCGGGTTCCTCCTCCGAATACTTCATAGAAGATGTTGAACACAAGGATAGTGTCCGGCTCTGCAAAATAAGTTCCACATACCACCGTAGAGAGAATAATATCTGAACAAATCTAATCTGCTAACGTATTCCGTAGCGTGACATCACGCCATGGCCAAGCCTTTATTCGAATCATTTTACTGTTCCACCTTAGCGCGTTTAGCGAGGCAGTTTCCTTGGCACATCTTGTCAAAGCAGAGATCGTGTCCCCTTATTCCGGGATTCTCATCAATACGAGCGTGGGTAACCCAACCGTGCCTTTGGTACGACTCCCTAATTGAAAGCGAGTCCCAAACGGTTATGGGGAGGGCTCTTGGTATTCAACCTCCTTATAAAGAGACCAAGGCTCGACTCCTTTCTTTCCAATTCAATCGAATCCGCCCCTCGCCTCGAGTTCCAACACCCAAAGCTCCAGTTTTAGGCTCTTCGGACCTTCGATGATGTCCGGCTCCGACCTTCAAGGCCGGTGGATGCCTTCCTCCGTTACGGAAGAAGACGTGCAAAAACTGAGAGATGCCAGTTATCTAACCGGCGAAATCTCGCATAGGCTGCCTGCTCAAGGGCAGGCCATTCCCACTCCCCAACCCGGTGAGAGCGTGGTGTTCACATCTCACTTCCTTCGGGGGCTAGGCTTCCCGATTGATCCCTTCGTGAGGGGGCTTATGTTTTATTACAGGCTGGAATTTCATGACTTAGCTCCGGAGTCCATCCTCCAAATCTCATTGTTCATTGTCATGTGTGAGGCCTTCCTCCATATTACTCCTCACTTCGGATTGTGGCTTAGAACCTTCAAGGTAGAACCGAAGATGATCGTGGGGCAGCATGCTGAATGTGGAGGAGCTATCATAAGCAAGATAGCCGACGCTCCATGGCCCGAGGGCTCTTTCCAAGAGGAGTTAGGCTTATGGCAACGGGACTGGTTTTACATCACACCCCCAGGGGCACCACATGGTGGCACCACCTGCTCTTCGCTCGGGTCCCCCACCACGGCTAGTGTCATGGGTTAATGAAGGGCTTATCTGGGGGCCGTCCAAAGACGTGCCCTTGCTGCAAGGCCGCATTCGAGATCTCCTAGAAAGAGATATCAACTTGACCGTAGTGGCGCAAGCTATGCTGATTCACCGCATGCTACCCTGCAAACGTCGCCCTCTCCACATGTGGGAATTTAATCCGGAGGGACCGTGAGTCCTCCAACACTTTATGGGCACGACGCTCGTGGAGATGTACAAATTGTTCTTCGGATCACAAGCAAGGTGTCCGGAACTTTTCCGAGGACGCAGGTCTGAGCTGCAATCGCCCGGATGCCCAAGTAAGTAGCCTCGTATTTGGACACGCCGTCCGTATTTTTATCATAAAATTGCCCTTAACAGAGCTATCCTTTGAATAGGAGTGGATAGCGAAAGCAAAGCTTATCACGTGTCCAGCCCCCTGCCTGAGACCATGCCGGATCCCGTGTTAACCAGGATGCTGGAGATTGCGCCTTTGGCAGAAGGCAAAGAGGGGAACCAAGGAGCTACTGCCTCCGTGAAGGAGGCTGTCAGAAAGGGAGGAATTGAGAATTCCCCCAACCAGGGGAAAAAAGGGACCGCCTCTGAAGACCCGGAGGGGATGGCCTCAAAACGAGGGAAGAAATCTTCGCCAGAGGATCCGGCGCCGGAGAATGCCCCGGCCGCATTACGCTCCCAAGGGGATCAGCTCTCCACCGAGCCGTAAGTAAAGAGATGGGTTCCAAAATGAGTGACATCCCCGTTTTATTTCTGAGGAAGATAACCGAAATATTACCTTGCAGTTCAGATCTCAACCCTTCTCAGCAGAGCTCATCCTCAGGGGATCTTCGTCCGGAGATGATGGAGAGCGAAACGCCTCCCCTAGCTGCACCATCTTACGAGGCGGGCGACCCTGAGGTGTCGTCTCGGAGGGTTTTTCCAAGTCCGGACCCTGAAAAAGGTCGCCAGGCTAGTCCGGCACCCTCTGGTGTGCGGTCGGAGGGGCTGAAGGATCTGCTCGGGCGAGCGTCTATCTCAGAAGAACACCATATGTTGATGAACACGATGATTGGAAGGATTTCATCCGCGGAAAGCGGATTGTACGAGGCCGCCAGGAGTTTATGGACAGGCTTTAAGGTACTTGAAAAGGTGTACCTTTTGGTAGAGCCGCATATATAAAATGCGCCCTATATAAATAGTAGCCCCTGAGACTCTGTGTGTTGTCAAAAATGACGGCGCACAAAGGATCATCACCCCAGGTATAATATGTCACCTTTTCTATGAAGGTGGCGAGGCGTTCGGTGGCTAGCCAGACTGACGAATCTGCCGAGCTAAAGCGGCAACTTGATGTAGCAGATGCCGACATCGCGCTTGTATATAAGCGGCTAGACCAGGCACAAGGTATGTTCCAAAGACATTTGATAAGAGGAGCTCGATGCTCGTGCCTTATAAGATATGTGCTTAATGTAGATGGTGTTGCTGCCATGGAGAACCTTCGGGCGGAACTTTCCCAAGCCAAGGAGCAAGCAAGGAAAAGTGATGCGGCTGCCGTTAAAGCGGCTGAAGAGCTAAAAGCCGAACAGACTGCTCACTGCCAGAGCAAGAAAGTAACAGCCGAGATGGCTATAAAATTGAAGGATGCTGCCGGCCGCGTAAATTTCTTGAACAAGAAGATAGGGCGGCTCAGAAGGACCTTGAAAAGATCACTGCCGAGGCCAAGGATACGCGCTCTGCAATGAGAGCTATGAAGGAGGAGCTACGTCAAGCCGGAGATATCACGGCTGGAAAGCCCTATATGCTGCGGATGAAGTTCAGGGATCCTAAGTAGCTCCGTTAGACCGGCAGTGGAGTGCGGAGAACACTTATCTGGATTTGGCAGCGAATGCGGCAGACGCGACCGAACACTTCCGGGGTCGAGGTGACCATGAATTGGAAGAGCTTTTTTGGTCGCAGTTCCACAATCCAGAACGCGCACTTTCGATATCCGACCGTTTGGCCGCCTGGGCGGAGCTAAACAGGTTATCCGGACTCGCCATGAGGTATGTTGCGAGTCGTCTGTGGCCGGAAGAGCCAGAGCCAAAGAGTTATTTTAGCTTGGTGCAGCAGTTCCTTGGTTCGTTGCCGCATGTTGATGCAATGAAGAGGTCGGCGTGCATAGAGGGTGCACAGATGGCTCTTTCCCGTGTCAAAACATACCGGGCAGATATGAAGGCCAGTGTTGTTGCATCCCAGGATTCGGACGAAAGCCGAGTACCTGCTGAGCACTACTTTGAGGAAGTTCTTCAGGGCGCTTGTTTAATAGAAGCGCAGTGCTCGAAGGATGTTGTGTTCGAATAGCATATGCTATTGTAAAACAGATATTTTGATAGAATATAAAAGCTTTTTATACTTGTGCTTGCAAGAATTATAATGCCTCCTGTGCGGCCGTTAATGTATATGTGTATATAACCTGAAAGATGGCAGTCGTTGGCTTCAGCCCCCACGCATATAATGCGGGGGTGTTCGCGAAAAGGCGCCTTTTCACACTTAATCCAGTGTCTTGGTCCTATAAAGGAGGTGATAGCGCAGCGAACTAGGCAACCGGACTATAATGCTTTATCACTTTCACTTAGCCATAGGAGTTTGACAGTGGGGCTACTGAATAGCCCCTAGGGGCACCGCGCTCGCCTGAATTCGGGGCGCATGTGTGCCTGACCGGGAAGCGGCCCTTTGTTAATGCGGAGGAATCCTAAAGATTCTGAAATTCATCGAGTGGTTGACCAGTCAGTTTTCGGCTTTCTCTACTGAGGTGCTCGCATGGCTGAACCGGGGCACAATCGCAGTAGTTCTCCTGGTGCCGCCTTAGCCGATAGAGCGGAACATAAGGCAGCAAAACACAGGAGCCGGGCAAACCCAACATTTGACCAAAGACATGATTCGGAGCTGATTCATATAAGGCCAAACTCGCGACGCCGAACACTCCCTAAGGTATTCGATCTTTATGAAAATGGGCCGAACAAAAGCCCTTGGTAAGAAGCCCCTGGTGCCCAGGAACGAGCAAAATTCCGGCGTGGCAACATGCCAAGACGCCAGCCTCCTCCTCGGTTATAGCAAAAACCGGGGGATGTTATCAACAAGAGACAGTAAAAAGGTTTACACAGGGTCTTAATCTGAAAAGAATCCTTAAAACGGGTCCCTACTGCACGTCTGCGCCTGTGTCTCCGTTGTGACGTATCCTGGACGGGCGTAGCACGGTGTTCGTCTGTGAAAGAGAGGAACTTAGTGAAAAATAATCGTGCGAGAAATCTATATTAAAATAAATAAAATATAATACAGAGACATGAGTAAAATTGAGCCGTATTGTCTCCTGGTGTAAACACGCGGAGCCCCTTGTACAGGGTTATGCGGCTATTAAGCCTTTGTATGTTTACGCCGGACTCGTCGAGCCGTGTCCGGGGTAGTAGGGCTGGATTAGTGTGCGGCTGTCAATGCGGACGCACCATTACCCGTACTTCGGGGATCAATTGATATTTCCCTTTAATGAGATGTTGCCTCATGGACCGGGCATTTTGAGTGTAAGGGATGCATAATGCGGTATTGCATTAAAGCGGGCGAAAGCTTCGCGTCCCAGTAGCGCTTGATAGCGACTTATGAATGGGGCAATGTGGAAGGTTAGCTTTTCGCTTTGGAAGTTGTCGGTTGAGCCGAACATGACTTCTAACGAAAGGGAACCCATACTCTGGGTATCTGGGCCCGGCGTGACTCCTTGAAAGGAAGTGTTGCCATGGCGAATTATTGCTGGGTTTACCCCTAGTTTGCGGATTGTGTCCTGATATAACGGGTTTAGGTCACTGCCGCCGTCCATTAGGACATGTGTAAATTGGGGTCCGTCAATAATCGGATCCAAGACCAAGGCAGTCCAGCCTGCGTTCCGGATACCTCTGGAGTAATCCTGATGATCGAAGGTGATTGGTTGTAACAACTAGTGGCAGTGCTCCTCTGGGGCAGGCCGTATGGCACGTATCTTCGTAGGCGCCATTCTGTTTTTCCCTTTTGTCACCTGAAGTGAATTTACTATTTTGACTCCTTGTGGGAACTTCTTTTGTTCTCCGGTGTTCTGCTTGTGGGGTGCGTCGTCATCCTCACTTGGTGTGTTGAGCCCCTTGTGTTCGGCGTTGAGTTTGCCGGACTGCTTGAAGACCCAACAATCTCTATGGGTGTGGTTTGCAGGTCTCCCGGGAGTACTGTGGATTTGACCTATTTTGTCCAAGATTCTGTTGAGGTTAGATAGCTCGACCCTGTCATCTTTGGGGGGCGGCTTTTTCTGATTTTGCCGAGAGCTTTTGAATCCGGCGTTCACTGTCGTGCTCATCGGGCTGTTATCCTTGATCCGGCGCTGTTCTTTGTTACGGCGCGGTTTCCCGTTTCCATCTCTGAGTTCGGATGTACTTGGGTCGCTGGTGCTGCTTCTTGCCAACCAGCTATCCTCTCCTGCGCAAAAGCGGGTCATGAGGCTTGTTAATGCGGCCATTGTTCTTGGCTTTTCTTGGCCGAGGTGTCTGGCGAGCCATTCATCTCGAACGCTATGTTTGAAAGCTGCTAGGGCTTCGGCGTCCGGACAGTTGACTATCTGATTCTTTTTAGTAAGAAATCTGTTCCAGAGTTTCCGGGCTGACTCTCCGGGTTGTTGAGTTATATGACTTAGATCCTCTGCATCCGGAGGTCGGACATAGGTCCCTTGAAAATTTGCCCGGAAAGCATCCTCGAGCTCTTCCCAACTTCCCATGGTGTTTTCGGGAAGGCTTTTAAGCCACTGCCGGGCTGGCCCTTTGAGCTTAAGGGGTAAGTATTTTATGGCGTGAAAGTCATCTCCTCTCTCCATGTGTATGTGGAGGATATAATCCTCGATCCAGACTCCAGGGTCTGTTGTTCCGTCGTATGCTTCTATGTTTACGGGCTTGAATCCCGCTGGAAATTCATGATCCAGTAGCTCATTGGTGAAACATAGGGGATGTGCGGCGCCCCTGTATGTAGGTGTGCCGCGATGTTCAGATATTTTTTGCGTTACATTGCTCACTGGAGCTTGCTTTCTTGGCCCGTATATGGATCTGGTTGGACCGGTTTTTTGATGCGAATCCTTGGGCGGATCGCGTGCCGTATTGAGTGCGGCGCCCTTTGTTGCTTGAGGTCGATCGTGGGGTCATCTATCCAACCTGGTGGCTTCCTTGTTTTTTGACTGTGGGGGCTCTAAGGCCTCTTCATCAAATTCCGGTAGTAATTTCCGCTTCGGATAGCTCTTTGTGTGATGAATGTTGCCGTACTTGTGTGCGGTATTGAGTACTTTGCCCCCATCTGATTCTGAGTACATCTTCCGCTGTTTTGAGCTTCCGCTTCTGCTTTTTTAGGCTACGCGCAGTGGTGACGAGCCTTTGGTGGAGGTTCTGGTGCTCCAGCGACTTGTCCGGCGTGAGGTAGTCCGGACTATTATCTTTGCCGGGATGGATTGTTCGGTTTGTCCACCCTGTTTGGACGGTTGCTCGATGGCATGTTTGTCTTCCGTTGATTCGCCATGCTCTATGGTTGGGTCTCTGTCGAGGTGGGGCTTGGCGCGGCGCTTACGCCGCCACTTTGATTGTTTTTCGAGGGAACGATCCCTGGTTGCGCCCTTTTGATCCTCGTCGTTGCTTCTTTTAGGTGTGTCCACCATGTATACATCGTGTGATGAGGTGATTGTCCGGTGCTCTATAGGTGATGGTTCTCGATTGTCTCCTTCATCGGCATCCATGCCGTCGATGTCTTCGGAGTCGTAGTCGAGCATGTCGGTTAGATCGTCGACAGTGGCTATGAAGTGGGTGGTGGGCGGGGTTCGAATTTCTTTGTCGTCCGCATCCCAACCTCGCTGACCATAGTCCGGCCAGGGCTCTTCGGACAAAGAGAGAGACTTTAGTGAATTCAGGATGTCGCCAAAGGGCGAGTGCTGAAAGACGTCCGCGGCGGTGAACTCCATGATCGGAGCCCAATCGGGTTCTATCGGAAGGGGTGCGGGAGATTCAGAGTCCGGAAAGGAGTCCGGCACCTTGGAGTCACATGCCTCACAAAGGACTAGGCCGGTATCCGGCTCGATCGCCGTAGAAATTGCGGCTCCTGGGGCGGCGTCCAACCATCCGTCCCCGACTAGCATGGTCGGCTCCGAGCTAAGGGTCGGAGCGGACACCTAAGCGGCGCTCTCGGCGCTGTCCGACGGCAGAGCTAGATCATGCCCATCGTGACAGTGCGGCGCGCTCGGTCGTGGCTCGAATCCATCGAAGATCAAGTCCCCGCGGATGTCGGCCATGTAGTTTAAGCTTCCAAATCTGACCTGATGGACAGGGGCGTAGCTTTCGATCTGCTCCAGATGGCCAAGCGAATTGGCCCACAGTGCGCCGCTGCCGAATGCGAAGATCTGTCCAAGGAGAAGAGTCTCACCCTGGACCGCGTCGTGGTTGATGATCGAAGAAGCCATCGGGCCTAAAGGTGATGACACAGAGGAACTCTCAATGAAAGCACCAATGTCGGTGTCAAAACCGGCGGATCTCGGGTAGGGGGTCCCGAACTATGTGTCTAGGCGGATGGTAACAGGAGACAAGGGACACGATGTTTTTACCCAGGTTCGGGCCCTCTCGATGGAGGTAAAACCCTACTCCTGCTTGATTAATATTGATGATATGGGTAGTACAAGAGTTGATCTACCACGAGATCAGAGAGGCTAAACCCTAGAAGCTAGCCTATGGTATGATTGTTGTTCGTCCTACGGACTAAAACTCTCCGGTTTATATAGACACCTGAGAGGGCTAGGTTTACATAGAGTCGATTACAATGAGGGGAGATCTTCATATCATATCACCAAGCTTGCCTTCCACACCAAGGAAAGTCCTATCCGGACACGGGACGAAGTCTTCAATCTTGTATCTTCATAGTCCGGGAGTCCGGCCAAATGTCATAGTCCGGCCATCCGGACACCCCCTAATCCAGGACTCCCTCACCCATGGTTACAACACTTCGTGTGTTGCCATGATTATTTTGGCCTAGTTACCAAAAATAGGCTATTGTGGCCACTAGAAAAACATAGAAAAAGAACTGCAGTGACTACAAGCAAACAACTAAACAAGACAATAAGCAAATAAATAAGCAAGCAATTAAGGCTAGCCTATTACCGCTATTACACATATTACATCCACTGGGCATCAAAGTTCGCCACCAGTGCAAATATAGGGAACAAAGCAGCATATTACATACACTTGGCCGTCAAAATTGGCCACCAGTGCAAATAAACGCGGCAACAAAACAAGAGCATAACTGAAACAACTTCAGAAGAGCTCAAGAAACGTTATCCTGGGTATCCACCATGCTGGCAATAAGCTCAGCAAGCTGATTAGCTTTGTCCTGTTTGGCGCTAAAATCCTCCAATGCTTGTTGTTGCACCAGAAAGTATGCATTTGAATGCTCCAGGGACTTCCGCAGTCCTTCCGCTTCTTGTCGCAGCACAGCTGATCGATGTCTTTCAGCTTGTAGTTGAGACTCAAGAAACCGAACTGATTCAGACAGTGAGTTTGAATAGCTTGTGCAAGCGGTAGTGGCCAGTAACTCGAACACTAAACCAAGACAGGACTTTGGGGTTGTCTCGTTGTCTTCAAGATAGTCTTCCTTAGCTGTTTTATCAGCTTTGTTGGAGACCAACAAGGATGTGTCACTATCCTGAACCTTATCTGCATTACTTCCTTTACCATTGCTTAATAAGGCACTCTTCCCCAATATTCTATCAGCATTCTAAAAGAAGAAACAAGCAGACACATAACAAGTTTAGCATGTACTAGTATATGAAACTCATTTCGGTGAACCAGTTCATTAGTAAGGTGGAGAGGATTAAACTACCAAGTCTTCTATTGCCAAGTACTAGTACATAATAAAAGCATCAAACAAACATATATCTACGTCCTATGGTCACTGCATTGTCTTGCCAAATCAAAATAGAGACACGGTTCAAATCATATCAGTTCAAGACAAAGCAGCAGTGAAAGAATACAAAGTGTGGGAAACTACACGGCACAACAAGATTTCAGATGGGTACCACGGGTCTACATGTACAACAACACTATTGGCTCTGTTGTGATGCTAGTAATGTTCATGATATCTAAGTCAACTGTATACACAATTGAAATTGAAATCAAAAGAGCTATTGATAAGAGCAAACTTGTTAAAGAAACATGCGTGAACATACCTGTCGTGCCATTGGAGTTTCGATTGGATCCTTCAATTTAAAAATAAGTTTGTATGAGTAAATACAATGATACAAGAGCAAAGCAATCATAGTTAAAAAGGCGCGCCTAAGCGAGCGCTTAAGCGCGCCTAGGCTCTAGGCGTTGGCAAAACGCATTGCGCATAACTATGCTTAATCTGTGCATAACTGCGCATAAGCATGCGCTTTGATCAGTAAAGTGCAAGGCGGTGGCAAAACGCACAATTAACGCCTAGCGCTTTTTTGAACTATGATAGCAATGGAATCTTAAATTAGAACAGTTGTTCTTCAGGTTTAGGCACTTGTTCTACATGAACAGAGTACAGTAAGACGCAAGAATATAATACTTAAAAATAGAAAATGAGCTCATAGACCTTACCACATTCTTGGTTCGGGACCAGTACAGAACAAGGCGTTCCCAGTCATCGTCCAGTAAATGTGTCTCAGGAGAACGTAAGGGAATTTGATGAGTTTCTTTGCCGGTGAAGTACATTTTCTTCAGGTAATTCCGATACTGCCACCAAGCATTCTTGAATATAACAGAGGTATTAGCACAGGTTACCTCATCCTGAGTTTCCAAATCGGTCCTTCTTTATAGAGAAAAATGGGAAAAATTGTTGTATTATAACCATCATGGAGGTAGGATGTATGGGACGAAGCAAAGTAATTGCCATGAATAACATTACTTACACATAACTCCTGGACAAACACCTGCAACTGGCATTTTCCTTCATCTTCAGTATAATATTTCCAAGATGGGAAGATACGCACATACGATTTAACAACATCAAATGCGATAGATGCTAAACTACGACTGGCTGGTTGTGCTTCCTCCACGGGAATAGGCGTACTAACTGGTGGAGCTGGGGTTTGCCGTGATAGTACTGGCCCTTTGGGCACTAGAGCTACCTTACTAACTACTCTTGTTTGGGAGCTCTGTGGTGGAGATGGTGTTGTGTCAACAGGAACTGGGTTACTATCGGCTGGGGTTGGGGTTAGATTGGGTGAAGCTGGTTCTCTGTCCATCGTAGTAGGGGTACAATCTGCGAGAGTTTGGGTTATGTGTGGTAGGGATGGTTCTTGTGCATGTACAACCAGGATGCTATCTCCACCAATAGGTAGCACTATTTTATTTGAAGACCGTGTTTTTATTCCGCTAGATACTGGCATCACCCGCTCCAATTCAAATGGCTGATAAACAGGAAACATAGTTGAATGTACAAACATCGTATGAGAGATAGATGCAATAGATAGTGTGGAAAAAAGAGGGCATGAAATAGTTGACATGTATGTTGTTTAACTAAAACGGATAGCATGACATAATTTCACATATATGATGTCTATCTAAACTGGATAGCATAGCATAACATAATTCAAAGATATGATGAATAACAAAACAGGATCGCATGACATAATTCACCTACATGTTATCTAAGTAATCAGGATCACATCATTTAATTCACAATGTGATTTACATGCTAAACAGAGGGCATTCGATATGATGTCTGAACTAAGAACATGGTGTTGAATATTGTGTATATGATGTCTAAACTATGCAATGCAAGAACCGTATGCATGATATGAGCAGTATAATCGTGCCAAGTTAGAGCATACACCTCAGTAGGGGAATAGGACTGGTCATCTGTCTCTAAATCCATCTCTGAGGAGCTATCGAGACCCAACAAGAGATCTGCTTCGACACGTAGCACTGTCTGCTCTGAAGGCCTTGTTTTCACTCCAGATTTTTCCATCTCCCACCCAAATGGCTGATTCATAGGAAGAGTAGTTTAATGTACAAACATTGTCGACAAATGGAAATGTAATGAAGAAAAGGATGGGCAAGATATCATTCAAATATATGATGCCTAGTTAAACAGGATGGCATTGCACATTTCACATATATTATGGCTGGCTAAAAGACATGAGACTGCACAATTCCCATATATGATATAGAAACTAAACAGGTGGCATTACAGAACATGTCTAAACTAAGCAGATGACATATATGATGTCAAAAGTAGGCACTGCAAGGCAACATATGCATGATATGACTAACATCATCATGCCAAGGTAGAGCAAACACCTTGGGGGGTAAATAGGAGTGGTCAGCGGCGTCTGAATCCGCCTTAGAACAGATATTTTCCTCTGGATTACAATCTGGAGAGGGGTGGGGAGGGTTTGCCATTGAACCCACCATGGAGCGATGGCTGCATGACATTGTATTGCCGCGCAAAACTCTTCTCTTTTTCTCTACATGTTCAGCATGACTGTGTATAATATCTGACATGCATACGAAAAAATATGGTGAGATTATGTAAGGAGAGCATGCAGAAATTTAGAGTGATGGTAACAACCAGTGGATGGATCCAAAAATAATGATAGCAGGCTGATGATTGCTTTAAATTAATAAAAAGACAGATGATGATTGCTTTACTATTTGTTTCCCACCCAAGATGAACAACATAGGCATACCCTAGGTGAACCAGATATTAGATAGACATACTATTCATTGCTGCCTCGATATGTGCCCCACAACTAATTTAGAACTCAAGTTTGAACATGAATTTGGACCTGAGTTGGGAGTCCAAGAGCTGAACAAGACGATAAAGTAGCATGTAAGTTTAAGCAATGCATAACATAAGCAGAAACAAAAGAGTGCGACCTATCTTGTGGACTCGTGTACTCCTCAGGTTCATCTGCTGAGTCGATGATGGTGATGCCATTGGGGTGCGTGCCGACGGTAGGGAAGGAGATCTGAGGCGGTGAAAGACGGTTAGGAGTCGTGATGTCTGGTTTGGTGGATGCTTCTATCGATGGAGCAGCTCAGGTGAGGTGGACGACGTCGCGGCAGGAGCAGGACAAACCACACAAAGTTCCCTTCGACACGTACCTGTAACTGAAGTAATTTTGTAAGGGCTCATTTGGCTTGCATGATTCTTAAAACGCATGGATAGGAAAAACACCAGAATAGGATAGGAAAATGCATGGTAAACAAAGCATTTGTAAACACAGGATTTCTATCAACTTGGGTGTTTGGTTTACAGGAATTGGAAGAGCAGAGGAATGCAAAGAAACATGGCCAAAATAAAGAGAAACCATATGAAATCGTGTACAGTTAGAATGTTATTCTGGCACTAATGCACTTGGTCTTGTTTTCATGCATAGGATTTTGAAAAGTAGGTCCAGGTGGATGTTTGCTTCATTCCTTTCAACAAAATGCATGAATAATTGAATAGTAGAGTGCCATTGGAAAATTCCCTATTGCTAAGTTTTCCGTTGAACCAAAATAGCCCTAATGGATCGACGTGAATGTATAGTAATAAGTGATGCAACAAGTGTACAACCTCTTTGTCGTAGCCGTGTCAACCTCATCATCATTGGGTTGGTCGCTGAAGCAATTGAGGCAGAGGTGGCTGTCGGAGGTGTGGAGGAAGATCTGAGGAATCTGTAGATGGTGTCCAGGGCACTGCTCTATTGTGATGGGTCGTTTTGTCGTTGGAGCAGCTCCAGTGAGCCGTAAGACGTCAAGGCTAAAGCAGCACAAGACAGACATTGTCAATCTCAAGTGGGATTCTAATAGCATCTCCAATAGATGATGAAAAATGGATGTAAAATTAACATCGCCAAAAACCACCTGACTACAACAGATGAGGTAAAAACTGTTGACTCTGAACTTAACTGTCGAAACTGAAATTAATTGTGGAATCTGAATGCTACTGTCGAAACTGAACGCAATGGTAGCAGAGAGACACTTGACATGTAGTTTAGGGAGGGCCTGCAGTTCATCTTCAACCTACACACCCCTGAGCCGCCTGCCACCACCGGCCGAACCGCCGGCCCCAGCGCAGCCTCGCCGCCCCAAAACAACTCGCCACCGCCGCCCCGGCCAGCCCTCTAGCCCCCCCACCCTGAATCCTAAGATAGATAGTGGGGTACCTCTCCGGCGAGCCCCCGTCCCCGTTGCGGGTGGTTCTTCCTTAACT
>NC_041381.1:392512964-392532023 GCF_002162155.2 Triticum dicoccoides
CAACCCCTGAAAATCGACTGACCCAAAAGTCGATTCAGTCGACTAAAGTGTGGCTTAATCAGAGCAGAGCAGCAGCACGAGCGAGGGGGAGAGCAGCAGCAGCAGCTGGGCGAGCGAGTGATCGAGCGAGAGCCGGAGCAGCAGCAGTTGGGCGAGCGAGCGATCGAGCGAGAGCCAGAGCAGAAGCAGCAGCGCGAGCGAGCGAGCGAGAGCCGGAGCAGCAGCAGCATCACGAGCGAGCGAGCGAGAGCCGGAGCAGCAGCAGCAGCAGCAGATCCGGCTGGTATGGCTGCCGCCGCCGAAGGGGCCTCGCACTGGGGGAGAGCCGCCGTGGAGATGTCGCCCGTGGCGCTGGCTTCAAGGTAGACGCTCCATGGCGGTGCGGGATGGAGCACCGTTGGCGCCGGGAGGTCGAGTTAAGGAGAAGGTGCGATGCGATGAGTGTACAACCTCTTTGGTGGCACCGAGTAGGCCTCGGCTTCATCCGAGGAGTCGGTGAGGATGTTGCGGTTCCGGTGGAGCAGGTTAAGGCGGTGCTGTGGGGATGGAGCAGCCGCAATAGACGAGGCGATGGTCAGAGCAGCTCCTTGGAGGTGGAGGACGGGGCGGCTGAACCGGCGGGACGGCGAGATGGACGACGGATCCTCATCCGGGGAGGTGGACGAGGGATGTCGAGCTGTTGCGGTGGACGACGTCGTCGGGGAAGAAGCTCCGGCTGGGCAACGGTGACGTGGCGGACAGAGGAGGGTGGGGTTTCGCGGCTGGAGTGGAGAGGTTATGGCGGCCTGGGATTTCGAATGGCGAAAAGGGGGTGATGGGAGGGGGTGAAGCATGACTTAGGGACGCGCTTGTCCAAAATGTAGGGTGTGTTACAAAAGTACCCCCCACCGATTTGAACTAGCGGCCCTTTCGGCTCAGGCTTAGAAGGGGGATTTCGCGTGTCGGGATTTGGCAGCTGGAGGGAGTTTTCGCACGCATTGTAATTTCGGGATAGCAAGGCGCGGGTTGTGAAGGCGCCAGTTTTGGGAGCACGATATCTGAATTTTCGGGATATAACAAGACGCGGGTTGAATTTTAGGGACAAGCCTAACATGTAGTAATATTGTACTTGTATGTACCAAATCAATTCGCACTTCCCTCAACCAAAAAGAAAACAAAAAATAAAACTATTCACACCACACAAAGAGAGAGTCTTGCCCCGTTTTACTATACAAATGATATTCAAAGCTACTCCCTCCTTCCATCTATATACAGGGCCGGCCCATAGATATACGGGGCCCCTGGGCAAGACACCAATAAGGGGCCCTTGTGTTTACTCAAAAGCTCAAAATATTTATATTTCAAAAGCAAAGTAATATCCAGTACATAGCATAGTCTGATGATCTTAATTTGCACACTAAAACTGACAATATAATTTATTATTTGATCAAGTGAACTACATCGTGATAGCAATGAAATGATGTAGTTCGACAAAAGCTTGGTTTCCCCAAAAGCTTGCATTCCTAAATTTAATTGGAGACTTCATTTTGTTCTGCAAAACAAAAGTTCCTATCAAAACTGGTCGCTACTTATATCTTTTGTGTTACCATCAGATAAAAAGTTAGGCATGAACTTACATTTGTTTCTGGATCCTCCCCAATTGGCCATGTTCTTCACTCCAAAGTTCTTCACCAGGATAATAACTCAATTCTTCCAAACATTCCTACTCAAGGCATAGTAAAGGAAACTAAGCATTTCACGTCTACACTAGAACTTGGAAATTCGTTAAGTGATCCTTTCAGGGATTTTACCTCTTTGTCTTTTTCCTTTTTTCTCTTCCTTTTGGCACTACCAGATAAATGCTTTCTAGAGGACATCTCAGTAAACAAGAACAAGCAGCATAAATGATTAAAACAAGGAACAAAAGCACCTGAATGTGGTTGTAGGTGGCCAAATCAGTAGATCCGGAGGTTGCAGTCAGCACGAACAAGAACACAACACCAGGAACTGAATTGTTTTCCCCCCTTCTCCACTTCAGCAGTTCTCCTGGCTCCCGAGCACTGAAACTTAGATCCACGGAAGTCTGAAGAGCAGAAGATAAGAAGAGATGTCAAGTATGGAGTCGTCGCCTCATCGAAGGGCACGCCTATATAATTGACAGGGGGAACGGGGTCATGGGGAGGAGGAAAAGAAGAACACGTACTGTCTCCTCTCCAACGTCTAGCTGATGGGGAACGAGCAGAACCTTGAAGAAGGAAGGAGAGACGATTGGGGAGCCGATTTGCGCCTTTAATCTCCATTAATGGCCGGCGGCGATCTTGGAATCATAGACGACACGCGAACGGCGGCGCTGTTTTGGGGAAGAGGAGTAGAGGAGCACGGGAAAGGGCACGGGATCGTCGCTGAGAGCCCTCTTTACTGTCGCTATTTTTCTGGGCTTCTTACCTATAGAGGAAATAATACCTGAGCCGGGGCCCCTGCCTTCCGGGGGCCCAGGGCGGGCGCCCCGTTTGCCCGACCTATGGGCCGGCCCTGTCTATATAGGGCCTAATGCATTTTTCGATGCTAACTTTGACCAAATATTAGAGCAATGATATATGACATGCAACTTACACAAAGCACACCGTTAACTTTGTCTGTGAAAGGTTCTTTCAATGATATAATTTTCACATTGTGCATGTCATGTACTATTAATCTTGTCAATAGTCAAAGGCGGTCTTAAAAATCTCATTACGCCCTATATAGATGGAAGGAGGGAGTATGAATCCATGTTATGTTCGATTAATTTTTTTCGCTTTGCTGTATAATGCATGTAACCTACTCATACCAACATTTTAGTGCATTCCAAATGTCTATATTACCGCTGCAATTCAAACTAAATTTGAATTCATTTCTCTATTTCAATAAGAATCTACAATCATGATTGTTGCCAACTTCAACCATCATTCGTGTATTACCTTAATAACACACCACATGATTACTATAGAGATAGATATGAACTATGTGTACTACATGAACTCGAATTCTATTTTTTGAATACACTTGATGTTGATTCCAAATAATAGTACATTTGATGTACTAACTATATATTCATAATCTAAACCATGTTCCATACGTACACCGTGTTTATCACACAAAGTATAGTGCCTCGCCCCCTACATTATGACAAGTATTTAGACCTGAGTTGCAAAAGCCACACATTAGCCCAAATTATAATCAATGTTGTACATTATGATATCTTCTTCAAGTATCCGTATCCACCTTTTTATAATGAATTATGATCTTTGTTCGTCTTTTACACCTTCACGATCCTCTTCTATTTGTAGCTAGCTAGCGCTAACTTTCTATCGTGCATGCACACGCCCGCCCCCCTCACACACCCTTAGCGTCCCCTCCATCGCGCACGTTCATTATTTCTCTTTAGGTCGTCCACCAGCGGTGTGTGTAGGCCCCCAGCTCCTTCTTTCTGGCACACACCGGTTGATATACCTCTCTAGCCAAGTGTGCCTACAACAAACACATATATACTTCCCCTCTTCTCTTCTCACCGTCCATGCCCCCATATGTCCAATACGATTCCACGCAGGTGCACACTCCCGCCCCTCTTTTCATTAGTCACATGCTCACACACTCCTCCCCCCTCGACATGGTAGGCCTCTCGCACCACCTCCTAGCCACACTCTCTCCCCATGTCTGCCTCTCTGAACCTTATTTGCTTCTAACACATGCAGGCGTGTATATGAACTGATCTCCCTACATATAGCCAGGTCGACTATAATTCATTTTCACCAAGCACCGATACACTTACCTCGCTAGTTATGTCTCTCCTTTTCTCAGACACATGACGGTTGATCTTCCTATGTAGTTACGCATGCTTACCACAACCATATCTTCTCCCCTCATCATCCTTGAATACCTCCCGACCCGTCTCTCACACGCACGTGCATAGACAGACAGAAATCCCCCGCCCTCTCTTATTGATATTGCACTCATACCCTCCGTTTGTCTAGCAGGCCTCTCCCACCATTTGTGAGACGCCACTCCACCACCAACCCTCCGACGCTCTACCTTTGTCTTTTTCCCAACCTTATTCCTCTGCTACACATATCCATGGATGTCGATCGATCTCCCTCAATACATAGCTAGGTCTCTCTCCTTCCCCAGACATATACTAGTCGACCGGTCTCTACCCCCCCCCCACACACACACACCGATAGTCGAACGTTGTAGGTAGGTATCCATGCCACGGAGAAGAACTGCACCTCTGCCCTCTCAAATTCCAGTAGGCGAGCCGCCCTGTATCTTTGACGTGGGCAAACACAAATTCGATGGCACTCTTTATCGATCGCGCAGCCACACACTTCACCCCTGTTTTCAATTCTATCAATATCTCACGTCCATGACTCCGTTCCACACACATTGCATATGTTACGTTTTTTTGATTGAGATATCATCAACACATTGCCTCTGTTTCACACAAACCATCTCTCTCACACCCACCCACGTACGTACCTGCACCTAAATAAGAAGTGCACGCAGGACGCACGTACTCACATCTCGTTCCCAGCCACACCCGCGCGGGTACATGGTGGAGTTTGTTTCTGTACGAAAAGGCAGCCCACATGATAATTTGACGCGTGTAGCGGTTGTTTACTCGAAGGAGGGTCGGGTACCACGCCTAGAATATAAAACGATTGCTGTGGGGAAAATGAAAAAATGGGTTTGTCTCTCGTGAGTCTCGTCACACAATCTCACACAAGGCCGCCATGGCTTCTCTCTCTCAGCGTTGGTCAGTGATCCGGCCGCATCCCGTCCGCCGGCGAAAAGGGAGGATGTGCATCGTCTCTCCGTTCGACAGTGTTGAGGCAGCTCGTCCCGATCTGCGGTACCCGTCGTTCTCTCTGACCAAGCTCCGGCGCGGTAGGGCCTTCGCCACTTGCGCGCTACCGCAGTATGGGCAGATCCCAGCCGCCGGCGCCCTCCTAGTAACATCCCGACGACCCTCGGGTACAGCTTCCTCCGACCTTGCTCCACTGCCCATCTTCCCACATTGCTGCATGTGGATCTTCTTTAGTTGTTTGCTTAAATCGTATCTCGACCGGCGTACTTTCCATCTTGCAATCTCGTCCTCAAACCATTTTTGATAATCCACCATGTGCTATCTTTCCCTTTTTACATGGAACATGCTTCTTTTTTGTCGGTGTATGTGTCTTCAACTCGTGTTATTGGGCAGTAATTGTTTCCTTTTGACCTCCTTTTGCAAACAGGGTTATCCATTTTCACCTCGTTGCTATTGCGACCTTTTGGTGAACTACACAAATCACTTTTCTGAAGAGTGTTTTGTGCAGTTCCGCCAAAATGTCACACGGGCAATGTTTTTACATTTCTGTGGGACTGCGGAAAGGGAGATTGGTTTTGCTATCCTCCTCATCCAACTCCGTGCCTAATCTTCTCCGACAAGAAGTTAGTCCTAAAGAGAGATCATAGAGGTCATCGGCTTCTATTTATGTGTGTTATGTTTCATCATCTAGTTCCACTATTATTGTAATCACACTGACTGGATATCTTTGCAAACAGGGATGGTCCGCCCGATTTTAGTGGAGCTGCACAAAATGATCGGATTGTGGTGTCCTTCATACACCTCTTTTTGGCTACAGAGCTGGGTGAAACTAGCTGCCAAGCAATGAACACTATGCCAAGGAAATGGAGCCATGCCTACGAACAGCATCGATCAATTATATTTTTTTCTTTATTTGTACACCTTCTCACAACTTTGTCTTCAGTTGTGATGTGAATATTGCCGCTGATCTGCGAACCATTGAGATGCATTAGCCATGGTAGTTTCATTTGTATTTGATGGAATGTTGTAACGAGATAATCTCAAGGCAAGACACATGAATCCTAAGTTGAAACCTTTTTTTCCTGCGGGAACCAGAGTTGAAACCTTCATAGCATCACAGTACAATTTCATAAAAATTATGCGTACATATAAACAAATCTTGAAGGATTGATAGCAATGCCAGAAACAATTCAACTTCGTTTTGCCGACATGTTGGACATCCTTCATCCGGCTCCACCTGCCATGCAGCAATATTGAGTGCACAACACAACTTCAGGGAAAGATTCACCCCGGTCTTTGCACCGCAGTAGTAATGACTAGTGAGCAGTCAAATCACAGAGCCCCACCTTCGCCATAGTAAGTTGCTCGGACGAAGCAACCATCATTTCTCTGTTCCTTGAATCCGCTAGTACTCCCATATTCCCACAGTAAAGTTGCTCGGGCGAATCAACCATCACTATATCCGCTCACGTGTGATGACCACAGGAGCTATCCATTCAGATTGCATGTTAAAAAAATAAAGGTCGATAACTAATGCGGCAAACTTTCAAAAAAAACTAATGCGACACTTCGGGCCAACGCGGCCAGATCACATTTTGCACGAGAAATTACACACCATGTTTCGTTGACATGTGGTCCCGTTCCAACATATCAGTGAGACGACGGCGAGTAGTAAGAGTATTTCCGAACCGACGTGTAGGCCGGGGCGCCCCTTCGTGAACCGTGGAAAACTAGCAACCGTCCACCGATGCTTCGCCTTTCCCTCTCGATTTGGAACTGCTGTCGCACGCTCTTCCTCTCCCTCCTCCATTTTCCTTCAGCCCTTCACGCTTTCTTCTTCCATTGTTCGATCGTCTTCTCCATGGAGGGAATAGGACAGAAACGACCCCGTTATTCTTGCCCCGATCTGAAAGATGACGTGGTGGAGGAACTCATTGATCGGTGCGATGTCATCACCTCGGCTAGCATGGCAGGTTCGTTCAAGCCCATTCTTGACTCAACTAATAACATCATTACAAGGAACCCAATAGTCAAGGAACGGTTTGATCTCCCCTATCTTCTTCGCCGTGACCCTGATGACCGGCGCCGTCACGACAGAGGCCTCGCCCTGTGCAAGTTGATGCCGCTTGATAATGATACGTATGATGTTAAGATGCCATCGCTTGAGGGCAAGGCCTGGGCAGGCACAAATGGAGATTAGGTTGTTTACATTGGGTCCAACTGTGAATGGGAACTTGTGAATGCGTACACTCGTGACCGGGTTCCACTTCCAAAAATCTCAGCCGACTGCCCAGAGGTTGAGCACACCGGTATTGTACGCACGTTCAAATACAATCATGGTGACTGTCTTCTACAGAAGATAGCAATTTCTCGAGTTACCACCCGCTCTTGGAATTACAACAACTATGAAGTTGTTGCTATCTTCGACAAGCTTGTTGCCGTCGTTACTGGTTTGACTCGATGGACATTGCTCAAAAATCAGTTTTTGTACACAGATGAGTACTGTGATGCAATTGAATACGAGGGCCTTGTGTTTGCTGCCACCACTCGTGGTACTGTTTTTGCATGGAATCGTTATGATTTCGGTACGTTTGTCTTCCACCGTAATTATAATTGTTTCATCCACATGCATGCGGGTTAGCAAGTTTCCCTTTACTAATTAACCATCTTCTTGTGTTTCCAAGGTCCTGTGAAAATTCCACCACCTATACTTGAAAAATTTTCTAACCAAGGGGGAGATGACGATGGTGATGATCACGAGCATGAGGACGAGCAACGCCCATACACTCGTTGGCGCCTGGCAACTAATTCCGATGAAACGTGCATTGCAATAGGTTATCGGAGAGTAAAGTCTGATTTAAAACTTAATATTGTAGAGCTAGTTGAAAATGAACCCTCATCTTCAAATCCCTGAAGTCTATACCCTGTTTTATCTAATCCCGGTCATTTTTAACCCTGCGGTCGTATCCAAACAGGGATTGCCTACATGGCATTGAGAAAGACCGGGATGGGTGGATTAGGCCATGTGTGTTGTGTGGGGTTCACTTGTCAGTTGGGACAGAGGATGCACTAGTAGCGGCAGCGACCCCGGGCATCTCATCGACCTTTTTTGTTTCCGTCATGGCACGACACTGTTTGCAGACGTGAACGGGTGGCGTCCATGTCCATGCGGTTACTTTGTTTTGGTCCAAGCACGCGGTCACCATATCCTAGCTGATGCGGCTAGAAGGCATCGTACGAAGAAGACGAGGGGCGAAGCAGCTATGCCAGGGGGTCAACGAGGGAGGAAGAAGGTGGCTGGTGCGGCGCTGCTGGGTACAACACTGTGGCCGCTTCGCGTGCTCACGCACGTGCCAGTGCTGCATGGGTGTACTGCAATATGGAGACCCAACCAGCGACGAGCACCGCGTACATGATGCGGAAGAGAAACTAGATGGTGCCACCGTGCCACTGTGGGCAACGCGGATTAACGTACTGGTTCCAGCTCGCGAGCACGCCGGAGCGAACCCCGGCGATGCGGAAGTCGGCGAGCGCCGCAACCTCGCCAACGAGGAGCGGTTGTCAGTTGTAGCCAGGCCGGCTTTAGTGCGTGCGCACATACGCGTACACGCGTTTATTTTTCCTTTGTGTAGCACGTACATGCGTGACACATACCTCTGTAGAGCTAGCTAGCGTATGGTACGCTGCCTACTATTGATCCCGTGCCCGCGCAAGAAAAACGACCAACCTGCATGGTACGCTATGAATGCTACCACGCACCATGGCATGCATGCATACACGCACTTATATTTTTAGATGAAAAAAGTCAACAAACCTGGTATTTCTTGCCACGTCATCAAATCCACTCCTAAAAGAGTATCAAGGTTAAAATGACCGGGATTAAGGAGGACAGGGTATGGACTTCAGGGACTTAGAGGTGAGGGTTTGCTTTCGACCGGCACTACAATTTCAAGGTTTAAATCAGACTTTACTCATTATCGGATGAGGCCAATCATCAACAATAGTAGTACACTATTTGTACTAGCTTCACATGCTTCGCGCATCGTGCGAGTGTTTTTACTGTAGCCATATTGTACTACGTAACCAGCACCTCGAATCCTCGATACTAGTAGTACTATATAGTAAGTAGTAGGAGTAGTAGGGTGGCATGGGCCAGAACAAGCATACACGTCCAGGAGTACGGCACACGCCACCAGCATGACTTCCATCTGACACCATATTTCTTGGAGTCCGTGCTAGAGCAATCTCTTCAACCTCATCGTTTCTCTAACTCAGCCATCGTGCGGCGGGCGAGGTGGGGGTTTGCCGATAGTCGGTTTCCTCAACTGCGGACCCACTTGTAAGGCCAACTCCAACGCTCTATCAATATATGGATGTACTCTTCTTCCCAATACAAAAACTTGCATCCATTCTACTCCCTCCGTTCTACTACCTCCGTCCTGGTTTATAGGTCCCCTTTGTAGTTTGTGTCAAATTTTGACTAAAGATTTAACTAACAAAATGTTAATGCATGTCAAGAAAAATTATCTCATTGGATTCGTATTTGAACATAGTTTTCAAAAATATAATGTTTGGTGACATGCGTAAACATTTTTTTAGTTTAATCTATGGTCAAAATTTGGCACGAAATATAATGGGGACCAATAAACCCGGACGGAGGTAGTATTTGTCAAAATATATATGTATCTAGACATGTTTTAGTATATAGGCACATCCATTTTTGGACAAATGGAAGTCAAGTATTTTGGAACGGAGGGAGTACACAATAAAACTTTTAAGTTAGCACAACTAGTCTAATCCGAGAGCACAACCAAAGATTTGGTCGGGTTCTTCCTCCTTTTGCCGACACGTGGGACATCCAGCATCTAGGTCATGTCATGAAAGAAAATAGAGTGGTAGTTGATAAGTTGAAGCCACGAGATGTGCATCTTGGGTTAAACTATAAATAGAATCTTACTACTCTTGAGTAACTCCAAAAGCGGCCACCGAAGATATTTCTTGGATTTGTTTTTCATCACCAGCACGTCGAGGTGAAAGATGTGCAGGTTCAGTGGGTCCTCTTGCGTTCTCATTGACATGTGGGGCCGCATGTGAGCAAACAGACGATGGGCTCCGCGCGTCCGCTGGCTGGCTGAGAAGAGAGATAGAGGAGTGATGAGCATGGACTGCGGGAAATTTGTTCTACGTAACCAGCACCTTGATATTCGCGTGTGGTTGTTTCTAGAATAAAAAAAGGAGGTACCTCTACTTATGTTACTCCCACTACGCCTAGCCTAAGGTTAGTAGGTGACCTTGCGCTTGGCTCTTCGACTCTTCCGGAAGTCGATGGTTCTATAGTAGTGCTTCTGGCAATCTGACACCAAATGAACTATTGCACGTCCACCGCTTGTAAGCAAAAGTTTCTCCTCGTGCTGCGAGCCACCGCGCACGCGTTGGCGAGGGAGAAGGCGTAATCAAGCTTCTCGTCGTTCTGCGAGTTGACGGGACACATCAAAGTTATTTACTAGTAGTACGTACTCTCTCCAAAAAAGGGCTGACCATGTCATTGCTACCATCCCGTGCTCCGTCGTTGAGTACGTGCACTATTCACGTGCCATTCACGTGCCATCGAGGAGAAAAAATATTGCATAGGTGCCATCGAAGTGCACGACTCACTTACGGAAAAGGGTTTCCCCCCTGTCGGTGTCAAAACCGGCGGATCTCGGGTAGGGGGTCCCAAACTATGCGTCTAGGCGGATGGTAACAGGAGACAAGGGACACGATGTTTTACCCAGGTTCGGGCCCTCTTGATGGAGGTAAAACCCTACGTCCTGCTTGATTGATATTGATATTGTGGATGTTTACAAGAGTGGATCTACCACGAGATCAAGGAGGCTAAACCCTAAAAGCTAGCCTATGGTATAATTGTAATGGTTGTTGTTGTTGTTGGGTCCTACGGACTAGAGCCATCCCGTTTATATAGACACCGGAGAGGGCTAGGGTTACATAGAGTTGGTTACAATGGTAGGAGATCTACGTATCCGTATCGCCAAGCTTGCCTTCCACGCCAAGGAAAGTCCCATCCGGACATGGGACGAAGTCTTCAATCTTGTATCTTCATAGTCTTGGAGTCCGGTCGATGATGATAGTCCGGCCGATGATAGTTCGGCTGATGATGGTAGTCCGGTTATCCGGACACCCCCTAATCTAGGACTCCCTCAGTAGCCCCTGAACCAGGCTTCAATGACGATAAGTCCGGCGCGTATATTGCTTGGCATTGCAAGGTGGGTTCCTCCTCCAAATAATAGAAGATTGTGAACACCAGGATAGTGTCCGGCTCTGCAAAATAAATTCCACATTCCACTGTAGAGAGAATAATATATACACAAGTTCAATCTGCTGACGTTTTTTGCGGCATGACGTCACGCCACTACCAAGCCATTACTTGAATCGTTTTTTACTTTACACCTCAGTGCATTTAGCGAAGTGGTTTCCTTGGCACGTCTTGTCGAAGCAGAGATCGTGTTCCCCCTTAATCTGGGATTCTCATCAATACGGACGTGGGTAACTCAACCGCGCCCGTCGCCCCGCCCCCTCTATCGAAGGCGAGTCCCAAACGGTCACGGAGACTGCTCTTGGTATTCTCCCTCTTTATAACGGGACCAAGGCTCGTTTCTTTTCTTCAATCCTCCATCGAATCCTCTCCCCGCTCCAAGTTCCAGCACCTAGAGCTCCAGATTCGAGCGCTTCGGACCTTCAACAATGTCCGGTTCCGACCTCCAGGGCCGGTGGATGCCCTCCTCCGTCACGGAGGAGGACGTGCTAAAGTTGCGGGAGGCCAAGTACCTGGCTTATGAGATTTCGCACAGGTTGCCTGCCGAAGGGCAGGCCATCCCCACCCCCGAGCCCGGCGAGTATGTCGTTTTCGTATCCCACCTCCGTCGGGGTTTAGGCTTCCCGATGGATCCTTTTGTGAGAGGGCTCATGTTTTATTATGGGTTGGAATTCCACGATTTGGCTCCGGAGTCCATCCTCCATATTTCCGCATTTATTCTTGTCTGTGAAGCCTTCCTCCGCGTCACCCCTCACTTCGGCCTGTGGCTGAAGACCTTCAATGTGGTGCCGAAGATGATCGGGGGGCGTCAAGCGTAGTGCGGCGGGGCGGCCATAAGTAGGAGGGCCGATGTCCCGTGGCCTGCTGGCTCCTTCCAAGAGGAGCTCGGCCTGTGGCAGCAAGAGTGGTTCTATATCACCATTCCGAGGGGCCGCAGACAAAAGCCGCCGCCCTTATTCCGCCCGGGACCTCCACAACGGTTGATGTTGTGGGTCAACCAAGGGCTCAACTGGGGGCCATCAAAGGACGTGCCCCTACTGCAGGGCCGGATTCAAGATCTCCAAACGAGGGAGGTTGATATGGTGGTGGTAATGCAGGTTATGCTGATTAGGCGTCTTCCGCCCTGCAAACACCGCCCTCTCCGGCTGTGAGAGTTCAATCCGGAGGGCCCACGGATTCTTCAACACTTCATGGGTATGACACCCCTGGAGATGTACAAATTATTCTTCGGATCGCAAGAGGCGCGTCCAGAATTGACCGATGATGCTGGCCTAAGCTGCAATCGCCCGGATACTCAAGTAAGTAGTTCCAAGTCCGGACATACCATTTGTTTGCCTTTCGATGATTCGCCTTATGACCAACTTCCTTCTAAACAGGAATGGATAGCGGAAGCAAAATTGATATGGTGTCCGGCCCCCCTCCCCGAGACCGCGCTGGATTCCGTGCTGGTCCGGATGCTTGAGGTTGCGCCTCCAGAGGAAGGCGAAGGGGAAAGCAGGAAAGCTACTGCCTCGCCTAAGGAGGCTCTTGAAAGAGGGGGGATCGAAAATCCCTCCCTCCAAGGGGAGAAGAGGACTGCCTCCGAGGACCCGGGGGCAAAAGCCCCTAAACGGGGGAAGAAATCTTCGCCAGAGGGCCCTGCGTCCGGGGAGGCCCCGGCCGCACAATCTCCCTTTGAGAATCAGCCCTCCAACGAGCCATAAGTAGAAAGAAAGGAGTTTTATAATAAGGGACATCCATATTTGTGCTTCTGAGGATAACTAAAGTTTTTACCTTGTAGTTCGGATCTCCGTCCTTCGCAAATGAGCTCGTCTCCGGGGGACCTTCGTCCGGAGATGATGGAGAGCTAGACGCCTCCGTCCGGGGCACCGTCGGATAGGGCAGACGAGCCTGAAGTGTCGTCACAGAGGGAGCCCCCTGGTTTGGCAAAGCCGGATAGTTCAGCGCCAACTGGTGTATGGCTGAAGGATCTGCTTGAGAAGGCGTCTATCTCAGAAGATCACCACGCATTGATGAGCATGGTGATTGATAATGCCGTCAGGAGTTTGCTGGCGGGGTTTGAGGTACGTAAAAATGACACACCTTTTAACAGTTTTGCATATAGAATGCGCCCTGTATAGATAGTAGCCCCTGAGACTCGGTAGGTTGTCGAAATCGACAGCGTGCCGAGGATCAAAATCGCAGGTTTAAATTTCCGCCGTGCCGATGCAGGTGGCGGGTCGTCCGGGGGCCAGCCGGACTGATGGAGTTGCTGAACTAAAGCGGCAACTCGCTGTTGCGGATGCGGACATCACGCTGGTCAATAGGCGACTTGATGAGTCACAAGGTAAGTGTTTTTGTGCGGTCACTTGGTAAGGGGGCCGAAGCCAGCTCCTTACAACATGTGCGTGAAATGCAGATAGTGCCGCTGCTATGGAGGGCCTTCGGGCTGAACTTGCTCAAGCCAAGGAGCAGGCCAGAAGGAGTAATGCGGCAGCCTCGAGGGCGGCCGAGGAGTTAGCGGCCGAAAGGGCCGCACACTGCCGGAGCAGGGAAGAGATGGCCGAAATGGCCGTGAAGTTAAAAGATGCTACCGACCGCAATGAGGCTCTTTGGAAGGAGCGCCTAGCGGGGCAAGAAGACCTGGAGAAGGCCACCGCCGAAGCCAAGGATGCCCGCTCTACAATGCGGGCTATAAAGGAAGAGTTGCGCCAGGCCAGAGATATTGTAGCTGGCAAGCCTTTTCTGCTGCGCCGAAGGTTTACGGATCCAAAGTATGCTCAGCTGGGCCAACTGTGGGGTCCAAAGGACCCTTATATGGACTTAGCAGCGAGTGCGGCGGATGCCGTTGTGCATTTCAAAGCCAGAAGGATCACAAGATGGAAGAGTTGTTTTGGTCTCAATTCCATAGTCCGGAGCGTTCACTTCCGCTGACCGACCGTTTGGCCGAGTGGGCTGAGCTAAATAGGTTGTCCGGGCTTGCTATGACAGATATAGTGACCCATGTCTGGCCGGATAGGCCCAAGCTGAAGAGTTACTTTGGCTTATTGCAGCGATTTCTTGGAGTGGTGCCGCATATTAAGGCGATGAAGCGGTCGGCCTGCATAGAGGGTGCGCGGATGGCACTCGCCCATGTGAAGACACATTGGACAGAGATGGATGCCACCGCTGTTGCGACCCCGGGTTCGGACGATAACCTGTTACCCGCCGAGCACTATTTTGGCGAAGTGTTGCGTGGTGCTCGTGTAATAGAGTCGCAGTGCTCAAAAAATGTTACGTTCGAATAAACATTTTTATGATGTAAAACAATATTTATGATGTAAGCGCCTTTTATACTTGTGCGTTCAAGTAATAGAGTATCTCCTATGCGGCCGTTCATGTATACGTGTGTATAACCTGAAAGATGGCAGTCGTCGGCTTCAGCCCCCACGCATAAGGTGCGGGGGTGTTCGCAAAAAATAGCGCGTTTTCACACTTAATCCGACGTCTCGGTCCTGTAAAGGAGGTGGTAGCGTAGCAAACGAGGCAACCAGACTATAATGCTTTATCACTTTCACTTAGCCATGGAGTTCGAGGGTGGGGCTACGACATAGCCCCTGGGGGCACCGCGCTCTCCGAATTTGGGGCGCGTATGTGCCTGACCGGGAAACGGCCCTTCGTCAAAGCGGAGGAATTCTAAACATTCCCATGGTCGATCGAGTGGTTGACCAGTCTCTCGCTGTATTATGACAGTCAGTTTTCGGCTTTCTCTACTGAGGTGCTCGCCCAGCCGAACTGGGGCACAATCGCGGTAGTTCTCCTGGTGCCGCGTTAGCCGATGATACGGAACATAAGGCAGCAAAACACAGGAGCCGGGCAAACCCAACATTTGACCAAAGACATGATTCGGAGCTGATGCATATAAGGCCTAACTCAAGACGCCGAACACTCCCGAAGGTGTTCGGTCTTTACAAAAGCGGGCAAAACAATGCCCTAAGCCCCTTGTGTCCAGGTACGGGCAAGTTCTTCTGGCGCGGCCGATGCCAAAACGCCAGTCTCCACTCTGGTTATAATAAGAAACCAGGGGATTATAGCAACAAGAGACAGTAAGAAAGGTTTACGTAGGGTCTTAGTCTGAAAAGAGTCCTTGCAACGGGTCCCTACTGCACGTCTGCGCCTGTGTCTCCGTTGTGCCGTATCCTGGATGGGTGTGCACGCTGTTCATCTGTAAAAAGAGAGGAACTTAGTTTGAAAAGAAATCGTGCGAGAAAGTGCATAAAAAATTGAGATATAGATTAATAAAGCTGAGCCTATGCTAGCTCATCATGGCTTATATGTACAAACCCTTGTGAAGGGGTGTGTGGCTAGGTAGCCCCTAGCTTATTTATTTTGGACTCGTCCAGCCGTGTCCGGGGTCTCACGCGACCTTTTAATGAAATGATGCCACGTGGACCGGGCATTTTAAGCGTGAGAGACGCGTAATGTGGTATTGCATTGAAGCGGACGAAAGCTTCCTGTCCCAGTGATGCTTGATAGCTACTTTTAAATGGGGCGACATGAAAGGTTAGCTTTTCTCGTCGGAAGTTGTCAGGTGACCTGAACACAACTTCTAGTAATAATGAAATTGTGCACCTGGCGTAAGGGCCTGGCGCCACTCCTTTGAAGGAAGTGCGGCTATGCCGAATTGTAGTAGGGTCTATCCCAACTTGCGGATTGTGTCCGGATATAGCAGGTTTAAGTCACTGCCGCCGTCCATCAAAACCTGCGTGAATTGCAGTCCGTCTATTATGGGATCCAGTATCAGGGCAGTCTATCCTGCGTTCCGGATACTTCTGGACTAATCCAGGTGGTCGAAAGTGATTGGTTTTGACATCCAATCTCGGTGTTCCGCTGGGGTGGACCATGCGACACTTGTCTTAGCGAGTGCCGTGTTGGTTTTCCGTACTATCACATGAAGTGAGTTTACTGTTTTGACTTCTTGTGGGAAAGTCTTTTGACTTCCGGTGCTCTGCTGGTGGGGTTCGTCATCGTCCTCGCTTGGCGCATCGAGCCCCTTGTGTCCGGCGTTGAGTCTGCCGGACTGTTTAAAAACCCAACAATTTCGGTTGGTATGGTTTGCAGGCCTTCCGGAGGTACTGTGGATTTGACATATCCGATCTAAAATTTTGTTTAAATTTGATAGCTCGTCGCTGTTGTCCTTAAGAGGCGGTGTTTTATTGTTTGGCCGCAAGCTTTTGAATCCGGCGTTGACCGCCGTGCCCTTTGGGCTTTTTTCTTTATTCCGGCGCTGATCTTTCCTGCGTCGTGATTTTCCGTTTCCATCTCTGATCTCGGATGTACTCGGGTCGCTGGTGCTGCATCTTGCTAGCCAACTGTCTTCTCCTGCGCAAAAGCGCGTCATGAGACTTGTTAGCGCGGCCATTGTTCTTGGCTTCTCTTGGACGAGGTGTCTGGCGAGCCATTCGTCTCGGATGTTGTGTTTAAAAGCTGCTAAGGCTTCCGCGTCCGGACAGTCGACTATTTGGTTCTTTTTGGTAAGGAACCTGTTCCAGAATTTGCGCGCTGACTCTCCGGGCTGTTGGGTTATATGACTCAAATCGTCTGCATCCGGAGGGCGGACATAAGTCCCTTGAAAATTTTCTCTAAACGTGTCCTCAAGCTCTTCCCAACTTCCAACAGTGTTTTCTGGGAGGCTTTTGAGCCAATGCCGAGCTGGCCCTTTGAGCTTGAGGGGTAGGTATTTTATGGCGTGGAGATCATCTCCTCTAGCCATGTGTATCTGTAGTATGTAATCTTCTATCCAGACTCCTGGGTCTGTTGTGCCGTCGTATGCCTCTATGTTTATGGGTTTGAACCCTGCTGGAAATTCATGATCCAGCACCTTATCAGTAAAACATAGCGGGTGTGCGGCGCCCCTGTATTTGGGTGTGCCGTCTTCGAACACTTGTTGTGTTGTGTTACTTCCTGGGGCCCTCCTTTTTGGCCCGTAGATGGACCTAGTTGGGCCGTCCGTTTTCCCAGGATCATAAGTCGGCTTGTGTGCGGCGCCGCTTTTCGCTTTTGGCCTGTCATCTGGCCGTCTATCCGGCCAGGCGGCTTCTTTATTTTTTGACTGTGAGGGCTCTATGGCTTCCCCGTCGAATTCTGGCAGCAGCTTGCGCTTCGGGTAGCTCTTTGTTTGATGGCCATTGCCATATTTGTCTGCGGTCTTCAGTATTTTGCTCCACTTCATTCTGAGGATGTCTTCCGCTGTTTTGAGCTTCCGTTTTTCCTTCTTCAAACTTCTTGCAGTGGCGACGAGTCTTTTGTGAAGGTTCTTATGCTCCGGTGATGTGTCCAGACTGTTGATTGCTCCGTGAAGGGGTTGATTATCCGGTTCCTGTTCGGATGGTTGCTTGGTTGTATGTTCGTCGTCCGCTGGTTTGCCCCGCTCTATCGCTGGGTCGTTAGGAATGCTGCTTTGATCGAGGCGGGACTTAGGGCGGCGTCTACGTCGCCGTTTTGGTTGTTTATCGGCGGGATTATCCTCTGCCGCGTCCCATTGTTCCTCGGTATCGCTTCCCTTTGGGGTGTCCACCATATGTATGTCATGTGACGAGGTGGTCTTCCAGTGTCCTGTAGGCACTGGTTCTTGATAGTCTCCGGCATCGTCGTCCATACCGTCGATGTCTTCGGAGTCGTAGTCGAGTACGTCGGTTAGATCGTCGACGGTGGCTACGAAGTGGGTGGTGGGTGGGCCCTGAATTTCGTCGTCGTCCGCATCCCAACCATCCTGGCCGTAGTTCGGCCAGGGCTCTCCGGATAGCGAGAGATGCTTCAGCGAATTTAAGATACTGCCGAAGGGTGAGTGCTGAAAGATGTCCGCAGCGGTGAATTCCATGATCGGCGCCCAGTCGGATTCGACCGGCAGGGGCGCAGGAGGTTCGGAGTCCGACAGGGGGTCCGGCACCTCGGAGTCATGGGCTTTATGCGGGACAAGATAAGTGTTCGGCTCCATCACCGTAGAGGTTGCAGCTCCCGAGGCGGTGTCCAGCCATCCGTCCTCGATCTGAGTGATCGGCTCCGGACTATGGGTCAGAGCGGATTTGTGTGCGGCCTCCAAGGTGCTGTCCGGCGGCAGAGTTAGGTCGTGCCCATCGTGACAGCGCGGCATGCTTGGTTGTGGCTCAGATCCATCGAAGATCAAGTCCCCGCGGATATCGGTCGTGAAGTTTAGGCTTCCAAATCTGACCTAACGGCCAGGGGCGTAGCTTTCGATCTGCTCTAGATGGCCAAGTGAGTTGGCCCGCAGTGCGAAGCCGCCGAATACGAAGATCTGTCCGGGGAGAAAAGTCTCACCCAGGACTGCGTCGTTGTCGATCGAAGAGGCCATCAAGCCTATCGGTGACGACACAGAGGAACTCTCAATGAAAGCACCAATGTCGGTGTCAAAACCGGCGGATCTCGGGTAGGGGGTCCCGAACTGTGCGTCTAGGCGGATGATAATAGGAGACAAGGGACACGATGTTTTACCCAGGTTCGGGCCCTCTTGATGGAGGTAAAACCCTACGTCCTGCTTGATTGATATTGATATTGTGGATGTTTACAAGAGTGGATCTACCACGAGATCAAGGAGGCTAAACCCTAGAAGCTAGCCTATGGTATAATTGTAATGGTTGTTGTTGTTGTTGGGTCCTACGGACTAGAGCCATCCCGTTTATATAGACAACGGAGAGGGCTAGGGTTACATAGAGTCGGTTACAATGGTAGGAGATCTACGTATCCGTATCGCCAAGCTTGCCTTCCACGCCAAGGAAAGTCCCATCCGGACACGGGACGAAGTCTTCAATCTTGTATCTTCATAGTCTTGGAGTCCGGTCGATGATGATAGTCCGGCCGATGATAGTTCGGCTGATGATGGTAGTCCGGTTATCCGGACACCCCCTAATCCAGGACTCCCTCAGTAGCCCCTGAACCAGGCTTCAATGAC
>NC_041381.1:392532456-392537262 GCF_002162155.2 Triticum dicoccoides
CGACTCACTTACGCACTGCTTATTTGATTATCTCCATTTTCTTGCATGACAAGTGCACCTTGATGCTAGATGTCTCGCGTGTTGGGAAAAGGATGAACAAAGCTCACGTAAAAGAAAAGAGTTGAAGAGCATAGATTCCCGACGACCGAGGAGGAGCAAGGAACCTTGCACGTTTCCCCTGTTTTTTGCCGCCTGCCCACCTATAAACAACTAAAAGAACATGAACTTTTCTCTAACCACTAGAAACGGTACATCAGGATGCTAAGTTGAAGATGTTTTATACTCCCTCCGTTCCCAAATATAAGTCTTTTTAGATATTTCAATAAGGGACTACATACGAAACAAAATGAGTGAATCTACACTCTAAAATATGTACACAAGCGAACGCACTAACTCCATCCGATCCAACTCATGCACATACGCGCACAACAGGGAGCACACAACGCACATACACAAGACGTGCATGCACACACGCTCGGCCACAGAATGCACGTGAATAACACATGCATGCACACACACTCGGCTGCATGGAGGCGTGCACCATCCGCGGCGACGTCCGGTTCGTTGTGCTACAACAAAGCTCGCACGCAACGGCGCATATGCATCTCTTGCAGCACCTCTTTGTCGTCGTTGCTCAACTACTAGTCAGAGACGAAGACGACCGCAGCCTCGGCCTTAGAGCTAGCACCGATGGAAAAACACGCACGTTGCACGCACACGAGCACATACGGAGTGCCCACGACGTGGTGGTGGTGCATCCCCAGTCGCCTCTACTCCTTCTGCGCACGTTGTCTATCAAGGCGGCTGCATGCTAATGATGATGTGGGTGAGATCTTCTAGGACTCAGATGATGACGAGGAAAATTATGAGACACAAGGTGACGTACACCATCAAGGTCCACAGTCAAGGGGGTGCTAGCAAGTGCTTAGATGTGCTTAGAGCAAGTACAATAGAGCTGAGTCAGTAGGCTATAAGGAATACTTCCTCCTTTCCGGTTTATAAGGCTTATCTCAACTTTTTTGTTTTTCCAATTTAGAGGGCTCATCTCCATCTCATTTTTAGTTTCCAATGCGCATTAAATCTTTGCATGCAAGAATTAAAAAGGAACACACCAATGCATGTAATGTTCCTACTCATCTAGTGGCCAAGCATGCATGCACTGTAATTAATCCAAATTAATGCATGAGTTTAATTGGGTAGTTTTGTAATGTACAAGATACATTCATCCACTCATAAAATGCCTTGGTTGATGAGATTTGAGATTTGAGCCCTATAAACCGGAAGGGAGGGAGTAAACAGTAGTATATTTCTGCTTAGTTGGAGGAAAGAGAAGAGGAGAGAGAAGGTAAGCGGGCCCTTCGTGAAGAGCCAGCTCTAGTGCGTGCTCCTAGGCACTTTGTAGTACATGTTGACTATAAGATGGGCTGTAGGCTTATAGCCAGCAACTGGCTATACTATTAATGCTCTTTAGATGAGGTGCTAAGTGCACTAATTGGCTTAGTAACTCAAGTGTTCAATGCATAGGTGCTTAGTTTATTGGTGCCACATCATATTTTATGCCTACGTGGCAGGCTTAGCAGCTATACATGGTGGAGCACTGGGAGAGGCCAAGGCTGGTCATAGTGGGGAGTAACTTGTACTGTAACATATTACTATGTTACTCTAAACATCTCTATAAACCGGAAAGGAGGGAGTAGTAACATACACTAGTGTCATATGCAGAGTATGGGAGCACATGGTATTTCCCCGTCCGGACCGATCCCAAGTTGGCTTCTCACCTTCTTGGCCCAACAAAAACCCCTCCCCCCTCCCGCGCACGCTTCCCACCTGGCGCCAGCTGAGCCCGCTGCTCCACATTGATGGCAAGTCAGGGCGACGCGACCTCTCACTACTTCCGCCGTTGAAGCGGCGCGCCGACCGAGGGCACCGCCCGCTGCACGCCCGGCATTTCAGACTACACAGTGGATAGTAACTTTTAGAACAAGTACTACTATAATTAGATGACATAAGCGGGCTATAAGGATTTAAATATAGTATTTGTGCTTAGTTGAAGGAGAGAGAAGAGGAGAGAGAAGAGAAGCGGATTGTAAACGTGTAGCCGGTTGTACTCCAACATACTCTACTTTGTGAGACAAAAGGTGGGGCCATTATTAATGATATTGTATTTATATTAAAGGGACTAACGGACGCCTTAATTACTCCATTTTTTTAGACAAACCTTGGTGGGGCTATTATTGACTTTTTTTTGAGCTATTATTGACTTGGACGTGGGGTTTGGGGGCCAAAGGCCTACTATTATACTACGACCTGACATGCTCTACCCTAGCCGCCGCTGTATCATATGGTTTCGCACCATTCCAGATCTTAGCGCCGCCACGCAATTCTTCTCCAGCCCTCCTTCCGGCGTGCACCGCGAGAAGCGACAGCAGTCCTCCGAACCCCGCCTTTCGTGATCCTGTACGGGAGAGGGGCGATCAGGTTTTTGGGGAGCACACTCCTGTGACTGCTGCCAGCGACGACTTCCTCAACGACAGCCTTCTTCCCCGACCTCGGTAACCTCTTCATCAACGACATGAGTGACAACATCAACCACATCGGTTATGCTCCCGCTGTACAGTATGTGATTCTGTCCTCCTGGTTTAGTCCACATCATTACTTTGATGTTTGCAATTGTCGTCATGATCTATTTACTGCTGATTCGGATTAAATCTCATACTAAATTGCTCATATATTCAACAATCCAATCCAAAAACCTGATCACAGGCAATTTACTCCGAGTTGTTTTGCTGCACTTTTGAAGCCGCCTACTTTTAAGGGGGTGCAATATAAAAGGTGGTGCACAAGAGCAGTATATTGGTTTCAGATCATGTGCTGCTATGACGCCACTAAGGGTAAGCCTGAGGGCGATCTTAATCCTACATAGCAGGAAGCTTTTCAGAACATGGATACCCTCTTCAAAGCCGCCCTGCTGAGTGTTCTTGACGATTCCATTGTGGATTCGTATATGTTGTTTGACAGCGGCAAAGACATGTGGGTTGCGCTCGAGGCCACGTTAGGGCCCTCGGGCGCTGGCAACGAGTTGTACGTTCATGGAGCAATTCTGTGACTACAAGATGACAGATGAGCGCTTTGTTGTTCAGCAGACTCATGAGATAAAGTCACTCTCTAAGGAACTTGAGTACTTTAAGTGTGTGTTGCCGGACAAATTTGTTGCTGGGACCATCATTGCCAAGCTTCCACCTTCGTGGAATGATTTTGCTACTTCTCTGAAAAACAAGAGACATGAGTTTTTTGTTTTGGATCTCATTAGCACTCTTGATTTTGAGGAGAAGGCGAGAGCAAAAGACACACGTGCTCGTGTCGCCGAGGGAGCTTCTAGTGCCCACATGGTACACGAGAAGAACTTCCAGCCCAACCAGCCCCAAAACAACAAGAACAAATCTCACGGGAAAGGCAAGTTTGATGCAAAGAACAAGCCGTCACATTCTACCAACTTCAAGAAGAATTCTCATAACGGGAAGGGATACAAACCTCAATTTTGGTAGCACCGCACAAAATTTATATGGCTGCATCTACCTGCTGTCAGCTAACCTCGTGGTGCTCCAGGTATTCCTACATTCATAACTAGGTACAATGACCACCGCAAGATGAAATTAGCTTATTCGTACGTTGACTTGCTGAATGCAGTGCGGAACGATCATGACATGTCTGGAGGAGCAAACAAGCAGTGCAGCCGAAGGTGGAAATCAACCAAGGACTTATGAAATTATATGTAATCTTCCTCAGGTAGCTCAGTATCCCCTTTATACAGATGATCGTGTTTTGTCATGCCGAGCTATTGATATGTGCTATTGTTTTGCAACACCGTTTAAGTATAGCTACTGTTTTCCTATCTTTTCAGATTCAGGACAATGAATAGGATATCAGGGGAACTGCACAATATGGACCCATGTTGAGTCATCTCTATTGCCTCATGTGTTTGCTGCAAATGTGTCAGCATCAATTGCAAGATGAGGCAGCTAGATAGCTGTGGAGTTGCCAACATGCTCAAAGTGCTCGCAACATTGAGAAGAAACAAGCATGCCCAGGAAATTAATGCGTGCGCAGGGAGGCCCTTTGCTCAGAGAAGCATCGACTGGTTTTCTTTATTTCCACACCTTCTCACAGTTTTGTATATTGGTTATAGTATGGTCAATCATTGAGATGCATAGACATGCTGAACTTTTGTTCTTCTGAATGTTAGTTTAATGTGAGTGTCTGCATCCAGTACTGCATCCTCTAATTTGGTGGATGCACACAGAGAAAATAAATCTCCTTAATTTACTCCATAACCACCCTATCAAATAGGCCTAGTAACAAACCAGGCGCATGCAGTGGCCGGCGGGCACATGCATCCTGCATGCATGGCCAGTCATGCAGCAACGCAAAAGAAGAGAGCGGTTCTTGGGAAAAAGCGAGTAGTTAGTGCAGCATGCCTTATAAACACGAACAACTCACTCTCCCGCTTCCGTCTCCCCACCCAATTCCCCCCGCTCCCCAATCTTCCTCACTCGTCCAGAAAACCCCGCTCACCTTCTTCCTCACTCGTATAGAAAACGCCTGCTCCTCTTCTTCCACTCCTACAGAAATCCCCAGCCCTCCTTCTTCCCCACTCGCACTGCCACTAGGCTCGTCTCTGGCTACTCTGCTCAAACCCGTGAGCTCGGCGCGATGCCCACAAGGAAAATGGAGTCGGCTGGCCCCAACGCCAAGAAGATGAGGCTCCCGCCAGCGGCGACGCTGGTTGTAGATCCCGCACCCGGTAGC
>NC_041381.1:392537624-392623255 GCF_002162155.2 Triticum dicoccoides
CCCCACCCGGATCTGAGGAACCGATAGAATCTCCGGTGGACCGCATCAGCGATCTCCCGAACGTCATCCTTGAGGAGATCATCTCGCTTCTCCCCACCAAGGATTGCTGCCGCACACAAGTCCTCTCAACTTGGTGGCACCCTCTATGGCGCACCGCGCCCCTCAATCTTGACTGTCATCAGATATCTGTCCTTCCTGAATTTGATCTCATCAGAGCCATTGTCTCTTCTCACCAGGAGGGCCCCGTTCAATGCCTCTGCATCCCGACAAGCTACCTGCTGTCCATACCTGACAAGGTGGACGCTTGGCTGACATCCCCTGAATTTGGAAAACTCCAGCAGTTTGAGTTCTACCATTACCACGAAAGTTTCATACCACGAACATACCAAGAATTCGTTCCCACACCACCGTTGTCCATCTCCATCATCTTGATCTATATCAACATGTCGTCACATGGTCGTCTCGCCAACTATTGCTCTTGCAACTATTGCTATCGCATAGCGATAAAGTAAAGCAATTATTTGGCGCTTGCATCTTTATGCAATAAAGAGACAACCATAAGGCTTCTGCCAGTTGCAGATAACTTTAACAAAACATGATCATCTCATACAACAACTTATATCTCATCACGTCTCGACCATATCACATCACAACATGCCCTGCAAAAACAAGTTAGACGTCCTCTACTTTGTTGTTGCAAGTTTTACGTGGCTGCTACGGGCTGAGCAAGAACCATTCTTACCTATGCATCAAAACCACAATGATATTTTGTCAAGTTAGTGTTGTTTTAACCTTCTCAAGGACCGGGCGTAGCCACACTCGGTTCAACTAAAGTTGGAGAAACTGACACCCGCCAGCCACCTATGTGCAAAGCATGTCGGTAGAACCAGTCTCGCGTAAGCGTACACGTAATGTCGGTCCAGGCCGCTCATCCAACAATACCGCCGAACCAAAGTATGACATGCTGGTAAGCAGTATGACTTGTATCGCCCACAACTCACTTGGGTTCTACTTGTGCATATAACATCTACGCATAAACCTGGCTCGGATGCCACTATTGGGGAACGTAGTAATTTCAAAAAAAAATCCTACGCACACGCAAGATCATGGTGATGCATAGCAACAAGCGGGGAGAGTGAGTCCACGTACCCTCGTAGACCAAAAGTGGAAGCGTTAGCACAACACGGTTGATGTAGTCGTACGTCTTCACAATCCGACCGATCCAAGTACCGAACGTACAACACCTCCGAGTTCAGCACACATTCATCTCGATGACGTCCCACGAACTCCGATCCAGCAGAGCTTCACGGGAGAGTTTCGTCATCACGATGGCGTGATGACGATGATGATGTTGCTACCGACGCAGGGCTTTGCCTAAGCACCACTATGAAATGACCGAGGTGGAATATGGTGGAAGGGGGCACCGCACACGGCTGGGAGAGATCAACAGATCAACTTGTGTGTCTATGGGGTGCCCCTTGCCTCAGTATATAAAGGAGGAGAGGAGGGGAGGGGCCGGCCCTCTCTATGGCGCGCCCTGGGGAGTCCTACTCCCACCGGGAGTAGGATTCCCCCCTTCCATGTAGTAGGAGTAGGAGTCAAGGAAAGGGAAAAGAGAAGAGAAGGAAGGAGGGGGCACAGCCCCTCCCCCTAGTCCAATTCGTACTAGGCCTTGGGGGGGCCGCAGCCTCCCCTCTCTCTTTCCCCTAAGCCCAATAAGGCTCATATACTCCCCGGCAAATTCCCGTAACTCTCCGGTACTCCGATAAATACCCAAATCATTTGGAACCTTTCCGATGTTTGAATATAGTCGTCCAATATATCGATCTTTACATCTCAACCATTTCGAGACTTCTCGTCATGTCCCCGATCTCTTCCGGGACTCCGAACTACCTTCGGTACATCAAAACACATAACTCATAATATAAATCGTCACCGAACTTTAAGCGTGCAGACCCTATGGGTTCGAGAACTATGTAGACATGACCGACACACATCTTCGGTCAATAACCAATAGCGGAACCTGGATGCTAATATTGTCTCCTACATATTCTACGAAGATCTTTATCGGTCAAACCGCATAACAACATACGTTGTTCCCTTTGTCATCGGTATGTTACTTGCCCGAGATTCGATCATCGGTATCTCAATACCTAGTTCAATCTCATTACCGACAAGTCTCTTTACTCGTTATGTAATGCATCATCCCACAACTAACTCATTGGTCACATTGATTGCAAGGCTTATAGTGATGTGCATTACCGAGAGGGCCCAGAGATACCTCTCCGACAATCAGAGTGACAAATCCTAATCTCGAAATACGCCAACTCAACAAGTACCTTCGGAGACACCTGTAGAGCACATTTATAATCACCCAGTTACGTTGTGACGTTTGGTAGCACACAAAGTGTTCCTCCGGTAAACGGGAGTTGCATAATCTTATAGTCATAGGAACATGTATAAGTCATGAAGAAAGCAATAGCAACATACTAAATCATCAAGTGCTAAGCTAACGGAATGGGTCAAGTCAATCACATCATTCTCTAATGACGTGATCCCGTTAATCAAATGACAACTCATGTATATGGCTAGGAAACTTAACCATCTTTGATTCAACGAGCTAGTCAAGTAGAGGCATACTAGTGACATTATGTTTGTCTATGTATTCACACATGTACTAAGTTTCCGGTTAATACAATTCTAGCATGAATAATAAACATTTATCATGAAATAAGGAAATAAATAATAACTTTATTATTGCCTCTAGGGCATATTTCCTTCATATATATATACTACTAGCAGCACTGCTGCAACATTTTCTTCATTTTGTTCTTTTAAGAAAACATCTATGAAAACAAAAACCATAATTAAACCCTACCGCCCTAACTAAATTTTTGCTCTAAACCCTAATGACCTAGTTAAACCCTACTGCGCTAACTAAATTTTTGCTCTAAACTAAATTTTTGCTCTAACCTAGCCAACCTACTTTACCTAGCTAGTTAACCTAATGAACCAAATTAACCTAGCTAGTTCACTTAGTTACTTAACCTACCTAGTTAACCTATTGAACCTAGCTAATTCCTAGGGTTCATAACTAAATTCACCTAAGTAAATTAACCTAGAGAGGAGGGGTGGGGGCTTACAGAGAGGAGGGCGTCGAGGGTGGCTTGGGGGAACGGTTGTGGGGAGGTGCTCGGGCGAGACGGTGGCGCGAAGGGCGTCGAGCGTGGCTACAATGGCGTCTACGGCAGCTCCGGTGATGGCGAGGGAGGCAGGGGCGTCCAGGGAGGCAGGGGCGACGAGGAGCGGATGAGGGTGTACTACTTTTCCAAACACTTTTGCCCTTGTTTTGGACTCTAACTTGTATGATTTGAATGGAACTAACCCGGACTGACGCTATTTTCAGCAGAATTGCCATGATGTTGTTTTATGTGCAGAAAACAAAAGTTCTCGGAATGACCTGAAACTCCATGGAATATCTTAGAATAAATAATAAAAAATCATTGCCAAAGATGAAGACCAGGGGGGCCACACCCTGTCCACGAGGGTGGGGGCGCGCCCCTCCCCCCTGGGTGCGCCCCCTACCTCGTGGGCCCCCTGGATGCCCTCCGACGCCAACTCCAACTCCATATATTGGCTTTAGGGGAGAAAAAAAATCAGAGAGAAAGTTTCATCGCGTTTCACGACACAGAGCCGCCGCCAAGCCCTAATCTCTCTCGAGAGGGCTGATCTGGAGTCCGTTCGGGGCTCCGGAGAGGGGGATTCGTCGCCGTCGTCATCATCAACCATCCTCCATCACCAATTTCATGATGCTCACCGCCGTGCGTGAGTAATTCCATCATAGGCTTGCTGGACGGTGATGGGTTGGATGAGATTTATCATGTAATCGAGTTAGTTTTGTTAGGGTTTGATCCCTAGTATCCACTATGTTCTGAGATTGATGTTGCTATGACTTTGCTATGCTTAATGCTTGTCACTAGGGCCCGAGTGCCATGATTTCAGATCTGAACCTATTATGTTTTCATGAATATATGTGTGTTCTTAATCCTATCTTGCAAGTCTATAGTCACCTACTATGTGTTATGATCCGGCAACCCCGAAGTGACAATAATCGGGACCACTCCCGGTGATGACCATAGTTTGAGGAGTTCATGTATTCACTATGTGCTAATGCTTTGTTCCGGTTCTCTATTAAAAGGAGGCCTTAATATCCCTTTGTTTTCAATAGGACTCCGCTGCCATGGGAGGGTAGGACAAAAGATGTCATGCAAGTTCTTTTCCATAAGCACGTATGACTATATTCGGAATACATGCCTACATTACATTGATGAACTGGAGCTAGTTCTGTGTCACCCTATGTTATGACTGTTACATGATGAACCACACCTGGCATAATTATCCATCATTGATCCGGTGCCTACGAGTTTTCCATATACTGGTTCTCGCTTACTTACTTTCCCGTTGTTACTGTTACAATCACTACAAAATACCAAAAACATTACTTTTTCTGTCTTTACTTTTGTTACCGTTACCACCACTATCATATTACTTTGCTACTAAACACTTTGCCGCATATACTAAGTTTCCAGGTGTGGTTGAATTGACAACTCAGCTGATAATACTTGAGAATATTCTTTAGCTCCCCTTGTGTCGAATCAATAAATTTTGGTTGAATACTCTACCCTCGAAAACTGTTGCGATCCCCTATACTTGTGGGTTATCAGGGTGGCTCCGGGGGCATAGAGGGCGCGCGACTCCAGTGGCGGCGATGGCGTGCGACTCCGATGGTGGCGACGGAGGTAGGGCAGCGAGGGAGAGGTAGGGGAGACGCGAGAGGAATGGGGAATTGGGGGAAGGAGGGACCCCAGCGCAGTTGCAAGTCAAACTTAGTAGTAGCGCTTTTTCCCAACAACCGCTATAGCTACTTAGCTATAGCGCTTTTTGAAGGAATGCGTTGCTGCTATAGATAAGTTAGCTATAGCGCTTGTTCGTGAAAACGCGCTATAGCTAAAGTAGATATAGCGCTTTCGTGAAAACGCGCTGCTGCTATTGCTTTTATTTTTTCTTTTTCTTTAATTTTCCTTTTCTTTTTTTTTTCTTTCCTTTTTTCTTTTCTTTTCCTTTTCTTAGTTGCAGCACTGTCGCCTTAAAACGCGTTGCTACTATTTTGTTAGCAGTAGCGCTGTTTTTAGAAGGGCACTACTACTATACCAAGACCGCCGGCAACGGTTTAATAGTTATAGTAGCAACGCTTTTTATGAGGGATGCGCTACTGCTACTTATGTAGCAGTAGCGTGCTTTTTCATCCCGTGCTACTGTTAGATAGTAGTAGCGTTTTGTTTTAACAAGCGTTACTGATAAGTCTCTATGTATAAGCTTTTTCCTAATAGTGTACTCCATTGTAATCCTCATGTTGATCCGTAAAAACTTAGGTAGGGCGTAGGGGTATTACCCACCTGGGAGGCTAAAGCTGGGTAAAAACACTATGCCACCTTGGTTGCTATTGAGATCCCTTCGGGCACCACTGCTCCCTCTACTGTCTTCCACGATCTCTAGTAGATTGTAAGATTGGTAGTACATTGATGGTCGACATGCATGGTCAGTTTTGCCACCCAATGCAATGTGCAGATACATGAGCAGCTTTAGTCCCAAGTTCATGGAGGTTTTGGTGGCAATGTCGTGCCAATGATGGTAGCTTGGGTGGCATGGGTGGCGGTGAGAGGGCATGATGGTTGAACTATTATTGTTGATTTGGTTGGTACTGGTCTCGTGACGATGACCTCTTTTGGATGAACTATGCTTGTTTAGTCTCATGAAATTTTGAACTTCTACCTTTGATATGTATTGAAATTGCGAGGATATGATCATATTTGTTTGAATTCTTGCCCGTCCGTTTCTTTATCACCGCTTTGGTCTTTTATTAGTCAATGATTTATAGATGGAGGACACCCTAACATACCAAGTTAGCATTCAATTATCAGATCTCCTAAATGGGAAACATGAAAAGTAATCGAAATCTTGTGCCAACGGGCCATACGAAATTCACTTGTGATAAATCCCAATGACAGTTTGAATGTGAAGAAGAGATATATAGCCAATAGGCAAGCAATTTTAGACTTGATGTTGGAGTAGAAAAATGATTCCTAAGACTTATCCCTACTATATATAAAACTGCTTTTTAGTCACCATTTTTGGGTAACCTACCAAAGATACTCTTACCGACTGCCATAACTCAAGGCATGAGCAAATGCCATAGTTAGGTTTTATGATTTATGATGCCATAACTCAAGGCATGAGCAAATGCCATAGTTAGGTTTTATGATTTATGTCCTAGTTAGGAGCAGCGTTACATCCATGACTGACTTTTACACCCCCACCACACACACACTTGAAATTCGGAATGAAGGAGAAGACTTTTCATTGGATCCATCCATAAATTGTACCCCTGTGAGTCAAAAAAATGTTGCAGCTTTGAACTAAGGTCCAAAATAAATTTCACAGTTTTGAACTAAGATTCGGAGTACATATTTTTCTTATAATAGTGTGATGCATTTTTCTCATGCGTTTAGCGAAGATTTCCCAGAAAAGCTAGGAGCACGTGGTAAATCCTTATCCGGTCGGACCCGGCAACATAAACTTGCTTCCGTTTTTACTTTCCCAGCCTGGCCGTGGCCGGCCGCACGAGCTCCACGTCCTCTTCTCCCTCGCCCACACCCTAATCCACTCCATTTCCCTGCTCCGAACACGGCACGGCTCCTCTCCCACTCCCATCCTCCTCTCCAATGGCGCTCGCCTCCACCACCGCCTCCCGCCTCATTAGCCGACGCCTCGTCGCTCCCCTCCCGCCTCCTCCTTCCTCTTCCTGCGCCGCGCCGCGAGGAGGAGCCAGGCCAGGGCCGCGCCGGTTCGCGGTGCGCTGGGAGGGCAGGCCGAGAGCGCTGTTGGGAGGATTCTCGGACGCCGACGAAGATGTCAGCGACGACGAGGACGAGGAGGACGGCCCCGGCGCGCTCAGCGGTGGGCCGCCGCGGCAGCAGCAGGGGTGCGAGGACGTCATCGAGCTCGCCGCCGCTGCCTTCTCCGGGCCCGAGCGCTGGGACGTGCTCGGACTCGGCCAGGCCATGGTGCGCACACTCACCTCTCTGTCTTACAGTTGCTAATTTGCTATCAACCAGTAGCTTCAAGCCTTCAACATAACGTAGGGCATTGACTGGTTAGGACTCTGACAAGATTTTGGTGCTATTTCTACTGTTAATGATTTAACATTTCGACTTGTGCAAGTTTGACGATTGCTTGCTAATGACCTGAGTGTTTCCTCCTATATTTGGCGGTGCCAAACGTGCAACTAACTATCACTACACTGCATTTCTACTATATTGTTTCCTGTAATTGGTAAGTAAATGTGGAATTGAAGGTGGTTTCCTAATGCCAAATTGCAAGAAACATTGACCCCTTCCATGCACCACAAATGCAGAATACACTTTAGCTAGTAATTGGTGTGAATAGTAACTGGTGTCAGGGATTCGTCTCGTGGCCATTTGCTGCTTGTATGTGCGCAATTACAATTTATTTGTCATACGTGTTGGTGGTGTCAAATATGTAATGGACACCAGTACAGACATTCGATCTATTTGGATAAGCTCTTGGGATCAATGGTACTAACTTATGAATGGTTTCTTGCTCAAGTAGGTTGACTTCTCAGGCATGGTGGATGATAAATTCCTCGAGCGACTGGGCATAGAGAAGGGTACTAGAAAGGTCGTTAACCATGAGGAGAGGGGACGGGTCTTGCGTGCCATGGATGGCTGCACCTACAAGGCCGCTGCTGGAGGCTCACTGTCCAACTCGCTCGTGGCTCTAGCAAGGCTTGGTAGTAGTCGGGCCAGCAGCTACCCTGAGCTTAGAATAGCAATGGCTGGCAGTGTGGGCAGTGACCCACTTGGTAGTTTCTATAGGTAAATTCACTAATCAGACAATATCCTGACTGCCTTTGATCTTGTTGTACTATTGCTACCAATAAGGCTTTTGAACATTGTCTGACATCAAACTGTTTGGATCACCCTGCTAGGCAAAAGTTGCATCGTGCGAATGTGCAATTCTTGTCCAAGCCGGTCAAAGATGGGACTACTGGGACTGTGATTGTTCTAACAACTCCAGATGCACAGCGAACTATGCTTGCATACCAGGTTAGTTTCTTCACTAATGGCTTTCCTGTTCTACGATCATTGGTAAACTTGTCCGGGTTACGAAGTATACTTAGACAAAAGTTTATGTGTTCTTTACTCTTTGGATACTTCGGAGTTGTGCCTTCCTGGAAATGTAGCAATTCACTATTTGGCTTCTTAAGAGTGTATCCATATATTTGAATAACTATGCATGGTCTTATTTGAATTATGGATATAGCATTGAGAACATCCATGTCATATCAATTTTTCCTTGGACAAGTACAATTTATTTTATTGGCCATTTATGTAGAGATTCTCCTGGCTCTACCTTGTTCTCTAATGATGCCTTGTAACTTGTCTTGCAGGGTACATCTTCAACTTTGGCTTATGATTCAGACTTGGCAGAGATAGTATCCAAGTCAAATCTACTGATAGTGGAAGGGTACCTATTCGAATTTAGTCATACAATTGAAGCCATCAAGCAGGCATGTGAAGATGCTAAGAAGAATGGTGCACTTATTGCTGTTTCGGCATCAGATGTGTCATGCATCAAGCGTTGCCACAGTGATTTTTGGTGAGACTAGCCTCCGTGCGGAAGATTTCCTGTTACTATGGCACTTGCAATTATCTTGTCCCAGTTGCACACACTCTACAGTCATAAGTCATCTTTCATTTCCGTTCAAGTAACAAGAGGTCTGAGTTATAAATCAGGAATAACTATGCTTTTTTGTGATTGCAAGTGTACATTTGCCCCATATTATGGTAGTATAGTGCTATGTAATTCCCAGCCGTACTAACTCTGGTCCTAAACATTTTCAGGGATATTGTAGGAAACTATGCGGACATATTGTTCGCCAATGCCAACGAAGCAAGGGCGTTCTGCGAGCTAACTTCAGAAGAGAGCACGGTGTCAGCTGCGAGATACTTGAGCCATTCTATTCCTCTAGTATCCGTTACCGATGGTATGCACGGTTCCTACATCGGTGTGAAAGGTGAAGCAATATACATCCCTCCACCGGCATGTATACCTGTGGACACCTGCGGAGCTGGTGATGCATACGCATCAGGAATCCTGTACGGTATCCTCCGGGGTGCGTCAGACTTGAAGGGCATCGGCCTGCTGGCTGCCCAGGTAGCTGCTGTTGTCGTCGGGCAGCAAGGCACACGCCTGAGGGTTAAGGATGCTGACAGATTGGCTGAATCGTTCGAGTTCCACCTTGACAACTTGGAGTTCTGTTCAGATGCTGGAACGGACCAGGTTCCCAACTTATGATATTTCCTCCCCCTCAAGTCCCAAGTCCTCGACAGGCGGCGGCGATGGGAACTACCGAGGGCCGAAAAGGGCCGTGCCCCCTTCTCTAGAAGATCTCTTAAGCGATTGCTTAGTTTTACCACTCAGACTCAGGTTCTATATAAATGCTAAACCAGCACCTCCTTCGAACAGCAAAATGCTAGAAGGGTTCATCAGATTGATGCCCCTTCAACTTCAAGCCCGGCGCGACAGGTCCTAGGCACATTCACTTGTATATAGCATCTCATTCCTTTAGTCCTAGCTCTTTGTCAGGCCTCTCGGCCTCTGTCACCATCCCATTACTTACATTTTTGCACTGCAAGGATGCTACATACTCCGACTTTTGGCCGAGCACATGGGGTATTTTTATGTCGAAGGAGCATGATATCATACGTTTGGCTGTAATGTATAATGCACAGCCGAAAGACAATTGCCGTCTTGGTCTAGAATGTGAATAAACTTCTTTCGGCAGCTCCTGTTGTCCACTGCCCAGAGGGGATATGCTTATCACCAAAACTGTAATGCGGTCGTCCGACTTTGTTGGATGGGGATTCGATGTGGTTGGGTGGAACGTCGCCTTCAGGAGCGAAAGGTATAATATCTCGAGCTATTAGTCAGAGCTGCACTGCAACCAAGTGCAGTTCAGTGACCCAGATTCTCCTCTTTCTTGGTAGCCTATATATATATGCTACTTGTTCTGCTAGCTTTGTTTCTAGCTTGTTAATTTTTTTGGATGCTGCGTGGCGTGGAGCACACGTATGCTTGCTTGTTTGCAGTGCCATTGCTTGTTTGCCACCTGACTGTAAAATGTTTCCCTATAGATACGTGTCGACCTGCTGAGCCATTGCCTCGAACAGTTGGCGAGAGCTGTAGACTGTAGAGTATATAGCACCATTTGAGGAGCTCCACCCCATGATAAAGAAAAGTTTTACATATCCTTTGTAAAATAATATAAGATCCAGTGATCTATATCCATTTTATCCATTTTCCCGACAAGTATTTTCGGACGGAGGGAGTACCAGCTAGAATTTGTAGCAGAATCAGCAACATTGAAGGCTGACTATCTCTGCGCAAAAATTCAAAGTCTGAAGTAGTGTGATGCATCGTCTTAATGTGGCGAGTTAGTGCGGATCCGGATTAACGTGGCAGAAATTTCATGGGCAGCAGTTTTAATTCTCCTGGGATTCATGATGCGCAAGCAAATACCCGTTACGCTCATGGCCACCCCCAGCGCTTTGCTTGCATAGGCCGTAAATAGCAGCAGCAGCCAGGGGCAGGAGTGACAATTCCTGAAAGGAAAGGAAAACTCCCCACGGAGACGCACGCAGCCCCCTGTCTACTTGACTCGGAATCCAACAGCACGAAACGAACGCACCGCTCGCTTCCGCCTCTCCCCAACCTCCGTACCTTCCCCCCACCACCGCGCCGTCCGGACCCGCCGCCTCGGCTGAAAGACGGCCGGGCCCTCTCGGCGGCGGCGATCGACGATGGTGGTGGCCACGGAGGAAATGGCGGTCTACTGCTTCGACACCCTCGTCGCCCACTACAGCGGCGAGCAGCCGCCGCCGCCCGCCTTCGAGGAGGGCGTCCAGTAAGCCTCCTCCTCCTCCCGGGTCGCGATCGGCCTCTCCCCTCCACGCCGGAAAGGATGGCCTTTTACGGCGGTCGGGCGTGGTTTCCGGTCAATTTCGCCGCGGATTTGGGGGAAGGGCGTGCCTTTTACGGCGGCGAGAGTGGATTTAGGCGTTTATTGGCTTGGATTAATCGAGTGTATCGGCTAATTTCAGATGCAGAGATTATCTTACGTAGAGAAGAGGAAATATTTTAAGAAACACTCCCTCCCTTCACAAATATAAAGATGCTGCAACTTTTTTTTTTGAATCGGATGTATATAGACACGTTTTTAGTGTGTTTGTTCACTCATTTCAGTCCACATGTAGTCCATATTGAAATATTCAAAACATCTTACATTTGTGAATGGAGGGAGTAATATTTTTTGGCCTTAGCTCAAGGGACATAGGATGTTTTTGCATGTTTGGCCTTCCAGCTTTTGGTACTGGTTCCTATCCTGCCATTCGTAAAATGTTGTCAGAGTTCCATCACAATATTGTAGGTTTATTAAGAGTTAATACTGTTTAGCTAATACGGTAGTTTCTGGAAAAACGTGTTAGTGTTATCTGGAAAACATATATGTGCCATGTCTGAGCTCAGTGGGTTAAATCTTGTAACTTCAGCCCACTGTTTGTCACCTGGAAGAAGGCTACCAATGGTTCCGAGCCACGCCTAAGGGGATGCATCGGAACTTTGGAGCCCCGTCAGATTGTAAGCGGCTTCAAGGATTACGCGCTGACCAGGTAACTGTTGTAAGGACATAAGATTTCCATGTGCTTGGTATCAATATTTCCATATGCACTACCAGGCAGTGTTGCACACTATCTATTAGTTGTATCATATGAACTAATAAGATCTCACTTGTAGTGCCCTGAGGGATCGGCGCTTTTCTCCGATACAGTCCAAAGAGCTGCCATATTTGGAATGCACAGTTTCTATATTGACCGAATACGAAACTGCACTCAACCACCTTGATTGGGAGGTTTGCTCCTACATGCTATTAATTGTAATTCCATTGGTGTCTATGGTCTTACAGCCAACATTTGCATCAACGCTATTTTCTTATGAGACTGCAGGTTGGAAAGCATGGTTTAATTATTGAGTTCACCGATCCTGACTATAATGTAAGACGGAGTGGAACTTATTTACCTGAGGTTGCTGCCCATGAAGGTGAGTACTTATCAGCTACATATCCCTCTAAGATCCCTCAGTTCTTAAAACTGCTACACACAGTTACATAATCAGCCCAAAACCCGTTGAAAATTTCTATTGAGTTACAATGCCATTGTGTTGTTGAGAAATTTGGCTCCACATGCCAATGTATTTTGGCTTTGTGTATCTCTATATAGAGTCTGCCATTTATCTAGCAAAATCAACCCTCCAGTCTGTACCCTGTTTAGATATCAAGTACTCATCACAGTTTACTCACTTGCTTGAATGTATAAAGAACCTCAATGCAAGAGAGCCTCAAAGTGCTGGATATGTTAACTAAATGGGATTTCACAATATCACATGTCCATATGGATGAAATAAATAAAATTGAAGAGCACAGGAGAACAAATAAAAGCTTTTAATCAGTACATTCCCATTTTAGTTGCCTCTCTCTCGATATATATAACATAGTCCTGAGATACCTGGCAGGATGGACACAACTAGAGACCATTGACTCGCTCATGAGGAAGGCTGGCTACAATGGCACCATCACTGAGTCTTTGAGGAAGAAAATCCGCGTCACCCGCTACCAGAGTACCCTGTACACAATGCACTATGGTGAATATACTGCATATGTCAAGAAGAACAGAGGTGAAATTAACGGGGCACCCATAGTTAACGGATTCAAACCAGGCCAGTGATTTATCTGTACTGTAGCAGGTAATAACAACTATTTATAATTTGGCTTGGAAGGAATTGGTGTGAGAATTTGTTCAAAAAAAATCAATTCTAGTCATTGATCTGCCATCATGCCATTTCATTCCAAAGAATGTAGAGTGCCATGTCAACGGCCCTCATGTCGTTCTGGGACAAATTAAATGGTGATGGTTATGTATCTGTAAGCCTATGCACTTTGATTACAAATAATTGCATGAAATTAATTGATTTAAGTTGTTCATTCACTGGTTATGATACTGGTAATCTTGTCTTGTTACTTGAGATTTGATCTGGAATGTTAGTCAAAAGCTCAAACATAACAATATTGACAAGAAAAATACAGGATGAACTCACAATCTGATGTTTGTTGTGACCAACTGAAGTGGTACTATGGCAGTGCCCTTCTGTTCCTTTCCACTCTAGACAACTGGAGGCAGGCACCTCACACAAAGAGCAATAACACTGCATGGTGTAGAACAGCAAATTATTTGTACCGGAAAGGAATTTGTTATACTTGGAAGCAACTTTGGATGGGTTGTCAGTGAGGTTACCTTGTGGCAACAGCTCTCGTGTGGAGTCGTATCAAACAGGTAATTCCCACACAAGTGCCTTGGATGCGGGTAATCCCTAAGGGCCACCTAGTTATTTATCATCATGGAGCATATCAGAGATTTTGCCACATTTATATGGATTCAACATCATAGAAGATTTTACAGTTCTTGTCACATAAAATCTGAATCATTTGTACTTAGCAGTACTGTTATTTGTGGAGCTTAATACATCGTTTCTCAGTGCAAGCATGCTCAGATTACTAATACATAGATGTAATATAGCAAGAAGTTTGAAAGCCAGTTCAGAGAGCCTCTTTCGCTACTACGACAACGTAGTCACCGTCTTCATCAAAATCTCTTCCCTCAGGGTTGAGTCTATCCATCTCTGGGAGATGGTCATACCCATCTTCTTCTCCAACACGCTCATCGGCACCATGATCATCATGCTTTATTGGCGACATGACAGGAACAGTAACATCCTCAAAGTATTTAGATTCAGACTTCAGCAGTGGCTTGTCAGGGATGGTTTTCTCCTTGAAGAGTTCATCAGTGCCACTGTTGCGCGTTATTGGCGACAAGTCAGGAATGACGTCCTCCTCAAAGCATCCAGACCCGCATTTCAGCGGCGACATGTCAGGGATGATTTCCTCCTTGATGGGTTCACCCACAGCACCGGCGCCGCCTTCAGTCTCACACTTCTTTGCCGGCGACATGCCAGGATTGACGACTTCCTCGAAGCATTCAGAGTCACACTTCAGCAGCGATATCTCAGGCATGACTTCCTCCTCAGAGAGTTCATGCTCATCAGCACCACTGGTGCCATCTTCAGGTTCACACTTCACCGGCGACATGTCAGGAACGATGTTGGGCAACGGCACGTCGGGGATGGCTTCAGCAGAGACATCATCTGCGCCGTTGCCATCTTCAAGTTCGCTCTTCACCGGGCACATGTCAGCGAAGAGCCCCCCAAAGGGCAATTCGGAATCGGACATCACCAGCAGTGGCTCGCCAGGGATGCTTTTGACATCAGGCTTGGCCTCAAGAGGCCCCATCTGATGGATAGTTGGTTCATCTTCTTCAATCTTCAAAGGGTTATCCAAGCGATCACCAGCGATGCGTCCATGCAGGCCGCCATTACTGTTGGCGCGTCCATCCAAAGTTTCTGCGGAATGCTCCGACCAATCTAATTCCACCTTGACTTTGATCTACAGGCCATGACAGGAAAAATAGAAGATGTTCCCGTGGTTCATGAACTTCACATCACGGTGAATATGGTTAAGAAAACAAACAATTTCCCTGGTGCCTTCCGATTCATATGCAGCTACCGAGTTAACATAACAATTTACTGATCTGAACTCCAACAGAAAATTAACCGGCGAGACATGTACGAGAGCGGTAGAAGATAATGGGAGGAGGAGAGAGTGAGAAAGAACCTACCGGGCCTTTGGCCGCAACGACGACCACGTCGTCGTCATCTGATGCTTTGCGATTCACCTTCTTGGCGAACTCGGCGGGGTCTATCTCGCAGCAGTCGTCGTCCTCCTCGGCGTCGAGCCGCCCCAGTCCGATCTCCAGTATCTTCACCATATCCGCCCTTTGCTGTTTGAGCTTCTCCTTGCTCTGCTCGGTTGAATGGGTGATTACCATACAGGAAAGGTGGAGCCGTTTATATACAGCGGATAGCAATGCCTGATTTATGAGCGCATTGAGAACAGGTTGCGGAAGCCCAAATGGCGCACCGGTGACCGAGGAGCCTCGTGTGGGAATCGAAGGGACTCTGCACCAAGTCATCAATATACCACTCACTAGGCTCTTCCCCATGGAGTGCGAAGTTATGGTGCACGTGTTTAGGGCATCTCCAACAGTCGTAAGGCTGGTCATAGTGGGGAGTAACTTAGACTAGTAACATACATATGTTACTAGTCTATGTTACTACCTTCATAGTGGGTAGTGTCATAGGTGTGGTAACATAGTTGTCTTCATTTATTACTTTGTAGACTCATTATGCATTGGAAACCGCTATGTGATGGTAACATATTATGTTACTCTATTTGCCTCTCTCCTCATTAACTACTTGCCACATCATCATTTTTGCTTATGTGGCATCTATGTTACTATCTATGTTACTCCCACTATGACCAGCCTAAGATAGGTGTTGGTTAATTTGTCATCTAGGACACAGTGATGATGTGGCATGTAATAAATATGGAGAGAGAGCAAAGTTGTATGTAGATTAACCAACAACCTTTGCACAAGCTCCAAGGTAAAATAGAGAGCAATCATATTTATTTTCTCACCATCTATTGGATATCTTACATACAACCCATTGGAGTAGTTGTATGATAGCTTGTTGGTTGATGACATGGACATTTTACCAACAAGACTAACATACAACCTGTTGAAGATGTCCTTAGAAATTTTAAAAAAGCGAATCAACATGTGGTTGAGTTGGTTAGGTGGATAGTGGTATCCCCAACCCATCAGGGTTCAAATCCGGGTGCTCGCATTATTCCTAGAGTTATTTCAGGATTTCCGGCAATGCGCTTTCAGTGGGAGGAGACGTTCCCGTCGATGACGAGGCGCCTACGGTGACTTCGTAAATCTCAAGATAATATGCCGGAGAACCCCAGCCACCAGTCTACGCCGCTCCGACGTGCTGCTCCATCGCCCTCCCGAGTGCCTGCTCCTGCCAAGGATGCTACCATGGTTTGTAAAGGTGCCGCTGCAGTCTGTCCTCGCGGAGCAGGCTGAGCTGCAAGACTGCCTGATGAGAGTTGAGAGTTTTTTGGCCAGGACTGAGGCGGTTCTTTGCAAGCTCACAATCATGCCAGATGTGTCGTTGGCCGAGCTCCAGGTTGATTCCACGGGCGAGGGTGAAGCAGACCCCTATGCTTGGTTCTCTCATGGTAGGCACACCGCCGAGGTCGTCACTCCAGTGATGCCGATTATGCCTGGGCCACAGGAGTTATGTGAGGCACCATCTTTGACTTTGTCGATGGTGCTTCTAAAGGAGATGGGCTTGGCGATGCCCATGATGCCGTCACCGCTGATGTTGGCGGCAAGCCCACCATTCGTCGTTGTGGACAGTGAGGGACGTGATTCGCCTCTGTCATGTGAGCAACTGGAGACGCCTGAATCCACCGTGTATGTGGTACCTGTGGCTGATGGTGTTGAGGTGGTCGGTATGTTGGCGCTTGATCCTTTGGAACCCAGCCAATCGCTTGACTTTGTGGATCGTGGAGGTTCTGATGTTTCGGTCACCCAGTCGCACGTGACCGTTGGGCAGGTTTTTGTGCGTGACAAGGTCGATGAGATTCTTTTCGAGTTAGAGATTTACAGCTTGCTCGCACGTTTGGAGAGGGCTAGCCTTGGATCTGGCAAGAAGATCGTGGAGGAGGCTCTCAGGAGCAAGAGCAAGAAGAGTAGCGCCACAAAAAAGGCGTCCGCAGCTGCTTATGGAGGGTCACCAGTCTCTTGGGTTGTCCTTATGGCTTGTCTTGTCTTCGTGGATTTGGTGGTGCATGTGGTCTTCGGCCGAGTTACTCTCGTTGGGGGTTTCTTTGCGATGTAGCAGCGTGGGGGTGGTGATCGTTATGTGCCGGGTATGATTGTCGGGCCGATCATGCGCTTATTGGTTGCATTCTTTGTGAGTAGTCAACATATGATTTGTTTGCATCGGTTTTCGTCCGGTTTTTCGTTCATTAACTGGGCAATTCTCCTCTGCTTAATGAATTTATGAGGCAAATATTTTGACTTTCTTTAAAAAAGACTACTTGCATGCGATAACGGGGTTCACTGAGAAGTGAGTTGGTATTGTCATGATCTTGGTAAGGATAGCCACGTTCTCAGCTTTATTTAATGGAAAGAAATTGCAGGAGTTGAAGCCATCCCGCGGGATCCGTTAGGGAGACCCAATCTCCCCATACTTCTTCCTGATAGCAATAGAGGGTATTCGACATGAACTAGTGTAGGTGGCATCACGTGCATAGGAACAATGATGTGAGTGGCCACACCCACCGGCGAGACAAACAACTGCTTGATGATTGTAGATACTGCATTGATGACTACGTCTGACACCCTTGCTTGGTGGTCCTCCGAGTTGCCCTTGAGCTACAAGTCCGTCGACGACATCACCCCCTCAAAGTTTAGGGAATGACTCACCAGGCCCAAAGGTTCTGACGACATGCCGAAACTTCTCTCCTTATAAAGAGGCAACACCATGTCATCAGAGGGGGAGGCAGTTGCATGTTTCTCCTTTGGCAAATTGGGAAACTTCTTTCGAAATGCCCCACCATACTGCAACATTTTTTTGAAGCTTTTCATATTTTACGGAGTATCTCATACCAGTGGTCACTTCCAACAGGATTGTGGTTGACATGTGGATTGAGTGGTCAATACATATGCATGTCAAGGTGCTTTGTGACACACGCGCACGCATGCATGCACGCACACGCATGGACACACACACACACAAGGTATTTTTGCAATGATAATCTTGTTTTTCTGGGCGACAGTGACAATGGTGCCGAACTACCTTCCCAAAGTCCATCCCCATGTCTTCGAACATGAGATTGCATGGCATCCCTTAGATTTGCGCCCAAATGCGAATGAAGTAGATGCGCACGTGATGTCTTGTGAGTTCACAGGGTTGAGTTGTAGCCTTTTAGAAGTAAGAGTATTGATCTCACATAGAGTTAGGAAATGAATTGCAGGAGTGTGTATCGCGAGAGTTGAAGTGAGCAAGAATGGAAGTAGAGAGAACAAGAGAGTAATGAAGGCATTCTCAATCGCACAACCATGGGTTCAAATAACTAATCCACTTTATGTATTTTTATGTGTGGGCAGAACCAGTACAACTAAGCGCATATTACCGCAAACTCTGTATCACACACACCATCACTATTCCTCCCCTACCGGATAGAGGCAACAATAACTAAGGGTCTCCTTGTCGACACGGCTAAGGAGATCTTCATTACTCCCGGATCCAGGTTCTGCAAGGGAGGGAGGTAGCTTATGTTGTTTGAAAAATCCCTAGGGGTAATAATAAAGTTTTTATTATTCTATTTCCACATTCATAATTGTTTATATTTCTATGTTAGAATTCCATTGATTCTTGAATGTGAGATTAGGAGGAAAACCTAATTGCATGTATAGAAAGGAAACACCAAAAGATCCCTAGTCAGGCCTTTAGACTAGCTCATGTATTGTTGATGGTTCACCTTTCCTAACCATGGGCATAGTTCACGTAACAGAGATGATGACAATAATGAGAACACTCGTGTTAGAGTAACAATGGTGTTGGAATAAGCCAACATATGAAATATAGTGAGGTCACGTCGTCAATATGTTGTTGGTATTTGAAAGTGCGTTAAGTCGACTAGAGGAGGGTGAATAGACGATTTTTACAAATTCGTCACTAAGGAATTTCAGGGTGAGGAAATTCCTAAGTCACGAACAACTAGCAGCGGAATAAGTACTCAGGTATAAGCATAACAAAGCAATAGCATAGTCATCATGATGAAATGAAAGACATACACATAGTACAGAAAGCGTAAACATAGGATAAGCAGGTTGAAGACAATGTGACTGAAGAAATAGGATTGAGGAAATAGAGAAAGTCTTCAGTCAAAGTCTTCAAACAGTAATGATCAGGTTCATCAACACATGAATGAGGAAATGAAAGGGTTGAGGAAATAGAACTAGTAGGCTTGGTGAAGAAAATGATTTGGTAGACAAGTTCCAACTACTGTGACAGTTGTACGCCTAGTTGGAGCGGCTGAGTATTTAAACTCGAGGACACACATGCCTCACCGTATTCTTCTTGAGCTAAGATCACACAGACCTCGCCCAACACTCGTGGTAAGTCTTCATAGGTGACTTCCAAACCTTCACAGACTCGGTCACTCGGCAATCCACAATTCCTCTTGGATGCTCAGACCATGACGCCTAACCATCTGGAGGATACACAATCCTCAAAGGTAACAAGCGTCGGTTCCACACAGGAACAATCTCTTCAGTGATGCTCAATCACTTTGGGTTTGTAGGTGTTTGGGTTTGGGATTCGGGTTTTCCTCACTTGATGATTTTCGCTCAATGTTCTCGGAGGATGGGATGCTCTCAATTGACAAGTGTCAGTTTCTCTCGGAGCAGCCAACCAGCTAGTGGTTGTAGGGGGCGGCTATTTATAGCATAGGGAGCAGCCCGACATGATAATACATAAATGCCCTTCAATGATATGACCGTTAGGTGATAGGATATTTTGGACAGCTACGCGTAGCACAACAACGGTCGGATTTGAGGTTCAAATTCCTCAGGGCTATCATGTTCCTCACTGTGTAGGCAATCCGCACTGGCGAATTCCTAACTCCTCAGTCAGAACAAATTCCTCAGAGACCAGAAGAACTTCGTCTCTGTCACTGAAGAAATTGACTAAACTGATATGAGATTTCCAATGCTTCACTCGAAAGGATTGGGTAGGTGTAGGATTTTGAGATGAGCATCACTTGGAAATCAGTTTCCTTAGTATTACCTCGACCCCCTTTAACAGCATGGTGTTTCCTATGACTCAAGAAAGAGAAAATGAAACTACGAAAACAAAAGTCTTCATGCTTCATAATCCTCGCATGAATATCCAAGTCTTCAAGGTCACACCAATTTCATCACTTTCAAAGTCTTCAGGAGAACCAAAGTCTTCATCTGAAGACATTCACTTTTAGGGGTCAACTTTCACTGTAAATATCAAACTCCTCATTGACTTATAGAGCATGTGTACACTCACAAACATATTAGTCCCTTAACCTATAAGTCTTCAATACACCAAAATCACTAAGGGGAACTAGATGCACTTACAATCTCCCCCTTTGAAAGGATCGATATGGTTGACTAGAGGGGGGGGGTGAATAGGCAACTAACAAATTTTAGACTTTTCTTTAACAATTTAAAACTTGCAATGAAATAGGTTGTCTAGATGTGCAACTACGTGGACAACCTATATGATGCAAATACAATTAGCACACTAGCAAGCAATAGATACAACTCAAGTAAGCTTGCAAAAGTAAAGGCACAAGATAACCAAGAGTGGAGCCAGTGGAGACGAGGATGTGTTACCGAAGTTCCTTCCTTTTAAGGGGAAGTACGTATCCGTTAGAGCGGTGTGGAGGCACAATGCTCCCCAAGAAGCCACTAGGGCCGCCGTAATCTCCTCACGCCCTCACACAATGTGAGATGTCGTGATTCCACTATTGGTGCCCTTGAAGGCGGCAACCGGACCTTTACAAACAAGATTGGGGCTATCTCCACAACACTTGGAGGCTCCAAACAACACCACGAAGCTTCACCACAATGGAGTATGGCTTCGAGGTGACCTCAACCGTCTAGGGTGCTCAACACCCAAGAGTAACAAGATCCGCTAGGGATAAGTGTGGGGAATCAAATTTCTCTTGGTGGAAGTGTAGATCTGGGCCTTCTCAACCAATCCCGAGCAAATCCACAAGTTTGATTGGCTAGGGAGAGAGATCAGGCGAAAATGGAGCTTGGAGCAACAATGGAGCTTTGGGGGAAAGAGGTAGGTCAACTTTGGGGAAGAAGACCCCTTTATATAGTGGGGGAATCAATCCAACTGTTATTCCAGTGAGCAGCCCCGCACAGAGCGGTACTACCGCTAGGGAAGGGCGGTACAACCGCTCATACCCAGCGGTACTGCCGCGCTGACAGGGCCTTGACCCCAGGGCGGTACTACCGTGGGGGTAGGCGCGGTACTACCGCCTGGAGCGGTACTACCGCCACTACTACCGCCCTTAGTACCACAAAACCCGACACAAAAAACTTCATTCTCGAATCGAGGCGGTAGTAGCCCGGAAGCACTGCGGTACTACAGCCGAAGACCCCAAGGGGTACTACCGTTCGGAGAGCGGTACTACCACTTGGAGCGGTACTACCGATGGGGTGCTTTGGCGGTACTACCGCTGTGGATCGCGGTACTACCGCTGGGGCAGAACAAAGCATACTTAGGGGAAAACGGCAGCTCCAATGAAGCGGAAAGAAAACAACGGGTGTGATATGGATGTGTACGTGTTGATTCCACCCTAGTCTTACCAAAGTGGATCCCCTCTTGATAGTACGGTGACTCCTACGAAACTAGTAGACCAACAACGAAACGAAGGAGTTACACTGTCTTGAATAAAACACCGAGGGGAGATAATCGTCTCGTGCCAAAGGATGAATCTCTGAAAGAACTTAACGCACACGATTAGTCCGTACAAGCATTGTCATCAATCACCAAAACATCTTGGGGATAAATATGCCCTTACAATCTCCCCCTTTTTGGTGGATTGATGACAATACGGGATTTGCACAATATGAGAGATATAGAACAAGCGCAAAAACCCCAACGTCCTAAAATGTAGATGTGCTCCCCCTAGATGTGTGCTATCTAGATAAGTGCTTTGGACTGCACGGCACACATACTAGGATCAACGCTCCCCCTACATTTTAGAGACCAACCACCTAAGTGGGGTAAAAGAGAGTAGCAAAGATAATTTAACAGGATAAGCATGCAACTCATAAGCTAGATAGTGACATAGATAAAGATACTGGAAAGATAAGGTAGCATATGTCTCACACCATATGACTCGAGCTTAGGTCTCACTGACACAAACCAAACAAAGCAGAAGCGAGGAAAACACAAACACAGAAGACGGAAGACACAAAGCACAAATCCCTAAACTCTCTCCCCCTTTGGCATCGAGACACCAAAAAGGAGAGGGAGTGTTGCTACGGCTCCAGGTGAGAGCAATCGAGGGACACACACATCAGAGCTCAGTGGGATCATCTGCGCCACCATCGTCGGTCTGGAAGTGCTCAGCATCAGAATCGGTCCACGGGCAGTGCTACTGAATCCACTCCTCCTCCTCAGTAAGCTGATCCTTAGATCCACTGATCACAGTAGCACCCATCTGGCATGATCTCCTTGTGGCGACCTCGGGCCTTCTTCTCAGCCACATGAGTCATGTACTGACCGTGAGACTCCATGCAGAACAACTTCTTCATCTTGATCTTGAGCTTCTTTGCCCACGAGGGCTCTGCCTCAGAGGGCACGTAGTCATCATCATCATCCTCAGCCTCAGCCCCAGTCTCATCCTCGGTCTCCATGGCAGTAGCAGATGACGAAACTCCAGTCCTAGGGGCCTGAGTGCCCCAGGTATCCTTCTTCCTCGGATGCTTGATGTCGTGAGAGACCAAGTCTCCAGTCTCCAGCAACACCTAGGGATAGACACGATCCCAGGCCTTCTCAATCAACAGCATGATGAACGGACCATAGATCGGGCACTTGCGCTCAGAGATAGCAGATAACAGCTCAGACCACATCAGATGAGAGATATCCAGGGACTCTCTGGTGTTCTGTCCCTTCTCACACTAACAGAAGAGAAGCATGTCCACGAGATAAGAGTGAACCTGGTCCAGATTCCCGATACGAGGGAAAAAAGTCTCTCTGAAGATACGGTGAAGGATATCCAGATAAGCAGGCAGCTCATAGGTTTCCTTCTTCGTCTCAGAATTGATCCTCAGAGTGCAGTAGGGCCACAGAGCTTGCTTGTGAGTGGTGTTGGTGCGGCGGTGGGGGCGAAAGCCGACAGAAGGCTCAAGACCAAGATCTTGCACCCCAATCAAATCCATGAAAGCTTTCCACTTGACGGAAAGCAACTTGCCATTAGTCATCCAAGTCAGTGTCCTGTCCTCATCAGTCCCAAGGTGAACCGTGGCATAGAATTGGGACACAATATTAGCATCATAATCCTTGTTGAATTGCATGATCCCAAGAATGTTCAGTTGAGTGCACATCTGAAGAGCTTCACCAAAGTATTCAGGATCTTTCTCCATATGGTCAGTGTCGATGGAGTGCACGTTGACATAGAGGTTCTTCTTGGCTTTGAGAACATCAAAGTAGATGGCAAACTGGAACCTGTTCCAGAATGGACGGTTGACCAAAGTGGGATCTTGGTCTGCCTCATACGGGTTGCGGCGACGCCTTGCCCAGAACTCCTTGGGCGGCATTTCTGGCACGGTTTTGCCTGGATTTGGTTTGACCCCAGGCTTCTTCTGGAGTTGAGGTGGAGGTGGAGCACTAGAGGATCCTCCGGCAGGCTCAGTGGTGCGGTAGCACTTGGATGAGGCACGACCGGGGTTGACACGACGAGCCTGATGCTCAGGAACCTCATCACCTGGAACCACACACAAAAACACGCAAACAACCAGAAAGAACGAGCGTAAGCCACAAAACACGAGCAAAAGGATCACTGAGAGGTAGGAGTATGACGGAAACTGGTAGAGGGGCGGTAGTACCGTGACCCTTCAGTGGTAGTACCGCTCCAAGCGGTAGTACCGCTCTGGAGAGAGCGGTAGTACCGCTCGAGGCGGGGAAACAGCAGTTTCCTACTTCCGTGGTCAGATCCGGTACTACCGTCCTACCAAATTCAGAAATACTCCAACCAAACACTAATCCAAACTGTCTAGAAGCATTCTCCATCCTACTCAAGCCTAGATCTGGCCAAAAATCTAGAGATGCAACTGCTATTGCCCCTAAGAAGCTAGATTGGAAATCTAGACAAAAGGAAACAGGGAACGGGGGCAATACCAGCATCCATGGCAAGAGGACAAGGTGGGGATCGACTCCACCGAAGGAAATGGAGAGGAGCGCCCCAGAGAGGGAGATCCACCGGAGCCCTCCCGCGGCGCCGGTTGCTGAAGAGAGAGGAACGGAGCGAGGGGGCGAGCGAATGGGTATGGGGGAGAAGAAACTCCCCCTACCCCCGATATAACCCCCTGCCCGCGCCTCACAGCGATAGTACCGCGCTGGAGGGCAGTAGTACCACTAGGAGCGGTAGTACTGCTCGCCACCAGCGGTAGTACCGCTTCAGCAACCACACGGCTTCTAAACCAACGACTAACGCTCCAAAAAAAACGAAAGCAAGGCCAAGAGAAGGAGAAGACCAACAAGGCAACACACACAAACAACGGACCAAAAACCACTCAAACAAAAACAACCACACGAAACAGAGCGAGCTCTGGCCTCTCTCAGGAGAGGGCGGTGGCCGGAGCCACCTATGTTTGAGTCAATTGGTATGGCACCGCGAAGAATTATCCTTGGGCCCATGACCGAAACTCGTCTTTGAAGCACAAGTACCATCAAAAATGGATAATGTGAAAGAGTTGATCGATTTATGCATAATGGGGGGAGGGAGAGTTCATTGAGAGAACAACACTCCCCCTATGTCCATGCCTACATCTAAGCTAGACAACAAGTTGAGTGAGGTGGGGTGTGCAAGGGTTCAAGTCACATTGCTTGAATCAATGATATGTAGCTCATGCCTTAACTCGCGAAATCTTGCTTCATCCAAGGGTTTCGTGAAAATATCTGCAAGGTTATCATGAGTGTTGACATATTTGAGCTCGATCTCCCCTCGCCTAATGTGATCCCGGATGAAATGATACCGAATCTCAATATGCTTTGTCTTGAAGTGTTGCACCGGGTTGAGAGAAATCTTGATGGCACTTTTGTTGTCACACCAAAGAGGCACTTTGTCACAAATGACACCGTATTCCTTTAAAGTTTGCCTCATCCATAAAAGTTGTGCACAAAAACTACCGGCCGCCACATATTCAGCTTCGGTGGATGAGAGAGATACACAACTTTGCTTTTTGGAAGACGAACTCACCAAAGAGCACCCAAGAAACTGGCACCCTCCGAAGTGGACTTCCTATCCACTTTGTCTCCCGCCCAATCGGAATCTATAAATCCTTCAAGCTTGAAGTTTGCCCCTCTTGGGTACCATAAGCCAAAGTTTGGGGTATGAGCCAAATATCGAAAGATTCGCTTGACCGCCACATAGTGACTTTCCTTTGGTGCGGCTTGAAACCGTGCACACATCCCCACACTCAACATGATATCCGGTATAGATGCACAAAGGTAAAGCAAGGAGTCAATCATGGAGCGATATACCTTTTGATCCACCGCTTTACCATTGGGATCAATGTCAAGTTGGCACTTGGTGGGCATTGGAGTAGAGGCCGGCTTGACATCACTTAGCTTGAATCTCTTGAGCATGTCTTGAGTGTATTTGGCTTGGTTGATGAAGGTACCTTCTCTTCTTTGTTGGATATCAAAACCAAGGAAGAACTTCAACTCTCCCATTGAAGACATCTTGAACTTAGAGGTCATGAGAGCGGCAAATTCTTCATTGAAAGCTTTGTTAGGGGAACCAAAGATAATGTCATCAACATATAGTTGGCATACAAACAACTCCCCTTTGACCTTCTTAGTAAAAAGAGTGGGATCGATTAGCCCTACTTCAAATCCACGATCTTGTAACAACTCGGTAAGGTGGTCATACCACGCACGTGGGGCTTGTTTAAGGCCATAGAGTGCCTTATCGAGTTGATATACATGATCCGGAAAGAAGGGATCCTCGAACCCGGGGGGTTGCTTGACATAGACCAACTCATTAATAGGACCATTAAGAAAAGCACTTTTCACATCCATTTGTTGCAACTTAAAGTTGTGATGGGAAGCATAAGCAATCAACAAACGAATGGATTCAAGGCGAGCAACGGGAGCAAAGGTTTCACCGTAGTCGATACCCTCGACTTGGGAGTAGCCTTGTGCTACCAATCTTGCCTTGTTGCGAATGTTGTTCCCATGAGCATCTTGCTTGTTCTTGAAGATCCACTTGGTTCCAATGATGTTATGGTTCCCGGAAGGCCTTGGCACCAACCTCCACACCTTGTTGTACTCGAAGTTGTTGAGTTCTTCATGCATGGCATTGAGCCAATCCGACCTTATGGGGTTCAACACAAGAGACAAACGCGTGATGCTCACAATAGTTTGCTAATTGTCTACGAGTGCTTACCCCCTTTCTTAGGCTTCCAACCACATTCTCCATGAGATGACCTTTGGTGGTGAGTTTGGAAGCAATCTTCGCGGCACGACGCTCCAATTCCTCCTCGGATGTCGAAGGAGGAGGGTTCACTTGATCATCTTGAGCGTCGTCATGAGCTTGTTCTTGATCTTGAGCTTGCTCATGATCTTGAACTTGCTTGAGGGGGAGAACTTGACCTTGGGCATCATGTGGAGGTTCACCACCATCTTGAGATTGATCTTGCCCTTGGTCTTGTTCTCGAGGTTGAGGGCCTTCACTTTGTTCTTCGGAAGCGTGTGGGTCTTGAGTAGGTGAAGGCTCCACTGAAGTGGAGCATTGTCCTTCTCCTTCGGCCACAAGGGGTTCCTAAATGGGTAGGATATGACCAATATCCATTCTTCTTATGGCTTGGGGAGGAATTTCATCACCTACATCACAAGTACCACTTTGCTCCACTTGGGAGCCGTTATTTTCGTCAAACTCTACGTTACACGTCTCCTCAATGAGTCTGTTGGACTTGTTGAGAACACGGTAAGCATGAGAGTTTGTAGCATAACCAACAAATATGACCTCATGAGCTCTAGCCTCGAATTTAGACAAACGAACACCTTTCTTGAGAATGAAACACTTACACCCGAACACCCGGAAGTACTTGAGATTGGGCTTGTTCCCGGTGAGTATCTCATACGGAGTCTTGTTCAAGCCTTTGCGGAGATAGAGCCGATTGGATGCATGACATGCAGTGTTGATGGCTTCGGCCCAAAAGTTGTATGGAGACTTGAACTCCGCCATCATGGTCCTTGCCGCATCCATCAAGGTCCGGTTCTTCCTCTCCGAAACACCATTTTGTTGAGGGGTATATGGTGCAAAATATTGATGCTTGATCCCTTCATCACTAAGAAACTCATCGAAGGTGTAGTTCTTGAACTCGGTGCCGTTGTCACTTCTTATTGTCAGGATCTTTGCATTATGTTGACGTTGAGCTTCATTTGCAAAGTCGATGACGGTTTGTTGAGTCTCACTCTTCCTCTTGAAGAAGTATACCCAAGTGTATCTTGAATAATCATCCACAATCACCAAGCAATACTTTCTACCCCCAAGACTATCAAAGGATGGAGGCCCGAAGAGGTCCATGTGCAGGAGCTCCAAGGGTCTCTTCGAGTAGATGATAGTCATGGGAGGGTGAGCCGTCTCATGAAGCTTTCCTTCGATACAAGCACTGCAAACACGATCTTTGGCAAAACTAACATTCGTTAGTCCATGAACATGGTCCCCCTTGAGAAGACTTTGCAAAGATCTTATATTGACGTGGGCTAAATAACGATGCCAAAGCCATCCCACATCAACTTTAGCCATTAGGCATGTCGCGGTCTTAGTGGGTTGCTCCGAAAAGTTAATCACATAGAGACCATTCTCGACATGCCCAACAAAGGATACTTTAAGAGTCTTGCTCCACAAGAGGGACACGGTATCAATATCAAAGAAGGTGGCAAAGCCCATGAGTGCGAGTTGACGAAAGGAAAGTAAATTGAACGCAAGGGACTCAACAAGCATGAATTTCTCGATCGTTAGATCATGAGAAATGACAACCTTGCCAAGACCCAATACCTTAGAATGTGAGGCATCACCCTATTCGACATTGGTGGACATAGATGGGATCTTGTGCACGTCCACCACCAAGTCCTTGCTCCCGGTCATATGATTTGTTGCTCCACTATCGAGCAACCATGATCCCCCACCGGAAGCAACCACCTACAAGATATCAATGCTTGGTTTTAGGTACCCATTGAGTAATGGGTCCTTTGATGTTAGTAACAAGGGTCTTAGGAACCCAAATAGACCATTCAATGTACTCATAAGAAGAACCAACAAATTTAGCATAAACATGCCCATCACTAGCACGACACAACACATAAGAGGGGTTAAAGTCGCCGACTTTGTTGGGAGAGATGGCCTTGAGCTCTTTGGCATCACCACTCTTCACATTGTTATTCTTCTCCTTAGGAGCACCCTCTCCTTCCTTCACAAAGGTTTGCTTGAGTGGGGGAGGTCGATTGGTCTTGTTATTCTTCTCCTTGTTCTTCTTCTTGTTCTTGGACTTGGGCGTGAACCCAACTCCCTCCTTGCCCACAACTTCCTTTTGATTGCTCAAAAGGTCATTTAGGTTCTTCTCGCCTTGTATGCATGACACAAGACCTTTCTCGAGTTGTTCCTTCAACTTGGCATTCTCCTCCACAAGATGCACATGCTCACAACATGGGTTAGTAGCATTTGCATTATCAATTAAGACCATGTGAGGAAATGTGGCCTTTTCCTTGGTAAGCTTAACTTGGAGTTGAGCATGAGACTCCTTGAGGTTTGCATGAGCACCTTTCAAGACCTTATGGGCCTTGTCAAGTACATCAAACTCCTCCTTGAGTCTAGCATGATCAACCCCAAGTTTAGTCTTCTCGGAAGTTAGAACACGAGACACAACAAGAGCATGATCAAGATCTTTCTTTAATTTGGCATGGTCATCATTGTGTGACTCCTCAAGAGCCAAACGATGCCCATGCTCTTTCTCAAGATCATTAGATAGATCCGATATCTCATCGGCGTAATCACGACTATGACCTTCCATCTTAGAGATGGTTTCTTCGTGAACCTCTATCATGTCATTGGCTTCACCAAGTTGTTCCAAGAGAGCAACGAAGTGCTTCTTGGATTTGCCCTTGAGCTTACTCATGAAGGACTCAAATTCATTAACCTCCTCATTAGACCTCTTACCATTATCAAAGTCATCTGTTGAAGGAGGATTAGGAATAATGGTGGTTTTGATATTGGGGGTTACCTTGTTGGTGGCCTTAGCCATGAGGCACTTGGCGGTGATGTTCTCGTTAGGTGCATCGAAGAGAGACACCCGGGGAGTTGTGACAATGGCAACGGATGCCATGGCCATTGTTTCACCATCTTCATCATCATCGTCATCCTCACAGTATTCTTCTTGAACCACCAACCCGCGAGTAGGAGTCTTCTTGGTGAAGTTGTTCTTGTTGGGGAAGGACTTGGCTTTGTCTTTTCGGATGAACTTGCCACCATTGTCTTCCCGCTTCTCATAAGGACAATCCGCAATGAAATGGCTCACATTGCCATAGTTGAAACAAGTTCTAACTCGTTGCTTGCCCTTGAGGCCACTTGAGTTGTTCTTGTTGAAGTTGGGTCTTGTATTCTTCTTACTCCAAAATTGTCTTGAGGCAAGAGCCATGTGCTCATGATAATCATACTTCGTGTCCTCGGGGTTGCTCTCCTCATCTTCCTCTTCTTCTTCTTCTTCTTCTTCCACACTAACCTTGGCCTTCAAGGCAAGATTGGGCTTCTTTGCCCTTTGAGAACGGAGCACCGCATTGTCGACGGTCTTGTCCAAGATGCTCATTGCAACAAACTCATCCAACACTTCACCTGAGGTCATGGAGTGGAAGTCCGGTCTTTGGCGAATGACGGAGGACATGTCCTTGTTGTAGGGCATCATGGCCTTGAGGAACTTGCGCTTGATCCAATTGTCATCCGTGTCCTTGCTCCCATGATCTCGGAGTGCGACCGCGAGTTTGGTCACTCTTCGAAAGAGCTCACGAGGTTCTTCATCCTCTTTCATTGCAAACTCATCGGCTTCATCTTGCACCACTTCATAGTTGGAGCGTTGAATGCAAGCACTTCCTCGATAGAGAGACTCAACACATTTCCATGCTTCTTTAGCCATGACATGAGGTCGAAGATGAGGGAGATCTTCGGGAAGGATTGCATCTTGGATGATGAAGAGAGCACTCTCATTGAATTGATTGTCCACTTCTTCTCGAGGGGTGAAGTTGCTTGGATCATGAGGATAGAAACCTTCTTCAATGATTCTCCAAAGGTTAGTGTTCACATGTTTTAAATGATGCTTGAAGCGATAAACCCAAGAGTCAAAATCTTCATTTTTCACATATTTAGGAGGAGGACCGACATGATTCAAATGAGTAGAGGGGATCAGTCCTCTATACACTGGGGGTTCCACATTGGCAAAGATGCCGGTGCCATTTCTACCACTAGTAGACAGACTCTTTTCACTGTTAGCTTCCCCCTTGTCAGAGGTAGCATCCGTCACCTTGTTAGTGGGATCACCCACTTTCATCAGCGAGGTAGATAGTTTAAGTCCGTCTAGGAATTCAGAAAACATGCTTTTAACCTCAGCCGTCATGGAGGTTTTCAATGTGTCTAAAGCCACATTCAATTCCTCACATGAGACCGAGGTTCCCCCTTCGGTCGAAGACGAGATGGGATTCACACCGGAGTGCTCCTCCGCACCGTCGTGGGTGTCAACCATACTCTTTGGATGGCAAAGTCCTTAATAAAGAGACGAGGCTCTGATACCAATTGAAAGAATTGATATGGTTGACTAGAGGGGGGGTGAATAGGCAACTAACAAATTTTAGACTTTTCTTTAACAATTTAAAACTTGCAATGAAACAGGTTGTCTAGATGTGCAACTACATGGACAACCTATATGATGCAAAGATAATTAGCACACTAGCAAGCAATAGATACAACTCAAGTAAGCTTGCAAAAGTAAAGGCACAAGATAACCAAGAGTGGAGACGGTGGAGACGAGGATGTGTTACCGAAGTTCCTTCCTTTTAAGGGGAAGTACGTCTCCGTTAGAGCGGTGTGGAGGCACAATACTCCCCAAGAAGCCACTAGGGCCACCGCAATCTCCTCATGCCCTCACACAATGCGAGATGCCGTGATTCCACTATTGGTGCCCTTGAAGGCGGCAACCGGACCTTTACAAACAAGATTGGGGCTATCTCCACAACACTTGGAGGCTCCCAACAACACCATGAAGCTTCACCACAATGGAGTATGGCTTCGAGGTGACCTCAACCGTCTAGGGTGCTCAACACCCAAGCGTAACAAGATCCGCTAGGGATTAGTGGGGGAAATCAAATTTCTCTTGGTGGAAGTGTAGATCTGGGCCTTCTCAACCAATCCCGAGCAAATCAACAAGTTTGATTGGCTAGGGAGAGAGATCGGGCAAAAATGGAGCTTGGAGCAACAATGGAGCTTTGGGGGAAAGAGGTAGGTCAACTTTGGGGAAGAAGACCCCTTTATATAGTGGGGGAATCAATCCAACCGTTATTCCACTGAGCAGCCCCGCACAGAGCGATACAACCGCTAGGGAAGGGCGGTACTACCACTCAGGGCGGTACTACCGCTCATACCCAGCGGTACTACCGCGCTGACAGGGCCCTGACCCCAGGGCGGTACTACCGTGGGGGTAGGCGCGGTACTTGAAGGAAATATGCCCTAGAGGCAATAATAAAGTTATTATTTATTTCCTTATATCATGATAAATGTTTATTATTCATGCTAGAATTGTATTAACCGAAAATATAATACATGTGTGAAGACATAGACAAACATAGTGTCACTAGTATGCCTCTACTTGACTAGCTCGTTTATCAAAGATGGTTATGTTTCCTAACCATGGACAGAAGAGTTGTCATTTGATTAACGGGATCACATCATTAGGAGAATGATGTGATTGACTTGACCCATTCCGTTAGCTTAGCACTTGATCGTTTAGTATGTTGCTATTGCTTTCTTCATGACTTATACATGTTCCTGTAACTATGAGATTATGCAACTCCCGTTTACCGTAGGAACACTTTGGGTGCTACCAAACGTCACAATGTAACTGAGTGATTATAAAGGAGTACTACAGGTGTCTCCAAAGGTACATGTTGGGTTGGCGTATTTCGAGATTAGGTTTTGTCACTCCAATTGTCGGAGAGGTATCTCTGGGCCCTCTCGGTAATGCACATCACTATAAGCCTTGCAAGCAATGTAGCTAATGAGTTAGTTATGGAATGATGCATTACGTAACGAGTAAAGAGACTTGCCGGTAACGAGATTGAACTAGGTATTGGATACCGACGATCGAATCTCGGGCAAGTAAACATACCGATGACAAAGGGAACAAAGTATGTTGTTATGCGGTTTGACCGATAAAGATCTTCGTAGAATATGTAGGAGCCAATATGGGCATCCAGGTTCCGCTATTGGTTATTGACCAAGAATAGTTCTAGGTCATGTGTACATAGTTCTCGAACCCGTAGGGTCCGCACGCTTAAGGTTTCGATGACAGTTATATTATGAGTTTATGAGATGCACCGAAGGAGTTCGGAGTCCCAGATGAGATCGGGGACATGACGAGGAGTCTCGAAATGGCCGAGACGTAAAGATCGATATATTGGACGACTATATTCGGAGTTCAGAAAGGTTCCGAGTGATTCGGGTATTTTTCGGAGTACCGGAGAGTTACGGGAATTCGCCGGGGAGTATATGAGCCTTATTGGGCCATACGGGAATAGTGGAGAGAGGCAAAAGGAAGGAGGCATGCGCCCCCCCTCTGGTCCGAATTGGACAAGGGGCGCAGCCCCCCTTTCCTTCTTCCTCTCCCCCTCTTTCCCCCTCTCCTACTCCAACAAGGGAGGTGGAATCCTACTAGGACTAGGGAGTCCTAGTAGGACTCCACACTTGGCGCGCCCCCTCCTAGGGCCGGCCACCTCCCCCATTGCTCCTTTATATACAGGGGCAGGGGGGCACCCCAGGACACACAAATTGATCTACGGATCGTTCCTTAGCCGTGTGCGGTGCCCCCTCCACCATATTCCACCTCGGTCATATCGTCGCGGAGTTTAGGCGAAGCCCTACGCCGGTAGAACATCATCATCGTCACCACGCCGCCGTGCTGACAGAACTCAACCCCGAAGCTTTGCTGGATCGGAGCCCGGGGATCGTCATCGAGCTGAACGTGTGCTGAACTCGGAGGTGCCGTACGTTCGGTACTTGGATCGGTCGGATCGTGAAGATGTACGACTACATCAACCGCGTTGTCATAACGCTTCCGCTTACGGTCTACGAGGGTACGTGGACAACACTCTCCCCTCTTGTTGCTATGCCATCACCATGATCTTGCGTGTACGTAGGAATTTTTTTGAAATTACTACGTTCCCCAACAGTGGTATCAGAGCCTAGGTTTTATGCGTTGATGTTATATGCACGAGTAGAACACAAGTGAGTTGTGGGCAATACAAGTCATACTGCTTACCAGCATGTCATACTTTGGTTCAGCGGTATTGTGAGATGAAGCGGCCCGGACCAACATTACGTGTACGCTTACGCGAGACTGGTTTCACCGTTACGAGCACTTGTGCTTAAAGGTGGCTGGCGGGTGTCTGTCTCTCTCACTTTAGCTGAATCGAGTGTGGCTACGCCCGGTCCTTGCAAAGGTTAAAACAACACTAACTTGACGAACTATCGTTGTGGTTTTGATGCGTAGGTAAGAACGGTTCTTGCTAAGCCCGTAGCAGCCACGTAAAATTTGCAACAACAAAGTAGAGGACGTCTAACTTATTTTTGCAGGGCATGTTGTGATGTGATATGGTCAAGACGTGATGATATTTTATTGTATGAGATGATCATGTTTTGTAACCAAAGTTATCAGCAACTGGCAGGAGCCATATGGTTGTCGCTTTATTGTATGAAATGCAAACGCCCTGTAATTGCTTTACTTTATCACTAAGCGGTAGTGATAGTCGTAGAAGCAATAGATGGCGTAACGATAACGATGCTACGATGGAGATCAAGATGTCGCGCCGATGACGATGGTGATCACGACGGTGCTTCGAAGATGGAGATCACAAGCACAAGATGATGATGGCCATATCATATCACTTATATTGATTGCATGTGATGTTTATCCTTTATGCATCTTATCTTGCTTTGATTGACGGTAGCATTTTAAGATGATCTCTCACTAATTATCAAGAAGTCTTCTCCCTGAGTATGCACCATTGCGAAAGTTCTTCGTGCTGAGACACCACGTGATGATCGGGTGTGATAGGCTCTACGTTCAAATACAACGGGTGCAAAACAGTTGTACACGTGGAATACTCAGGTTAAACTTGACGAGCCTAGCATATACAGATATGGCCTCGGAACACGGAGACCGAAAGGTCGAGCGTGAATCATATAGTAGATATGATCAACATAGTGATGTTCACCATTGAAAACTACTCCATCTCACGTGATGATCGGACATGGTTTAGTTGATTTGGATCACGTAATCACTTAGATGACTAGAGAGATGTCTGTCTAAGTGGGAGTTCTTAAGTAATATGATTAATTGAACTTAAATCTATCATGAACTTAGTCCTGGTAGTATTTTTCAAATTATGTTGTAGATCAATAGCTTGCGTTGTTGCTTTCATATGTTTATTTTGATATGTTCCTAGAGAAAATTGTGTTGAAAGATGTTAGTAGCAATGATGCGGATTGGATCCGTGATCTGAGGTTTATCCTCATTGCTGCACAGAAAAATTATGTCCTTAATGCACCACTAGGTGACAGACCTATTGCAGGAGCAGATGCAGACGTTATGAACGTTTGGCTAGCTTAATATGATGACTACTTGATAGTTTTGTGCACCATGCTTTACGGCTTAGAATCGGGACTTCAAAGACGTTTTGAACATCATGGACCATATGAGATGTTCCAGGAGTTGAAGTTAATATTTCCAGCAAATACCCGAGTTGAGAGATATGAAGTCTCCAACAAGTTCTATAGCTAAAAGATGGAAGAGAATCGCTCAACTAGTGAGCATGTGCTCAGATTGTCTGGGTACTACAATCGCTTGAATCAAGTGGGAGTTAATCTTCCAGATAAGATAGTGATTGACAGAATTCTCTAGTCACCATCACTAAGTTACTAGAACATTGTGATGAACTATAGTATGCAAGGGATGACGAAAATGATTCCCGAGATCTTCGTGATGTTGAAATCGACGAAGGTAGAAATCAAGAAAGAGCATCAAGTGTTGATGGTTGACAAGATCACTATTTTCAAGAAAAGGGCAAAGGGAAAGAAAGGGAACTTCAAGTAGAATGACAAGCAAGTTGTCAGTCCCGCGAAGAAGCCCAAAGCTGGACCAAAGCCTGAAACTGAGTGATTATACTACAAAGGAAATGGTCACTAGAAGCGGAAATGCCCTGAATATTTGGTAGATAAGAAGGATGGAAAAGTGAACAAGGGTATATTTGATATACATGTTATTGATGTATACTTTACTAGTGTTTATAGTAGCCCCTGAGTATTTGATACTTGTTCGGTTGCTAAATATTAGTAACTCGAAACAGGAGTTACAGAATAAACAGAAACTAGTTGAGGGTGAAGTGACGATGTGTGTTGGAAGTGGTTCCAAGATTGATATGATCATCATCGCACACTCCCTATACTTTCGGGATTAGTGTTAAACCTAAATAAATGTTATTTGGTGTTTGCGTTGAGCATGAATATGATTTGATCATGTTTGTTGCAAAACGGTTATTCATTTAAAGTCAAAGAATAATTGTTGTTCTGTTTACATGAATAAAATCTTCGATGGTCATACACCCAATGAAAATAGTTTGTTGGATCTCGATCATAATGATACACATATTCATAATATTGATGCCAAAAGATGCAAAGTTAATAATGATAGTGCAACTTATTTGTGGCACTGCCGTTTGGGTCATATCGGTGTAAAGCGCATGAAGAAACTCCATAAAGATGGATTTTCGGAATCACTTGGTTATGAATCATTTGATGCTTGCGAACCGTGCCTTTTGGGCAAGATGACTAAAACTCCGTTGTCCGGAACAATGGAACGAGCTACTGACTTATTGGAAATAATACATACCGATGTATGCGATCCAATGAGTGTTGATGCTCGTGGCAAGTATCGTTATTTTCTGACCTTCACAAGATGATTTGAGCAGATATAGGTATATCTACTTGATGAAACATAAGTATGAAATAATTGAAAGGTTCAAAGAATTTTAGAGTGAAGTAGAAAAATCATCGTAACAAGAAAATAAAGTTTCTGCGATCTGATCGCGGAGACGAATATTTGAGTTACGAGTTTGGTCTTTAATTAAAACAATGTGGAATAGTTCACAGCTCACGCCACCTGGAACACCACAATGTTATGGTGTGTCCGAACATCGTAACTGCACTTTATTGGATATAGTGCGATCTATGATGTTTCTTATTTATTTACCATTATCATTTTGGGGTTATGCATTAGAGACAGCTGCATTCACGTTAAAAGGGCACCATCTAAATCCGTTGAGACGACACCGTATGAACTATGGTTTAGCAGTAAACCTAAGCTGTCGTTTCTTAAAGTTTGGAGTTGCGATGCTTATATGAAAAAGGTTTTCAACCTGATAAGCTCGAACCCAAATCGGAGAAGAGCGTCTTCATAGAATACCCAAAGGAAAACTGTTGGGTACTCCTTCTATCACAGATCCAAAGGCAAAACATTCGTTGCTAAGAATGGATCCTTTCTAGAGAAGGAGTTTCTCTCGAAATAAGTGAGTGGGAGGAAAGTAGAACTTGATGAGGTAATTGTACCTTCTCCCTTATTGGAAAGTAGTTCATCACAAAAATCAATTCCAGTGATTCCTACACCAATTAGTGAGGAAGTTAATGATGATGATCATGAAACTTCAGATCAAGTTGCTACCAAACCTCGTAGGTCTTCCAGAGTAAGATCCGCACCAAAGTGGTACGGTAATCATGTTCTGGAAGTCATGTTACTAGACCATGATGAACCTACGAACTATGAGGAAGCGATGATGAGCCCAGATTCCACGAAATGGCTTGAGGCCATAAAATCTGAGATATGATCCATGTATGAGAACAAAGTATGGACTTTGATTGACTTGCTCGATGATCAACAAGCCATGTTAAATAAATGGATCTTCAAGAGGAAGACGGACACTGATAGTAGTGTTACTATCTACTAAAGCTCGACTTGTTGCGAAATGTTTTCAACAAGTTCAAGGTGTTGAATACGATGAGATTTTCTCACTCGTATCGAAGCTTAAGTCTGTCTGAATCGTGTTAGCAATTGCCACATTTTATGAAATCTGGCAAATGGATGTCAAAAGTGCATTCCTTAATGGATTTATTAAAGAAGAGTTGTATATGATGCAACCAGAGAGTGTTTGTCAATCCTAAAGATGCTAACAAAGTGTGCAAGCTCCATCAATCCATCAATGGACTGGTGCAAGCATCTCGGAGTTGGAATATACGCTTTGATGAGTTGATCAAAGCATATGGTTTTATACAGACTTTTGGAAAGACCTGTATTTACAAGAAAGTGAGTGGGAGCACTACAACATTTCTGATAATTATATGTGAATGACATATTATTAATTGGAAATGATGTAGAATTTTCTGGAAAGCATAAAGGAGTGTTTGAAAGGAGTTTTTCAAAGAAAGACCTCGGTGAAGCTACTTACACATTGAGCATCAAGATCTATATAGATAGATCAAGACGCTTGATAAGTTTTTCAATGAGTACATACCTTGTCAAGATTTTGAAATAATTCAAAATGGAACAGTCAAAGAAAGAGTTCTTGCCTGTGTTGCAAAGGTGTGAAATTGAGTAAGACTCAAGACCCAACCACGGCAGAAAATAGAAAGAGAATGAAAGTCATTCCCTATACATCAGTCATAGGTTCTATAAAAGTATGCCATGCTATGGACCAGACCTATTGTATACTCTGCCCTGGTTTGGCAAGGGAGTACAATAGTGATCTAGGAGTAGATCACTGGACATTGGTCAAAATTATCCTTAGTAGAATAAGGATATGTTTCTCGATTATGGAGGTGATAAAAGAGTTCGTCGTAAAGAGTTACATCGATGCAAACTTTTACACTAATCCAGATGACTCTAAGTCTCAATCTGGATACATATTGAAAGTGGGAGCAATTAGCTAGAGTAGCTTCGTGCAAAGCATTGTAGACATAGAATATTTGCAAAATACATACGGCTCTAAATATGACAGACCCGTTGACTAAAGTTCTCTCACAAGCAAAACATGATCATACCTTAGTACTCTTTGGGTGTTAATCACATAGCAATGTGAACTAGATTATTGACTCTAGTAAACCCTTTGGGTGTTGATCACATGACGATGTGAACTATGGGTATTAATCACATACAGATGTGAATATTGGTGCTAAATCACATGGCGATGTGAACTAGATTATTGACTCTAGTGCAAGTGGGAGACTGAAGGAAATATGCCCTAGAGGCAATAATAAAGTTACTATTTATTTCCTTATATCATGATAAATGTTTATTATTCATGCTAGAATTGTATTAACCGGAAACATAATACATGTGTGAATACATAAACAAACATAGTGTCACTAGTATGCCTCTACTTGACTAGCTCGTTTATCAAAGATGGTTATGTTTCCTAACCATGGACAGAAGAGTTGTCATTTGATTAACGGGATCACATCATTAGGAGAATGATGTGATTGACTTGACCCATTCCGTTAGCTTAGCACTTGATCGTTTAGTATGTTGCTATTGCTTTCTTCATGACTTATACATGTTCCTGTAACTATGAGATTATGCAACTCCCGTTTACCGGAGGAACACTTTGGGTGCAACCAAACGTCACAACGTAACTGGGTGATTATAAAGGAGTACTACAGGTGTCTCCAAAGGTACATGTTGGGTTGGCGTATTTCGAGATTAGGTTTTGTCACTCCAATTGTCGGAGAGGTATCTCTGGGCCCTCTCGGTAATGCACATCACTATAAGCCTTGCAAGCAATGTAGCTAATAAGTTAGTTACGGAATGATGCATTACGTAACGAGTAAAGAGACTTGCCGGTAACGAGATTGAACTAGGTATTGGATACCGACGATCGAATCTCGGGCAAGTAAACATACCAATGACAAAGGGAACAAAGTATGTTGTTATGCGGTTTGACCGATAAAGATCTTCGTAGAATATGTAGGAGCCAATATGGGCATCCAGGTTCCGCTATTGGTTATTGACCAAGAATAGTTCTAGGTCATGTCTACATAGTTCTCGAACCCGTAGGGTCCGCACGCTTAAGGTTTCGATGACAGTTATATTATGAGTTTATGAGTTTTGATGCACCGAAGGAGTTCGGAGTCCCGGATGAGATCGGGGACATGACGAGGAGTCTCGAAATGGTCGAGACGTAAAGATCGATATATTGGACACTATATTCGGAGTTCGGAAAGGTTCCGAGTGATTCGGGTATTTTTCGGAGTACCGGAGAGTTACGGGAATTCGCCGGGGAGTATATGGGCCTTATTGGGCCATACGGGAATAGTGGAGAGAGGCCAAAAGGAAGGAGGCATGCGCCCCCCCTATGGTCCGAATTGGACAAGGGGCGTAGCCCCCCTTTCCTTCTTCCTCTCCCCCTCTTTCCCCCTCTCCTACTCCAACAAGGGAGGTGGAATCCTACTAGGACTAGGGAGTCCTAGTAGGACTCCACACTTGGCGCGCCCCCTCCTAGGGCCGGCCACCTCCCCCATTGCTCCTTTATATACGGGGGCAAGGGGGAACCCCAGGACACACAAGTTGATCTACGGATCGTTCCTTAGCCGTGTGCGGTGCCCCCTCCACCATATTCCACCTCGGTCATATCATCACGGAGTTTAGGCGAAGCCCTGCGCCGGTAGAACATCATCATCGTCACCACGCCGTCTTTCTGACAGAACTCAACCCCGAAGCTTTGCTGGATCGGAGCCCGGGGATCGTCATCGAGCTGAACGTGTGCTAAAATCGGAGGTGCCGTACGTTCGGTACTTGGATCGGTCGGATCGTGAAGACGTACGACTACATCAACCGCGTTGTCATAACGCTTCCGCTTACGGTCTACGAGGGTACGTGGACAACACTCTCCCCTCTCGTTGCTATGCCATCACCATGATCTTGCGTGTACGTAGAATTTTTTTTGAAATTACTACGTTCCCCAACAGTACTATCGCTTGGAGCGGTACTACCGCCACTTCTACTGCCCTTAGTACCGCAAAACCCGAAACGAAAAACTTCGTTCTCGAATCGAGGCGGCAGTAGCCCGGAAGCACTGCGGTACTATGGCCGAAGACCCCAAGCGGTACTACCGTTCGGAGAGCGGTACTACCGCTTGGAGCGGTACTACCGCTGGGGTGCTTCGGCGGTACTACCGCTGTGGATCGCGGTACTACCGCTGGGGCAGAACAAAGCATACTTAGGGGAAAACGGCAGCTCCAATGAAGCGGAAAGAAAACGACGGGTGTGATCTGGATGTGTACGTGTTGATTCCACCCTAGTCTTACCAAAGCGGATCCCCTCTTGATAGTACGGCGACTCCTACGAAACTAGTCCACCAACAACGAAACTAAGGAGCTACACCGTCTTGAATAAAACACCGAGGGGAAATAATCGTCTCGTGCCAAAGGATGAATCTCTGAAAGAACTTAACGCACATGATTAGTCCGCACAAGCATTGTCATCAATCACCAAAACATCTTGGGGATAAATATGCCTTACACCCTTTTTGGTGATTGATGACAATATAGGTTAAGTTTTCAACGGGGATAAACATATGAATTGAAAGTGCTCATTATTGAGAAATTTGATTGCAAGATATAGAAGAACTCCCCCTGAAGATGTGCATAGTGAGGAATTTGCTTTTGAAGCAATGCACATTTGAAGAGTAGAATCATGGAGAACTCCCCCTATATCTTGTAATTCATACACACATTTAACATATCGAATGAAGAATTTGAAATGCATGATGAAATATGGTGACTGATGTAATTCAGCATGCGTGCATAACATATATGAGGAAATAGCATGCAGAAAAACATAGCAAAAGTATCAGGTCACGATCAGACTTAAGTTTACAACTCGATCAACAAACACTTCAGAAGAGCGAGAGTTGCAACTTAAAAAACGCCCATATAGATAGACCCACTTGAAGACTAACTCAAATTTCTCCCCCTTTGTCATCAAATGACCAAAAGGGACGAAAAGTGAGGACTAACGACCCTGAAGAATATCATCACAAGGTTGATGGAGGAGCGCCAGCGTTGTTGGGGTCAGTTGTTGGAGTAGGGTCTGCCGCAATGTCGTCCAAATCTTCATTTTCATTGGCCTCACGTGATGAAGAGTAGGAGTTGGGCACCAAGGGAGGAACTTCGACTTTCTTGAATTTCTTTGCCGGTCGCTTAGACCAGCTGAAGTCCTGCTTGAAGCCCATCTGCTTGAGATCTTCATCACCATAGAGATGAGTCAGAACAGCCCAGGTGCGATCAAATACTTCATGGAGGTAGTAGTGGTTCTTTTTCACTGAATTATGTGTAGCAGTCATGTTGTGAAGAATTGAACCAAACTGACGCTTGATCCATTTATGGTTGCGATCGACCTTCTGATGAAGACTGACGAGAAGCTCATGATCAGTCATCACCCTTGGAGCTGTGGCTTGAGGACTTTGCTTTGATGAATTGGCGGCAAAATCATGAGTGGCAGAGTCATCATTGGTGGAATACGATGCATCTTTGCGGAACTGTCCATCCAATGGACGAATGCCCTCATCAACAATAGCAGTGGCCTTGCCCTTTTCATCCGCTAAGGAAAATGTCCATTTGAGGACTTCAATGGGAGGCAAGTAACTACCATGGTTGAGTGTGCCAGCCTTGTAATTGATTGAATACCTTGATCTGAGGAATCTCATAATCCAGGGAGCGTAAGGCTTCAATTCAAAGGGAGACAGTGCAACATTTGCCATAGTCTGCATGAAGAAGTCATGGTAGTTTATTGGGATACCATGCATGATATTGAACAACATATTCTTCATGATGCTAATGACTTCTTCATCATTCGAGTCATGGCCTTTGACTGGACTCAATGTCTTGGTCAGAATGCGATAGACAGTCCGTGGCACATATAGCAATTCCTTCACGAGGAATTTGGTTCTTGGGGCTTGACCGGGCTTCAGCGGCTTCATCAATACTTGCATGAAGTGATCAGACAGCTCAGGTTCAATATATATGACCAGCACATTCAAAGGGAGGACTGACAGGCAGGGCATGAAGCAATTCAGAGGCCGATGCTTTGAAGTGAGTGTTCTCTGTCATCCAGTCCAACACCCAAGAATTTACATCTGCAACATTTCCGGTGATGTGCAGTGATGTCTACTACACAACCTTCTTCTTGTAGACATTGTTGGGCCTGCAAGTGCACATGTTTGTAGGACAATAGCAAATTTCCCTCAAGTGGATGACCCAAGGTTTATCAATCCGTAGGAGGCGTAGGATGAAGATGGTCTCTCTCAAACAACCCTGCAACCAAATAACAAAGAGTCTCTTGTGTCCCCAACACACCCAATACAATGGTAAATTGTATAGGTGCACTAGTTCGGCGAAGAGATGGTGATACAAGTGCAATATGGATGGTAGATAAAGGTATTTGTAATCTGAAATTATAAAAACAACAAGGTAGCAAGCGATAAAAGTGAGCGTAAACGGTATTGCAATGGTAGGAAACAAGGCATAAGGTTCATACTTTCACTAGTGCAAGTTCTCTCAACAATAATAACATAGATAGATCATATAACAATCCCTCAACATGCAACAAAGAGTCACTCCAAAGACACTAATAGTGGAGAACAAATGAAGAGATTATGGTAGGGTATGAAACCACCTCAAAGTTATTCTTTCAGATCAATCTATTCAAGAGTTCGTACTAGAATAACACCTTAAGACACAAATCAACCAAAACCCTAATATCACCTAGATACTCCATTGTCACCTCAAGTATCCGTGGGCATGATTATACGATATGCATCACACAATCTCAGATTCATCTATTCAACCAACACAAAGTACTTCAAAGAGGGCCCCAAAGTTTCTACCGGAGAGTCAAGAACGTGTGCCAACCCCTATGCATAGGTTCATGGGCGGAACCCACAAGTTGGTCACCAAAACATACATCAAGTGGCACATGATATCCCATTGTCACCATAGATAAGCACGGCAAGACATACATCAAGTGTTCTCATAAAAGACTCAATCCAATAAGATAACTTCAAAGGGAAAACTCAATTCATCACAAGAGAGTAGAGGGGGAGAAACATCATAAGATCCAACTACAATAGCAAAGCTCGGGATACATCAAGATCGTGCCATAGAGGGAACACAAGAGAGAACTCGAGAGAGAGAGAGAGATCAAACACATAGCTACTGGTACATACCCTCAGCCTCGAGGGTGAACTACTCCCTCCTCGTCATAGAGAGCGCCGGGATGATGAAGATGGCCACCGGTGAAGGATCCCCCCTCTGGTAGGGTGTCGGGAAGGGCTCCTGAGAGGTTTCTGGTGGCTACAGAGGCTTGCGGCGGCGGAACTCCCGATCTATCTTGATATTCAACGTTTTTAGGGTACGTAGGCTTATATAGGTGAAAGAAGTCGGTCGGGAGGTGCTCGAGGGGCCCACGAGACAGGGGCGCGCCCAGTAGGGGGGGCGGGCGCATCCTCCTATCTCCTGGCCTCCTCGAGGGTCTTCTGACGTGAACTCCAAGTCTCCTGGGTGATATTCTTCCAAAAAATCACGTTGACGAAGGTTTCATTCCGTTTGGACTTTGTTTGATATTCCTTTTCTTCGAAATACTGAAACAGGCAATAAAACATCAATATGGGCTGGGCCTCCGGTTAATAGGTTAGTCCCAAAAGTAATATAAAAGTGTATAATAAAGCTCGTAATCATTCAAAACAGATAATACAATAGCATGAATGCTTCATAAATTATAGATACATTGGAGACGTATCAGCATCCCCAATCTTAATTCCTGCTCGTCCTCGAGTAGGTAAATGATAAAAGAAAGAATTTATGAAGTGTGAATGCTAGAGGTGCACAAGTTTGATAAATGATAATTTCAATCACCTTTACTAGCATCAATATATGTCATAACAGTAGTTCATCTTATAAAACTTTTCACGAACTAGTAACAAGCAATTCACATGTTAAAGCATAGACCATAATCTTTCTTGAAAACTAGCAAACTTCATTCTTAGTCATCAAACAATTGCAATTCATCTTACTTTCAGGAAGAGTCTATGTCAGAGCTTTGATTTAGCACACTTCACATACTCAACTATCATATAATCTTCTACAATGGCTAACACTCACACAATACTTGTGGTTATGAAGTTTTAATCAGACACAGAGAAAGATTGGGGCTTATAATGTTACCTCCAAACGTATTCACCTTTGGGTGATGTCAACAATAATAGTTCATGCTAACGTACATCCAATAGGATATATATATCAGGATCACCTTAACACAAAGTGCTTGCCAAAGGATAAAATGAAAAAGGGAAAGGTGAAGATCACCTTGACTCTTGCATAAAGTAAAAGATAGGCCCTTCGCAGAGGGAAGCAAAGGTTGTCATGCGCTTTTAGGGTTGGATACACAAAATCTTAATGCGAAAGACCTTCACTTTATATTGCCCCTTGTATATGGACCTTTATTATGCAGTCCGTCGCTTTTATTGCTTCCATAACAAGATCGTACAAAGCTTATTTTCTCTGCACTTATAAGTCATGCATATTTAAAGAGCAATTTTTATTGCTTGCACCGATGACAACTTACTTGAAGGATCTTACTCAATCCATAGGTAGATATGGTCGACTGTCATGCCAAAACTGGGTTTAAGGATATTTGGAAGCACAAGTAGTATCTCTACTTGGTGCTAGGAATTTTGGCTAGCATGAGGGGGAAAGGCAAGCTCAACATGTTTGAATGATCCATGACAATATACTTTAACTGAGATGCGAGAAAACATAACCCATTATGTTGTCTTCCTTATCCAACATCAACTCTTTAGCATGTCATACTTAATGAGTGCTCACAATTATAAAAGATGTCTATGATAATATATTTATATGTGAAATTTCTCTTCGTTAAATATTCTTTCATGAATTGTTCAAATGACTAATACAATGCTTGCTAACCGTCAATAAATTTACAACCTCTACTTCTTAGATGTGAAGTCATTTCTCCCCATGGGATAAGCAAATGAGACATATATAATTTCAAATTTATGACATTCAACTCATTCAACCATTTACTCATAGGATATAAGTGAAGCACACGAGTAAATGACAAACTACTCCAACAAGATATAAGTGAAGACCAATGAGTAGCTAAATAATTATGCAACTATATGAAGACTCTCTCTCATTTAAGAATTTCATATCTTGGTATTGTATTCAATCAGCAAGCGAAACAAAATAAAATGACATTGCAAGGATAGCACAACTCATGTGAAGAAGCAAAAACTTAGGCTCAACCGATACTAACCGATAGTTGTTGAAGAAGAAAGGTGGGATGCCTACCGGGGCATCCCCAAGCTTAGATGCTTGAGACTTCTTGAAATATTATCTTTGGGTGCCTTGGGCATCCCCAAGCTTGAACTTTTGTGTCTCCTTAATTCCTCTCATATCATAGTTTCTCTATTTATCAAAAGCTTCATTCACACCAAACTCAACAAGAACTCGTGAGATAGGTTAGTATAAACCAATGCAAAACCTTATCATTTTCTACTGTAACAAATCACAAACATTATTATTCAATATTGCATAATAAATGTCTCTGCATATCTAATACTCCTATCCTAAAATAGAATCATTAAACAAGCAAACATATGCAAACAATGCAAACATAACAACAATCTGCCAAAATAGTATAGTCTGTAAATAATGCAAGATTCATCATACTTCCCTAACTCCAAAAATTATGAGAAAAATACTAAGCTGTAAAAGATTTATCAGATCTCATTATGCAAAAAGATTCAACATTATATCACTCTCTGACTTTTCTAGGGAATTTTTGCAACAGCGGTAAACTTTCTGTTTTCAAACAGCAACATGTAAACTAGCAAAATAAGCATGGTAAAGGCTATCCTTGACATTTTTATTGAAAATAAAGATGCAGAACATTATTCTAAATAACAGCAATCAAATACTAATAAAAGAAAATGACGCTCCAAGCAAAACACATATCATGTGGCAAATAAAAATATAGCTCCAAGTAAAGTTACCGATGAACGAAGACGAAAGAGAGGATGCCTTCCGGGGCATCCCCAAGCTTAGTTGCTTGGTTGTTCTTGAATATTACCTTGGGGTGCCTTGGGCATCCCCAATCTTAGGCTCTTGACACTCCTTATTCCATAGTCCATCGAATCTTTACCCAAAACTTGAAAACTTCAACCACACAAAACTCAAAACAAAACTCGTAAGCTCAGTTAGTATATGAAAATAAATCACCACTTAGGTACTGTAATGAACTCATTCTATATTCATATTGGTGTAATATCTACTGTATTCTAACTTCTGTATGGTTCATACCCTCCGATACTACTCATAGATGCATCAAAATAAGCAAACAACACATAGAAAACAGAATCTGTCAAAAACAGAATAGTCTGTATTAATCTGAATCAAACGTATACTTATGGAACCCCAAAAATTATGAAATAAATTGGTGGACCTGAGGAATTTGTCTATTAATCATATGCAAAAAGAATCAATCTAAAATGACTCTCCAGTAAAAAATGGCAGCCATTCTCGTGAGCGCTGAAGTTTCTGTTTTCTACAGGAAGATCATATAGATTTCACCCAAGTCTTCCCAAAGGTTCTACTTGGTACTTTATTGAAACAAAAGCTATAAAACATGATTACAACAGTAGCATAATCATGTGAAAACTCAAAAACAGTAAGGATAAATATTGGGTTGTCTCCCAACAAGCGCTTTTCTTTAATGCCTTTCTAGCTAGGCATGATGATGACAATGATGCTCACATAAAAGATAAGAATTGAAACGTAAAGAGAGCATCATGAAGAATATGACTAGCACATTTAAGTCTAACCCACTTCCTATGCATAGGGATTTTGTGAGCAAACAACTTATGGTAACAATAATCAATTAGCATAGGAAGGTAAAACAAGCATAGCTTCAAAATTTCCAACACATAGAGAGGAAACTTGACATTATTGCAATTACTACAAGCATATGTTCCTCCCTCATAATAATTTTCAGTAGCATCATGAATGAATTCAACAATATAACCAGCACCTAAAGGGTTCTTTTCATGATCTACAAGCATAGAAAATTTACTACTCTCCACACAAGCAAATTTATTCTCATCAATAGTGGTGGGAGCAAACTCAACAAAATAATTATCATGTGAGGCAAAATCCAATTGAAAACTAAAATCATGATGACAAGTTTCATGGTTATCATTATTCCTAATAGCATACAAGTCATCACAATAATCATCATAGATAGCAACTTTGTTCTCATAATCAATTGGAACCCCTGCCGAAATAGTGGAATCATCACTAAATAAAGTTGACACTCTTCCAAACCCACTTTCATCAATATAATCATCATAAATAGGAGGCATGCTTTCATCATAATAAATATTCTCATCAAAACTTGGGGGACAAAAAATATCATATTCATCAAACATAGCATCCCCAAGCTTGTAGCTTTGCATATCATTAGCAGCATGGATATTCAAGGAATTCATACTAACAACATTGCAATCATGCTCATCATTCAAATATTTAGTTCCAAACAATTTAATGCATTCTTCTTCTAGCACTTGAGCACAATTTTCCTTACCATCATTCTCATGAAAGATATTAAAAAGATGAAGCGTATGAGACAAACTCAATTCCATTTTTTGGTAGTTTTCTTTTATAAACTAAACTAGTGATAAAACAAGAAACAAAAAGATTCGATTGCAAGATCTAGAGATATACCTTCAAGCACTCACCTCGCAAAAAAAAGAGCTTAGTTGACGGGGTGTGAGTGCTGTTTACCTAGCCTCCCCGGCAACGGCGCCAGAAAAGAGCTTGATGTCTACTACACAACCTTCTTCTTGTAGACATTGTTGGGCCTGCAAGTGAACATGTTTATAGGACAGTAGCAAATTTCCCTCAAGTGGATGACCCAAGGTTTATCAATCCGTAGGAGGCGTAGGATGAAGATGGTCTCTCAAACAACCCTGCAACCAAATAAAAAAGAGTCTCTTGTGTCCCCAACACACCCAATACAATGGTAAATTGTATAGGTGCACTAGTTAGGCGAAGAGATGGTGATACAAGTGCAATATGGATGGTAGATAAAGGTATTTGTAATCTGAAATTATAAAAACAACAAGGTAGCAAGCGATAAAAGTGAGCGTAAATGGTATTGCAATGGTAGGAAACAAGGCATAAGGTTCATACTTTCACTAGTGCAAGTTCTCTCAACAATAATAACATAGATAGATCATATAACAATCCCTCAACATGCAACAAAGAGTCACTCCAAAGACACTAATAGCGGAGAACAAACGAAGAGATTATGGTAGGGTATGAAACCACCTCAAAGTTATTCTTTCGGATCAATCTATTCAAGAGTTCGTACTAGAATAACACCTTAAGACACAAATCAACCAAAACCCTAATGTCACCTAGATACTCCATTGTCAACTCAAGTATCCGTGGGCATGATTATACGATATGCATCACACAATCTCAGATTCATCTATTCAACCAACACAAAGTACTTCAAAGAGGGCCCCAAAGTTTCTACCGGAGAGTCAAGAACGTGTGCCAACCCTATGCATAGGTTCATGGGCGGAACCCGCAAGTTGGTTACCAAAACATACATCAAGTGGCACATGATATCCCATTGTCACCACAGATAAGCACGTCAAGACATACATCAAGTGTTGTCGTAAAAGACTCAATCCGATAAGATAACTTCAAAGGGAAAACTCAATTCATCATAAGAGATTAGAGGGGGAGAAATATCATAAGATCCAACTACAATAGCAAAGCCCGGGATACATCAAGATCATGCCATAGAGGGAACACGAGAGAGAACGAGAGAGAGAGATCAAACACATAGCTACTGGTACATACCCTCAGCCTCGAGGGTGAACTACTCCCTCCTCATCATGGAGAGCACCGAGATGATGAAGATGGCAACCGGTGAAGGATCCCCCCTCCGGTAGGGTGCCGGGAAGGGCTCCCGAGAGGTTTCTTGTGGCTACAGAGGCTTGCGGCGGCGGAACTCCCGATCTATCTTGATATTCAATGTTTTTAGGGTACGTAGGCTTATATAGGCGAAAGAAGTCGGTCAGGAGGTGCTCGAGGGGCCCACGAGACAGGGGGGCGCACCTAGTAGGGGGGCGCCCTCCTATCTCCTGGCCTCCTCGAGGGTCTTCTGACGTGAACTCCAAGTCTCCTCGGTGATATTCTTCCAAAAAATCACATTGCCGAAGGTTTCATTCCGTTTGGACTCCGTTTGATATTCCTTTTCTTCGAAATACTGAAACAAGCAATAAAACATCAATATGGGCTGGGCCTCCGGTTAATAGGTTAGTCCCAAAAGTAATATAAAAGTGTATAATAAAGCCCGTAATCTTTCAAAACAGATAATAAAATAGCATGAATGCTTCATAAATTATAGATACATTGGAGACGTATCATGCAGCATCGCATAGAACTGAAGAATTAGTTCTTCAATCCAATCACATATATCGGTGCAAAAGTTGAGCAGTCCAGCATCATGAAGAACACTAAGGACTGGTGTGTAGCACGACAGTGATTCCATGTCCACATGAGGAATATGCTCATGGTCGAAGACTTTGTCCTTATGAAAAAGCAGTGAAGAATAGAAGTTTGCTTGTCTGGCAGTCCAGAAACGCTTCCTTCTAAGACGAGCAAAGTCATAAGGGTTGTAGTCGGTGAAGAACACATGCTCGTGGAAGAAGTCATCAGCCTTGAATTTTGGCGACTTTGAGAAAGGATTCTTCTGCTTTGGCCGAGGAGTATCAGTCAATTGCAGCACAACCTCAGGAATCATAGTCTCTGGAGCCGCAGGCTGAGGAATTTCAGTTTCTGCTTCAGTAGCAGCCTGGGTCATCAGCACTAGTGGCTGGAATTTCTTTAGGAATGGAAGGAGCAGTGCGAATTTCATTAGAGCCCATTTGAACTTCAGTAGGTACTGGGCACTGAGGAATTTGTTGCAGTGGCGTGAACAAGGGAGAGTTGGGGTGCTGACTTTCCCAAAAGTCATCAGTTATAACAGGTGTGGTGCTCCCAATGTCCACGTCTTCATCTTCTTCCAATTTTTCAATGCCTGCCTCTTCAGCTGTGAACTGAGGCATGGGCGATGACACCAGAGGAGTTGAAGTGATAGTGTCCACTTCAATTTCTTCATCCATCTGCTCTGTCAAAGCAGCAGAAGGATCTTCTTCATCTGATTCACTGGGAATCACATAATCTTCACCAAAAAGAATAATTTCCTTTGATGGGATGCTTGAAAGAGGAACAACATCAATCAGATTTTCAAGTGATCTCGTCAAAGTCTTCGCTTTCTTGGGAGCAGAAGACTCTGAGGAAGCAAATGCTTTCCTTTTCTTCAGTGCAGTTTGCTCCGCAACCTTAGTTTTCTTCACTTCTAACATAGAAGGAAGAATTGGACTTGGTGTTGACGTTGGTGTAGGAGGAGCAGAGGAAATTGGTGCAATTTCTTCAGGCACAATGTCGGTGTACTAGAATAGGGGTACCCTAGTACCCTGAACTTGTGCACGGGCAGTTGCAGCACCCCGCGGCAAGGCTTGCCGGGCGAACACCAAGATCCTCCGTGGTTCCCTTGGAGCCATTCAAGAACAAAGTATTTAAGCTCAGGAGACAAGGCCCCGGCAAGAGGAGCTTGCCGGGAAGGCCAACCAAGGCACTCCAAGGAACTTGCCGCGACGCGCCACGCGCTCCGGCAAGGCAACAAGGCCCCGACAAGAGGAGCTTGCCGGGAAGACCAACCAAGGTACCTCGAGGCCCGGTGAGCGACAAGCTTCCGGACCTGACAAGATAACAGCAACGGCAAGGCGCTTGCCGCGACAGGCGGCCACTCTGTGCCCATGCTCCAGCGCATCCACCAACGTGTCGCTCTGGGGGCCTCTCCAGGCGCGCGTGGCGGGAGGCTGTGCAGCCAGCGGTGCGTAGTGGCATGCGAAGCTGACAAGATCGCCATCGTGGCGAACGGTGGCGCCCCTAATGGTCCTTTTCTGCACTGTTTGGGTGACTCAGACGGGCATTTAACGCCCTTGTCCCCTGCCGTTAGGGTTAGGTAGGGTGCACTGTACAAGTAACTGTACCAACCACCTCACTTTTTACATTTGTACCCTTCTCTGCGTTGCCACCTGTCGGTGACCCCTTTAGCGTAAAAAGGAGGCCCATGCGCAACGTAGAGGGGGTTCGAAGGTTCGACTGGTTCGGAACCCAGAAAAACACTACGCTCTCTCTCTGGAGCAAGAACACAAGATAATCAAACAAGCAGCAGTAGGAGTGTCATCTCTCCGGAGAGCTCCGAAGCTGGGTAAACTGCTCGTGTGCTTCGCCTCGATCTGCTCTTCATGTGATCTCCGCCCCCCGCCGAACCAAAAGGGGCTCGGTCCGCCGGCCCCATAGGTGTTCGTGGATCAGTTTCCCCGACATCTTCGGGGGGAAGAAGAAGACCAAGTCCGGCAAGAGCTCTGATGCCCACTCCGGCAAGCGCACCTCTTCGGAGTGCTGCGCTACCGTCGAGGACGCACCATCGAGCTCCACCGGCAAGTGTAAGAAGGCAACGACAGCTCCACCTGAGACCAAGAAGGTGTCCGCCAAGGAGGACGGCACTGGTGGTACCTTCACCATCAGCGCCACTCTTGACCCCAAATAGGAAAGCGCGCTCGTTGCTTTCCTGCGGGTGAATGTCGACGTGTTTGCGTGGCAACCGTCTGATATCCCCGGTGTTCCCAGGAAAGTAATTGAGCACCACCTTGCCGTCTGTCCTCATGCGCGGCCCATCAAGCAGAAAGTCAGGAAACAGGCAGTGGAGCGCCAAGAATTCATCGCAGAAGAAATCAAGAAGTTGGAAGCAGCAGGCCTTGTCAGAGGAGTGCTCCATCCCACGTGGTTGGCCAATCCTGTTGTCGTGCGCAAGGCTAACGGGAAATGGAGGCTTTGTATTGACTTCACTGATGTTAATAAAGCTTGTCCCAAATACCCATTTCCCTTGCCGCGCATTGACCAGATTGTTGACTCCATAGCCGGATGTGATTTGCTTTCATTTCTTGATGCATACTCAGGATACCATCAGATCTTCATGGTAGAAGAGGATGAAGATAAAACCGCATTTATCACCCCGTGTGGCACGTACTGCTTCGTACGGATGCCTTTCGGTTTGAAGAATGCTGGTTCAACATTCGCAAGGGTAGTCCACCACGCTTTTGAGCCGCAGATGCACAGAAATGTGGAAGCCTACATGGATGACATAGTGGTCAAGAGCAAGAACAGGGCGACCCTGATTCAAGATTTAGACGAGACATTTGCAAATCTGCGCAAGATCAACCTCAAGCTTAACCCCGAGAAGTGCGTGTTTGGAGTCCCTTCCGGCAAGCTTCTCGGGTTCTTCGTGTCTCAGCGGGGAATTGAAGCCAATCCCGACAAGATCAAGGCCATTGAGCAGATCGAAGCACCAAAGCGCGTCAAGGATGTACGAAGGCTTGCCGGTTGCATGGCTGCTCTCAGTAGGTTTATCTCTAGATCTGCTGAGCGCGCCCTGCCATTTTTCAAAATTTTGAAAAAGACAGGTCCAATAAAATGGACTCCGGAGGCGGAGGCTGCGCTGCAGGACTTGAAGAGATACCTGTCCTCCACTCCAACACTTGTCGCACCTAAGCCGCAAGAGAAGTTGCTGCTGTATATAGCGGCAACCAATCAAGTGGTTAGTGCTGCGTTAGTGGCGGAGAGGGAGGCAGATGATGAGCCAGCAACCGCGGCAGATGCATCCAGCGACAAGCAGGGGGCTTCGCCGACAAGCTCTGGTCCTGACAGAGATGGATCTGCGCAGGAGCATGATAAGATGCAGAAGAGAATGGTGCAGCGTCCAGTTTACTTTGTCAGTTCCCTTCTACAGGGGGCTAGATCAAGGTACTCTGGTGTGCAGAAGTTGCTTTTCGGCCTCCTCATGGCCTCGAGAAAGCTGCGCCATTACTTCCAAGCACATGAGATCACAGTCGTCACTCGCTTTCCGCTGAAGAGGATACTGCAAAATCCAGAAGCGACAGGCAAGATTGTCGAGTGGGCGCTGGAACTGTCAAGCTTTGGCCTCAAGTTTGAGAGCACTTCAACTATCCAAAGCAGAGCATTGGTAGAGTTCATAGTAGGATGGACACCAACACCAGATGAAGAAATTCCAGAGACGAGCATCCCCGTCAAAGAGGCAAGCAAAGAGTGGCTGATGTACTTTGATGGTGCCTTCTCGCTGCAAGGCGCCGGTGCGGGCGTGTTGCTTGTCGCGCCCACCGGAGAGCACCTCAAGTACGTAGTCCAGATGCACTTTCCCAAGGAGCAAGCAACCAACAATACTGCAGAGTATGAAGGATTGCTTGCCGGTCTCAGAATCGCAGCAGACCTTGGGATCAAGAAGCTCATTGTCAGGGGTGACTCACAGCTTGTCGTCCGCCAAGTGAACAAGAAATACCAGAGTCCATTGATGGAAGCATATGTTGATGAAGTGAGGAAGCTAGAAGAGCACTTTGACGGCCTACAGATGGAGCATATCCCAAGAGCTCAGAATGACATTGCTGATGGCCTGTCAAAGTGCACCGCACTAAAGTTACCTGTGGAACCAGGGATCTTTGTGCTCAAGTTGACTCAACCATCCGTAACACCATCAACTGGACAAAGCAAGAAGAGGAAGTTGGTTTCTGGTGACTACTTTCTGGCAGAGCTCCCCGAAGCCGCCGCCAAGAAAGTCCTCAAGATCAACACCAAGGATGCTGAGGGGCAGTCTGCTCCGGCAAGCCTTATGGTTTGTTCCGTTGAAGCAGACGCTCCCGACAAGCTTTGCTCCGACAAGCTTGCCAGGGAACATCAAGCTCCGGCAGGGCCGCAAGTCCTTGCCGTAGAAGCGGATGTTCCCGCAGCAGCAGTTGTGCCTTTAGTCCTTGTTGTCGAGCCACAAGCTCCAGCATGGGCACAACAGATTGTCCATTTCCTTCAGACAGGAGAACTTCCCGAAGAGCAAGAAGAAGCGGAAAAAGTAGCCCGGCAGTCAAGTATGTACCAGTTTGTCGATAGCATACTATACAGAAGAAGACTCAACGGTGTGAAATTGAAGTGTATTTGCCGGGAAGATGGACAAAAGCTGTTGGCAGAGATACATGGAGGCATATGTGGCCACCACATTGGCGCAAGAGCACTTGCCGGCAAAGCTTTCCGACAAGGTTTCTTTTGGCCGACAGCCCTCCAGGATGCAACTGCACAAGTAACCAAGTGTGAAGCGTGCCAGTTCCACTCCAAACAGATACACCAGCCAGCTCAAGCTCTCCAGACGATCCCTTTATCATGGCCATTTTCGGTCTGGGGGCTCGATATCCTCGGCCCTTTCCCCTGAGCTGTCAGGGGCTTTGAGTACTTGTACGTCGCAATCGACAAGTTCACAAAGTGGCCGGAAGTGCAGCCAGTGAGGAAGGTGACAGCACAGTCAGCAGTCAAGTTCTTCAGGTCAATTGTTTGCCGTTTCGGAATCCCTAACAGGATCATCACCGACAACGGCACGCAATTCACGAGCCGCACCTTCATGCAGTACGTCCAAGACCTTGGCGCCAAGGTCTGCTTCGCTTCTGTTGCTCATCCGAGAAGCAACGGTCAAGCAGAGAGGGAAAATGCTGAAGTGTTGCGCGGGCTCAAGACCAGAACGTTCGATAGGCTGCGCAAGTGCAGAAGAAACTGGATCGAGGAGCTGCCGGTGGTTCTTTGGTCGATCAGAACGACGCCAAATCGAGCCACTGGCCAGACGCCTTTCGCTCTAGTCTATGGAGCAGAGGCAGTTCTCCCGGAACTCGTATACGGATCGCCTTGAGTGCTCGCTTATGATGAGCTTGAGCAAGAACAGCTGCGACAAGACGACGCGCTGCTCCTTGAGGAAGATCGTCTTCAGGCTGCTGTACGAGCTGCTCGATACCAGCAAGCTTTGCGCCACTACCATAGCCGCAAAGTTAAGGCCAGAAGCTTCGAGGAAGGCGACCTTGTTCTTCGGCGCGTTCAGTCCGCCAAGAATTCCAACAAGTTGACGCCGAAGTGGGAAGGCCCTTATCGGGTGAAACGAGTCACTAGGCCCGGCGCTGTCCGCCTTGAGACCGAAGATGGCATTCCGGTGAGCAACTCCTGGAACATAGAACATCTTCGTAAGTTTTTCCCGTAGGGCGCGGTTGCCGGAACCCGTTCCGGCAACCACCTTTTGTACAAGTCTTGCCGCTGTTGCATGTAATCCTTTGTACAAAGCCGGGCGCAGATCCCGTGCATAAGTAAAACCCCATGTGCTGCGCACAACTTGTCCATTTCATGCATTAGTTTCTTTCTTGCATGCGTTATCTGACACTTTGTGCAGCACCTACATCCGGTAAGCAATAACGAGCCGAAGGGCTCCATATCTTTATTTTCTCTTCTTTCTTCTTTTCAACAAAGGAAAAGAAGGTTCCCTCGCACACAAGTTTGCCGGGGGGAAGGAGAAGATTGTGGTATGGACCAGGCGTTGTTCAAGCAAAGTTTTGCCTTGCCGGGAAGCAAACGACAGAAAAGCTAAGTTGCCAAAGTTTGAGCAATCAGTTTTTAAATTTTTGAGTTATCTTCCTCGAACGACCTTGCTTTGTATGGAAAACCTGTGTGCGGAGGAACCAACTCATGGCTAGCTGCGCCCTTACTTTGTTTCGAGTCCGCTCAACAACTTAAGTGTGCTGCATCTAGTCGCGACAAGGTTTCTTGTCGGAAGTAGCGCCGCCAGCAGGCTGCTAACATTTCGCACTCAGCGCTCGCGGCTCGGGTGCCTGCGCCGACAAGTTCCCTAGAAGCGTAGGGTAAAAACATACAAAGGAAGGAATCTAGTAGAGGAAATAACATAGCAATTGATAACAGAAATAAAGTTATATTACAAGATAACTTGTCGCAGCTCTAACAGACTGTTTTCATAACATGATTAGCAGCGACAAGGGAAAAGAAGAAATGGGCGGCCTAGTCTACGGGATCGCCCTCAACCCTCTTGATCTCGCTCACCTTGTCCACAATGGGTGCGACAAGGGCCTTGAGTGCATCCCAATCGGCGTCTGGCGGCAAGGACTTGAGGACGTTGGTGAAGCTGAGGCCTGGATTGCGGAAGGCCACCTTCATCAGCACCTTCTGGAGAACCCCGGCGCAGATTTTGCGCGACTCGTCGGCCAACTGCTTTGGGATCCTCTCCCAGAGCCGCTGGAGTGCCGTCGCCACGCCCTTGAAGAACAGGCTGAGCTTGGCGCTGGGTTGGAGATTCTCGTCGGAGGGATACCCAAAGTCCTCCATCCCCAGCTGCGCCAGCTCCTTGTCGATGACTGCGGCAATATCCACCAGACCCTCGGTCCAGTGCTCCACAGTATCTCTGAATGAGTTCTGGGTAACTGCGATGCTCTCCAGCAGCGCCTTGTCAGCCTTGACCTTCTCCGACAAGGTCTTCTCCCGCTCCTTGGCGTCGCCCAGCGTCTGCGTCAGCGTGGCCAGCTTCAACTTCAGGTCTGCATTGGAATCCTTGGCGGCGCTGAGCTCCTTGCCCCTCTCAGTGAGAAGACCTTGCAGCTCACCGTGGGCGGCAATATCCTTCTCACGCTCATGCTTGAGCGCGGCAAGCTCCTCGCCGCTCTTCCCGATGTTGGCCTCCAGCTGCGCCACCTTCTCCTCCAGCTCTTTCTTGGCGGCCTCTGCGATTGCGGCAGCGTCCTTTGCTTCCTTGAGCGCCCCGCCAAGTGCTTGCTCGCGCTCGGCGAGCTCCTCCTCGTAGCTGTCGAGGTTGGCCTTCCGCTGCACCAATTCGCCTTCTCACGCGGACTGCTTCTCGGCGGCCAGCCTTTGTTCCTCCTCAGCTTCGGCCTTCTCGAGAAGGAAGGCCGTGCGCTCCTCGGCGAGTCGCTCCCGCTCCTGTGCCAGGGACCGGAGAGCTTCTTGATTGTGGCCCCGGAGCTCCTCCGCGCGCTTCTCCATATCAACTCCCGCCTTCGCGACAAGCGCTTCCCGGGAAGCCAGCTTGGCTTGCCGTGCGCGGTAGAGTGACAGCAGCTTCCGCAGCAGCTGCTCCTCCTCAGGCTCGCCACTGCTGCTGCTGGGCGCGTCGACCAACGACAGTCTAGCGGAGGCAAGCACCTCCTCATCGAAAGTTTCCCCTTCGACCGACACCCTGGAGCTCGATGCCCAGGGTAGCTTGATGAAGATACCGTCACCGGCCTTCAAGTAGGCGCCGGGCTGGGGCTCCTCAGAGCCCGGCTCCGCAGCAGCGGCAGAGGGATCAGCGGTCGGCGCAGCGCCTGGCGCTCCTGCGGCCTCAGGGTCGTCAGTGCGATCACCCGACCCCTCGCTGGCTTCTGCGGCGGCAGCCCTGGCGGCCTCCTCGCCGGCGGTCTCATCAGCACCGGCCCCTTCTTCGTTGGCGGCGGTGTCGTCAGTGCTGCCATGCGCGCCTTCCTCGCCGGCGCCCTCTGTCTCCATTGGCTCAGCCGCAGATGGGTCTGAAGAACAAAGAAGGGAGAAAAATCAATCAAAAATCCAAGAGAAGAAAATCAGAAGAAGAAGAACCCAAGGGAAAGTTTTTGGACAAGTGAATTACCTGTGCCAAGATCTGCAGTTGCGGTCTCGGCCGCCGCAGGATCGACGGTGCTGTCCCTTGCCGGGGAGTTCTCCCTTGCCGGAGAGCGCTCCCTTGCCGGGGACTCCTCCCTTGGCGGCGTAGTCGAAGCAGATGGCACTTCGGGACCAGCTTCCGGGCGCTCCTGATGTGGCTGCTCTGCTCCTACACAAATCAACAAGCAAGATATCAACAAAGGAAAAAGCACTCATGCGCGCCTGACAACAGAAAGCTGACTATGAACTTACGCTAGGGGCTGCGCTGGGGGCTGCTTTGAGGAGTGGTTGCCGGGTCCGTCAAGGTGGTCTCGGACCCACCCCCTGCTGACACAGTGGGGTCATCTTCGATGACAATCACCGCGGCCTTGGCCCTCTTCGCTGCTCTCTGGGCCAGCGTCCTGAAAAGAAAGGAGTTCAGATTGAAGCAAGTCAGATACAAGATAAAAACAGCAAGGTTGAAGAACTACAAGAGCACCAAAGAAACTTACTCTTCTTCCTCCTCGTCGGAGCTGAGCGCGGAAAGATCGAAGTCCGGCTCCCCTCCGGTGCGGCGAGGCGGAGGAGTAGAATCCCTTGCCCGCTTGGCGGGGGCGGTGGCGGTGGCCCGGGAAGATCCCGCTCCAGTTGCCGCTGCTGCGTGAGGAGCTCCCGCGGCAACATTGCTTGCCGCGGTAGAGCGTGTCGCATGGCTCGGCGGCTGTTGACCCGGCTGCCGCCCCGCTACGTCCGCGGCCCTGCGAAGACGCCTTCTTGGCGGGGCCGGGGCCTCCGTCTGCGGCAAGTTTTCTGAAGGCTGGGGCTCTTCCTCGCCGGTCTCGCTCGGCTCAGCTTCAGAGCCGGCAGGCTCTTCCTCGCCAATGAACTCCGCGCGCTCGGCGAGGTTTGCTGCCTCTGCCGCCTCCGCCTCCTCCACAGTGAACTTGAACGCGCCCGCGGTAGCTGCGGCCGCAGCCTCTTCCGCCCTAGTGGCGATGCGCTGCAGCTCCTCGTCGGTGGTGTCACGGGTGAGGCTCTTCTGCTCGTCAGCGCGGACCGGCACTTCTTCCAAGTTGTCGAAGAACGCTTGCACGACGTCATCCGCAGGCTCTTGCCAAGTTGGAATGATTCCGTGTGAATCGCACAACGGCATCATGGCGCGGATCCGGTCAAGCGAAGAGTTATTGCACAATGGAACGACGCCCCTCAACAGCATGAACGGGTGCTGGGGATCGCGTTTGAACAACTCCAGGAGCATTGCATCCAGCTCCAAGACGGTGAAGTTGTAGTTGAGGCCCGGCCGCAGCCTCATGATGTCCGCCGAGTTCTTGAATTCCCAGGCGGGCCTCCCCCTCTCCTGCAGGGGGGCAATGCGGCGGCGGAGGAAATCTGCGCCTACAGCGCCTATAGTGAGCCCGGCAAGCCTGAGGCGAAGGATCCTAGTAATGGCGATCTTCAGCCTCTCGTCTTCCGGGGCCACGTTGCTCCAGTCATTGCCGCGCACTATTGGAGCTTGACGCACGGCGGTGAAGGGCTGCAGATTCTCCTCGACGATTCAGCACCACTCCGCTCTCCACTCCTCCCACTTGCTGCGGAGCTCACCCTCCAAGTACGCCTCCTTCTTGCCGATTCTCGAGATCCAGGCGATCCCTTCGGCAAGCGGCTCTCCTCTCTCTACCCGAGGCATGAAGAAGTGGCGGAAAAGGGCAACATTGGGGTGGACTCCGACAAAGTTTTCGCACAAATGTGCGAAAACTGCCATGGTCAGAATGGCGTTGGGGGTGAAATCAAGGAGGCGGAGGCCGTAGGTGTTCATGATATCGCAGAAGAACTCCGAGAAGGGCGGGCAGAGCCCGCAATAGAAGAACAGCGCGAAGAATGGGTACCCGTTTGGAGCCAGTTCCGAAGCAGCGGCCGGGAGTACCCTCGTGCACGGATGCGCCCGCGTCTCCGTCGCCCAAAAGAGGTAGAAGTACTCCCTCAGCTCCTTCGCGCCGAGCTGGGGGGAGAAGATCGCCCGCTCCTTCCGCAGTGCCGCGAGCCGCTGCGCCTCGGCCGACTTCACGCCCTTTCCCTTGTCGGCTTTCGGAGCCATGGCGGAGGTGGTGGGGGAGGTCGACGGCGTTGGTGATGCTGGTGGCAATGGGGGGCGGAGCGCTGCTCTCTCGGCTTCGAGAAGAAGGAGGGGGAGCGGCGGAGGTTCGTGAAGATGGAGTAGTAGCAACCAGCGAGGGGGAACGAACTGCCCCTATTTCCTCTGCTTATAAAGAGGGACGGGGCGGACGTTTCGCCCTTCCGAATAAAGAACCACCCACGATCTCTCCCACGACGCCGCATTCGACGCGTGCCTTTAGGGGAGAGCGCGGTGGATACGGAGCGAGATTCGGCGTGGCCCAGTCCGCGTGTGCCCATGCCCTGTCTTGGGCCTGGCCCAACAGCGCTCGGCACCGTGTCTGGCCCAGGCCCGGGGGCTGCTGTCGGTGTACTAGAATAGGGGTACCCTAGTACCCCGAACTTGTGCACGGGCAGTTGCAACACCCCGCGGCAAGGCTTGCCGGGCGAACGCCAAGATCCTCCGTGGTTCCCTTGGAGCCATTCAAGAACAAAGTATTTAAGCTCAGGAGACAAGGCCCCGGCAAGAGGAGTTTGCCGGGAAGGCCAACCAAGGCACTCCAAGGAACTTGCCGCGACGCGCCACGCGCTCCGGCAAGGCAACAATGCCCCGGCAAGAGGAGCTTGCCGGGAAGACCAACCAAGGTACCTCGAGGCCCGGTGAGCGACAAGCTTCCGGACCCGACAAGATAACAGCAGCTGCAAGGCGCTTGCCGCGACAGGCGGCCACTCTGTGCCCACGCTCCAGCGCATCCATCAACGTGTCGCTCTGGGGGCCTCTCCAGGCGCGTGTGGCGGGAGGCTGTGCAGCCAGCGGTGCACAGTGGCATGCGAAGCTGACAAGATCGCCATCATGGCGAACGGTGGCGCCCCTAACGGTCCTTTTCTGCACTGTTTGGGCGACTCAGATGGGCATTTAATGCCCTTGTCCCCTGCCGTCAGGGTTAGGTAGGGTGCACTGTACAAGTAACTGTACCAACCACCTCACTTTTTACATTTGCACCCTTCTCTGCGTTGCTACCTGTCGGTGACCCCTTTAGCGTATAAAAGGAGGCCCATGCGCAACGTAGAGGGGGTTCGAAGGTTCGACTGGTTCGGAACCCAGAAAAACACTACGCTCTCTCTCTCTAGAGCAAGAACACAAGATAATCAAACAAGCAGCAGTAGGAGTGTTATCTCTCCGGAGAGCTCCGAAGCTGGGTAAAACTGCTCGTGTGCTTCGCCTTGATCTGCTCTTCGTGTGATCTCTGCCCCCCGCCGAACCGAAAGGGGCCCGGTCCGCCGGCCCCATAGGTGTTCGTGGATCAGTTTCCCCGACACACAACTGATGCAGTTGTCCTGGCTTGTTCAGTTTCTTCAGGCGCAACTTCAGATGCTTCAGCTGGCCTGACTCGTTCTTCAGGCGCAACACTAGTGGTTGCCCTGGCAATTTCTTCAGCGGCTGGAATAGCATTAGCCCTAGTGCTTGCAGTTTCATCAGTAACCCGATTTTCATCAGCGGTGATGGCATGTTCTTCAGTCGGCTGTGCAAATGCTTCAGCCGGAGGAATTTCAATGTGCGTTGGATCAGCAATATTGGAAGTGAGTCCTTTTGCCATTTTGACGAATCTGACTTTGGCTCCCAGCCATTCTGCCTTGTAGGCGTCAAATTCATCACTGAGCTTCTTGATCTCAGATTGCACAAGATGAGTTGTTCAGGTGATAGCATCAGAACATTGTCCTTCAGAAAGCGTTGTTTCTTGTACTAGGCTTTCTTCACAGACCTGGCTTGCTCATATTTCCATTTCTCTTCAGAGATGAAAGTTGTCAACATGTGACTTTGACCAGGTGTGAGGTTTAACTTTGGCAAAGGAATGTTTGGGTCATTATGGCAGAGGTCAATGAAATCCAGGATCTTCTTCGGATCCAATAGGAGGGGCACAACACTTCCTTTGGCTCTACCGGCCCATTGTTGTCTGTCCTTGATGATTTCATCTAATTCTTCATCATTAGCTTTGTCATCATCCGACGACACTTGGAAGACTACATGTTTCTTGTGAGGACTTGGTCTCGTGCCTCATCCAGTAGTGGCCTTGGTCTTCAGCAAAGTCGGGCCTTTTGTAGACTAAGGAGGAGCTGAAGAACTTACAGAATCTCCTGAGGCAATTGAGATGTCTGTTGTCCTTTGGCAAGAGGCGAGATGCATAGGTGCCGAGGACTCTGCCGGAGGAGCTGAGGGTTTTGCAACCTAAGGAACTGGAGCAGCTTGAGGAATTTGCCGTGAGGGCATAGATGAGCTTGGCCTTGAGGGCATTGCTGAACTTGGCCGTGAGGGCATTGCTAAACTTGGTGGTTTACGAGCAGGCTTCTTAGGCATAGCCTTCTTGCTTGTGGAGGCCTCAGCAGCAGCAGCAGAGTCTTCATTAAATTTCCTCACTTCTTCTTTGGCCTGTTTGGCCAACTTGGCTTGCCGCTTGGCCCATTCATCAACATAGTCCTCATCGTGCTTGAGGCTAGTGCGATCAGCAATTTTGCTAGCTGCCAATGGTGGTCTTGGGCAAGGAGGGTTTAGAGCAAATTTCTTCATGTACTTTGGAGTAACATATCTGTACTCCCTCCATTCCCATGCCCATCTTCGTTCAATTTTATGAATGCGCACCTTGCGCTCATTCTTCGTTTCCTTAACATGAGTTGCCTCATCTGGTGTGCAATACCCAACATAGATGTCAGCAGGTATCTCAAAAGCAGTGTTGACTTCCAGTTTCTTCCCTCCCTTCTGAGGTTTCTTGCCATCTGCCATTTTCTTCAGCTGAGGAATTTGAACTATTGAGTTTTCTGAAGAAGTATGCAGTTTTTCTTCTTAGAACGTTGCAAATGAGTTAAGTTGATGAGAACCTAGTGATTCAGCAACATACATGTGTACCTGTGAACAGAGTATAGGTGCAAAGAATTTGGAGAGGTCATATGCATTCTTAGAAAATTTTGCAAAATGGAACAAGTTTGAGGAAATTGACCAGATATGTCTTGAAGAATTTCACTAAGCGTTCTTTGACTTAGGTTCCAGAATTGTATGGATTGTGAAATTCACACAATTGTGGAATCTTGAGGAAAAACGTCACTTAGAGAAACAGATCAAGAACAGATGGTTGTGCGAGGTGTTTAGAGTGTGGAAATTGAAGAATAAACACCTTTTGAAGATTTTATGGAAATCATCAGAATCAACAAAGGCAGTAAAAGTAACTTTTAATTACCCTTGATGAAGAACACGATGAACTGGGAGTGTAGATTTGGAAGTTTGTCAGTCTAGATCTTTCACGTCGTAACTTGGCAGAGGAAGACAGCTATGACGGCGGTGGAGTGAAGATGTCCGCGGCCGGCACGAGTACGACGGGGACGAGGTCGAGGCAGTGAAGCTCTTCCTCACCGGCGACGATGAACATAGCGGCGGCGCTAGGGCTTGAGATCTCGAGCGAGGGGAGTGAGATCTAGCGGGGTAAATGCAGTCTGAGGAGGGTGAGGGGTATTTATTAGCCGAGGTGAAAAAACCGCTCGCCCGAGGAAAATGGATGAACATGCCCCTGACCCTTCTCATCCTAGCGACACGTGTCACCCATGTATAGTGTGGTGGAGATCGTGGGTGAATAGATAAGTCTTATCATGGGATGTGTAACGGTTTGAGCGGCAAAAGCTGAAAATTTAGATAAGAATATTTTAAAGTTTCATTAAAAATTCTTCAGCTGACAAGGACACAGTGAAGATTTTGAATGGGTTTCAATTAGAACGCACATGAAGAATTTGTGAATGGACTGTGTTGAGTTTAGCATAGAGGGGGAAAGGGTCCGATCACATTCACTTAGCAGAAATGTCAACTTGAAGAATTAGCAATAAGTGAATGTTGTAGTGGACATAAAAACTAGTATATTTATAGTCAATGAAGAACAACGACGGAAAGAGTGAAGACAATGCAAAGTTGAAGAAATTGAAAAACTGAGGAATTTCAAAAATGAAGAAAAACTCAAATTGAAGATTTTTCAACTTTGGTTGGTGGTATTGGCATAACCTACCGTATAAGAATGATGATTTCAGACACTGCATACAATTGTCGTAGGGTTCTGAGAATCAAATTCTTCATTAATTTCTTCACACTTAGAGGGTACATCTTCATTGATTGAAGAAAAACATTACTTCGTGTGTTGCACATCTAAGTCATCAAGTTTGCATAAGTGTTAGGATGTGTGTCCTATTCAAAGAACATTCGAAGATTCCAAGATATTTAGCTCACACAGCAACTTGCTAAATCTCTTCTCATCCAAGGGCTTTGTGAAGATATCGGCCAGCTGGTCTTCAGTATTTGCATGGTCGATGGAGATGTCGCCCTTCAACACATGGTCACGAAGAAAATGATGACGAATCTGGATGTGCTTTGTATTTGAGTGTTGAACTGGGTTGTGAGCAATCTTGATAGCACTCTCATTGTCGCAGTAGAGTGGCACATTCTCCACATTGATGCCATAGGCCTTGAGGGTTTGCTTCATCCATAGCAATTGAGCACAGCAAGATCCACCAGTAATGTACTCAGCTTCAGCAGTAGAGAGTGATACGCAGTTCTGCTTCTTCGAGGACCAACATACCAAGGATCATCTGAGGAAATGACATGTGCCAGACGTTGACTTGCGGTCCACCCGATCACCAGCATAGTGATGACCCACAAGTGTAGGGGATCTATCGTAGTCCTTTCGATAAGTAAGAATGTCAAACCCAACGAGGAGCAGAAGGAAATGATAAGTGGTTTTCAGTAAGGTTTTCTCTGCAAACACTGAAATTGTAGGCAACAGATAGTTTTGTGATAAGATAAATTGTAACGAGTAACAAGAAATGAAAGTAAATAAAGTGCAGCAAGGTGGCCTAATCCTTTTTTTAGCAAAGGATAAGCCTGGACAATTTCTTATAATGAGAAAAGAGCTCCCGAGGACACATGGGAATTATCGTCAAGCTAGTTTTCATCACACTCATATGATTCACGTTCGGTACTTTGATAATTTGATATGTGGGTGGACCGGTGCTTGGGTACTGCCCTTAGTTGGACAAGCATCCCACTTATGATTAACTCCTATTGCAAGCGTCCGTAACTACAAAAGAAGTATTAAGGTAAACTTAAGCACACCATTAAACATATGGATCCAAATCAGCCCCTTACGAAGCAACACATAAACTAGGGTTTAAGCTTCTGTCACTCTAGCAACCCATCATCTACTTACTACTTCCCAATGCCTTCCTCTAGGCCCAAATAATGGTGAAGTGTCATGTAGTCGACGTTCACATAACACCACTAGAGGAAAAGACAACATACATCAAATCAAAATATCGAATGAATACCAAATTCACATGACTACTAATAGCAAGACTTCACGCATGTCCTCAAGAACAAACGTAACTACTCACAAAGCATATTCATGTTCATAATCAGAGGAGTAATAATACGCATTAAGGATCTGAACATATGATCTTCCACCAAGTAAACCAATTAGCATCAACTACAAGGAGTAATCAACACTACTAGCAACCCACAGGTACCAATTTGTGGTTTGGATACAAGATTGGATACAAGAGATGAACTAGGGTTTTGAGAGGAGATGGTGCTGGTGAAGATGTTGATGGAGATTGACCCTCTCCCGATGGGAGGATCGTTGGTGATGACGATGGTGATGATTTCCCCCTCCCGGAGGGAAGTGTCCCCGGCAGAACAGGTCCGCCGGAGCCCTAGATTGGTTCCGCCAAGGTTCCGCCTCGTGGCGGCGGAGTTTCGTCCCGTAAGCTTGCCCACGATTTTTTCCAGGTTAAAAGCCTTCATATAGCAGAAGATGGACACCGGAGGGCCACCAGGGGGCCCAGGAGACAGGGGGCACGCCTAGTAGGGGTGGGCGCGCCCCCACCCTCCTGGCCAGGGTGTGGGCCCCTTGAGGTGTTTCTTCCGCTCAATAATTCTTATTAATTCCAAAAATAAGTTTCCTGGAGTTTCAGGATTTTTGGAGCATTGCAGAATAGGTTTCTAATGTTTTCTCCTTTTCCAGCCAGAATTCCAGCTGCCGGCATTCCCCCTCTTCATGGTAAACCTTACAAAATAAGAGAGAATAGCCATAAGTATTTAGATATAATGTGTAATAATAGCCCATAATGCAATAAATATTGAGATAAAAGCATGATGCAAAATGGACGTATGAACTCCCCCAAGCTTAGACCTCGCTTGTCCTCAAGCGGAAGCCGAAATCAAAAAATATGTCCACATGTTTAGAGATAGAGGTGTCGATAAAAATAAAATACGGACATGGGGGCATCATGATCATTCTTATAACAACAACATATATAGATTTTATCATATGACTTCTTATGCTCAAGTAATGCTACCTCTTGAGCACTGCGTTGGATTTCCCCAAAGAGGAGAGGATGATGCAGTAACATAGCGTAAGTATTTCCCTCAGTTTTTGAGAACCAAGGTATCAATCCAGTAGGAGATCACACTCGAGTCCCTCGTACCTACACAAAACGATAGCTACTCGCAACCAACGCGATTAGAGGTTGTCGATCCCTTCACGGTCACTTAAGAGGGTGAGATCTGATAGAGATGATAAATAATATTTTGGTATTTTTGATATAAAGATGCAAAGTGAAAAGTAAAAGGCAAAGTAAAAACAAAGCAAGTAATAAAATAATGGAGATTGATATGATGAGAATAGACCCGGGGGCCATAGGTTTCACTAGTGGCTTCTCTCAAGAGCATAGATATTCTACAGTGGGTGAACAAATTACTGTTGAGCAATTGATAGAATTGAGCATAATTATGAGTATATCTAGGTATAATCATGTGTATAGGCATCACGTCCGAGACAAGTAGATCGAAACGATTCTACATCTACTACTATTACTCCACTCATCGACCGCTGTCCAGCATGCATCTGGAGTATTAAGTTAAAACCAGAGTAACGCCTTAAGCAAGATGACATGATGTAGAGGGATAAATTCATGCAATATGATAAAAACTCCATCTTGTTATCCTTGATGGCAACAATACAATATGTGCCTTGGTGCCCCTGCTGTCACTGGGAAAGGACACCGCAAGATTGAACCCAAAGCTAAACACTTCTCCCATTGCAAGAACTACCAATCTAGTTGGCCAAACCAAACAGGTAATTTGAAGAGACTTGCAAAGATAACTCAACCATACATAAAATAATTCAGAGAAGATTCAAATATTATTCATAGATAAGCTGGATCATAAACCCACAATTCATCGGTCTCAACAAACACACCGCAAAAAGGAAGATTACATCGAATAGATCTCCACAAGAGAGGGGGAGAACATTGTATTGAGATCCAAAAAGAGAGAAGAAGCCATCTAGCTACTAGCTATGGACCCGAAGGTCTGAAGTAAACTACTCACACTTCATCGGAGAGGCTATGGTGTTGATGTAGAAGCCCTTTGTGGTAGATGCCCCCTCCGGCGGAGCTCCGGAACAGGCCCCAAGATGGGATCTCGCGGATACAGAAAGTTGTGGCGGTGGAATTACGTTTTTGGCTCCGTATTTGATCTGTCCAGGGTACGTAGGTATATATAGGAGGAAGGAGTACGTCGGTGGAGCAACAGGGGGTCCACGAGGTAGGGGGGCGCGCCCTAGGGGGGCGCCCCCACCCTCGTGACCACCTCTTTTGTTCCTTGGAGCAGGGTCCAAGTCTCATGGATCACATTCGGTGAGAAAATCACGTTCCCAAAAGTTTCATTCCGTTTGGACTCCATTTGATATTCTGTTTCTTCGAAACATTGAAATAGGCAAAAAAACAACAATTCTGGGCTGGGCCTCCGGTTAATAGGTTGGTCCAAAAAATAATATAAAAGTGGAAAATAAAGCCCAATATAGTCCAAAACAGTAGATAAAGTAGCATGGAGCAATCAAAAATTATAGATACGTTGGAGACGTATCAGGCATCCCCAAGCTTAATTCCTGCTCGTCCTCGAGTAGGTAAATGATAAAAAAGAATTTTTGATGCGGAGTGGTACTTTGGCATAATTTCAATGTAAATCTTCTTAATTGTGGCATGAATATTCAGATCCGAAAGATTCAAGACAAAAGTTCATATTAACATAAAAGTAATAATACTTCAAGCATACAAATCAAAGCAATCATGTCTTCTCAAAATAGCTTGGCCAAAAGAAAGTTATCCCTACAAAATCATATAGTCTGGCTAAGCTCTATCTTCATCACACAAAGTATTTAATCATGCACAACCCCGATGACGAGCCAAGCAATTGTTTCATACTTTAATAATCTCAAACTTTTTCAACTTTCACGCAATACATGAGCGTGAGCCATGGACATAGCACTATAAGTGGAATAGAATGGTGGTTGTGGAGAAGACAAAAAAGGAGAAGATAGTCTCACATCAACTAGGCGTATCAACGGGCTATGGAGGTGCCCATTAATAGATATCAATGTGAGTGAGTAGGGATTGCCATGCAACGGATGCACTAGAGCTATAAGTATATGAAAGCTCAACAAAAGAAACTAAGTGGGTGTGCATCCAACTTGCTTGCTCACGAAGACCTAGGGCACTTTTGAGGAAGCCCATGATTGGAATATACAAGCCAAGTTCTATAATGAAAAATTCCCACTAGTATATGAAAGTGACAACATATGAGACTCTCTATCATGAAGATCATGGTGCTACTTTGAAGCACAAGTGTGGTAAAAGGATAGTAGCATTGTCCCTTCTCTTTTTTTCTCTCATAATTTTTTTATTTGGGCCTTTTCTCTTTTTTTTATGGCCTCTTTTTTTTCGTCCGGAGTCTCATCCCAACTTATGGGGGAATCATAGTCTCCATCATCCTTTCCTCACTGGGACAATGCTCTAATAATGATGATCATCACACTTTTATTTTTCTTACAACTCAACAATTACAACTCAATACTTAGAACAAAATATGACTCTATATGAATGCCTCCGGCGGTGTACCGGGATATGCAATGAATCAAGAGTGACATGAATGAAAGAATTATGAACGGTGGCTTTGCCACAAATACAATGTCAACTACATGTTCATGCAAAAAGCAATATGACAAAAGTAATGTGTGTCATATGAATGGAACGGTGGAAAGTTGCATGGCTATATATTTTGGAATGGCTATGGAAATGCCATGATAGGTAGGTATGGTGGCTGTTTTGAGGAAGATATATGGTGGGTGTATGATACCGGCGAAAAGTGCGCGGTATTAGAGAGGCTAGCAATGGTGGAATGGTGAAAGTGGGTATAATCCATGGACTCAACATTAATCAAAAGAACTCATGCACTTGTTGCAAAAATTTAGAAGTCATCAAAAACCAAAGCACTACACGCATACTCCTAGGGGGATAGATTGGTAGGAAAAGACCATCGCTCGTCCCCGACCGCCACTCATAAAGAAGACAATCAATAAATAAAATTGTGCTCCGACTTCATCACAAAGCGGTTCACCATACGTGCATGCTACGGGAATCACAAACTTCAACACAAGCATTCTTTAAATTCATAATCACCCCAACTAGCATTGCTTTGATATTATCACCTCCATATCTCAAAACAATTATCAAGCATCAAACTTATCTTAGTATTGAACACACTCAAAAGAAAGTTTCACATATCTTGAATACCAAGTATATTATCTTTAAGCAAATTACCATGCTATTAACAACTCTCAAAATAATCTAAGTGAAGCATGAGAGATCAATAGTTTCTTTAAAACAAATCCACCACCGTGCTCTAAAAGATCTAAGTGAAGCACTAGAGCAAAAATTATCACGCTCAAAAGGTATAAGTGAAGCACTATGAGCAAAACTATCAAGCTCAAAAGATATAAGTGAAGCATATAGAGTATTCTAGCAAATTCCAATTTGTGTATGGCTCTAACAGAAGGTGTGTACAGCAAGGATGATTGTGGTAAACTAACAAGCAAAGACGCAAATAATACAAGACGCTCCAAGCAAAACACATAACATGTGGTGAATAAAAATATAGCTCCAAGTAAATTATCGATGGAAGTAGACGAAAGAGGGGATGCCTTCCGGGGCATCCCCAAGCTTTGACTTTTTGGTGTCCTTGGATTACATTGGGGGTGCCATGGGCATCCCCAAGCTTAGGCTCTTGCCACTCCTTGTTCATAATCCATCAAAAGAATTCACCCAAAACTTGAAAACTTCACAACACAAAACTCAATAGAAATCTCGTGAGCTCCGTTAGTGAAAGAAAACAAAAGACTACTTTAAGGTACTATAATGAACTCATTTTTTATTTATATTGGTGTTAAACCTACTGTATTACAACTTCCTTATGGTTTATAAACTAATTTATTAGCCATAGATGCATTGAAATAAGAAAACAACACACGAAAAACAGAATCTGTCAAAAACAGAACAGTATGTAGCAATCTGTAACTAATGCAAACTTATGGAACTCTAAAAATTCTACCAAAATAGGAAGTACTGTACAATTTGTCTATTGATCAGCAGCAAAAATAATCAATGCAAAAGCACGTTTCTGTGATTTATTGAATTTTGTTTCGTGAGCGCAAAGTTTCTGTTTTTCAGCAGAATCAAATCAACCACCATCATAGTTTATCCTATAGGTTCTACTTGGCACAAACACTAAACAAAAGATAAAAACACATCTAAACAGAAAGTAGAAACAAAATTTAACACTAAACAGGAACAAAAACAAAGAACATAAAGAAAATTGGGTTGCCTCCCAACTAGCGCTATCGTTTAACGCCCCTAGCTAGGCATAAAAACAAGGATAGATCTAGGTTTTGCCATCTTTGGTAGGCAATCCATAAGTGGATCTCATGATAGATTCATATGGTAATTTTATTTTCTTTCTAGGGAAGTGTTCCATACCCTTTCTCAAGGGAAATTGGAATCTAATATTCCCTTCCTTCATATCAATAATCACACCAATTGTTCTAAGGAAAGGTCTACCAAGAATAATAGGACATGAAGGATTGCAATCTATATCAAGAACGATAAAATCTACGGGCACATAATTCCTATTTGCAACAATAGGAACATCATTAATTCTTACCATAGGCTTTTTAATAGTGGAATCCGCAAGATGCAAGTTTAGAGATCAATCTTCAAAGTCACGGAAATCTAGCAAATCGCACAAAGTTTTGGGAATAGTGGAGACACTAGCACCCAAATCACACAAAGCATGAAACTCATAATCTTTAATTTTAATTTTAATAGTAGGTTCCCACTCATCATAGAGTTTTCTAGGGACAGAAACTTTCAACTCAAGTTTTTCTTCATAAGATTGCATCAAGGCATCAACAATGTGTTCGGTAAAGGCCTTATTTTGACTATAAGCACGAGGAGAATCTAGCACGGTTTGCAACAAGGAAATACAACCAATCAAAGAGCAATTTTCATAATTAAATTCCTTGAGATCCAAAATAGTGGGTTTAGCAACATCTAGGTTTTTATTTCTTTCAATCCCACTTTCATCAATTTCATCATCAAGGTCTAAAAACTCCGAATTGTCAGGACCCCGACTCAATGCCACATCGATCTAGCATGTAACACCTCATATCACTTTGCGGCCTCATGCACAGTATCCCCACAGGTGTCGCCTTACCTATGCCCGGGACCGTTTGCGCCTTTTGGCACACGTATATGACAGTGTCGCTAGCATCCATATGATAAGAAGCCCGGGCTGACATGGCTAGTCGTAAACCCAAAGTGGCACAAACTTACAGGGATAGGCATCCATGACCCAGCATCGAACGTGTTGGTCATCAGCGAGTGAATCCAGGTTGTAGCACTGGGCTAACAGGACTCCGGTGAACCGGGCTGTAGCGGGCTAACAGGACTCCGGTATTCATCGCGTGGCATTTCCCCGAAGGGACAGACACAAGAACGAAGAAGGACACATGCCGGCCAGCCTAAGTGTTCCGGAGCAGTAGCAAGCTACCATGGCTCAGTGGAAGCACTAGGAGACATTTCCCGGTAAGAGAGGCTACTAAGGATAAACAACTAGATAGTCAGATCCCACACATACCAAGCATTTAAATAACATACACACAATATGCTCGATATGTGCAAATACAACATGGCATCACAACATGACTCTACAACTCAAGTATTTATTCAATAGGCTCCGAGGAGCGAGATATTACAATCATGGGTCTCATGACCCAACAATCAGAGCATACAAGTCAAAGCACATGCGGAAGCTTAACATGTCTGAGTAAAGACATCTACAAATGAAAAAGGCTGAGAAGCCTGACTATCTACCAGATCCTGCCGAGGGCACAAGATCGTAGCTGAGGTAACAAGCTAAATGTTGAAGTCCATGTGGAACTACTAGCGAGACTGAAGTCTCTCTGCAAAAACATAAATTAAGCAACGTGAGTACAAATGTACCCAGCAAGACTTACATCAGAACTAACTACATATGCATCATTATCAACAAAGGGGTAGTGGGGTTTAACTGCAGCAAGCCAGCTTTGACTCAGTGGCTAACCTGAACTATGACTAAAAGTAACTCTTTTGAGGTGGCGCACACGAGTCCACATATTCACCATATCAATACACCACTATGGATCCGCTCCCGTCTCCCTATGAGAACGCCATCCATAGCTCTCACGCTTATCTTGCGTATTTTAGAGTATCCACTTTCACTTGTCTATGAACTGTACAGGCAACCCAGAAGTCCTTTACCGCGGACATGGCTATTCGAATAGATCATATTAACCCTGCAGGGGTGTACTTCTTCACACACGCTCTCACCACTTACCGCCGTTTACACGACATGTACTCGGCAACCTTCAAGCGGAAGCCCAGCGAGGGTGTCGGCCACGACCTGACTAACCACACAAGTCTCTCGTCCAGGTTTATTGCCTATTCAGGTTCCATCCGCAAGGAGATCCGGCCGGGGTGTCGCTCACGGCCACAAACGATGTGTGCAGGGTTCCCAAGCCCACCTCGACGGGTGGATCTACGCTTGGTACACCGTGCCACTGTGCCTAGTCTGTCCCAAGCCCACCTGTACCGGGTGCCACTTGGTAGACTACTAACACTACCTACAAACACTAGAAACTAGTTGCAACTCCTGGACAGAGATCAAGTTGATTAATAAGTCGAGAGAGTCAATTAAGGATCCCAATGTGTGGTAGTAGCTGTTCATGGATCACAAACACAGAACTCAGTTCCTGAGGACGGCTGCAATGAGACAACCCACCATGTACTCCTACATGGCCTCTCACCACTACCTTTACCAAATCGTGTTCACACACTTAGCTCTCAACAGTAGGACATGTTCACACTCCTCCGATTCAACCCCAATGAATCAGACCTGACACAACTCTAAGCAATAGCAGGCATGACAACAAGCATGAATGAGTAGGCACATCAGGGCTCAAACAACTCCTACTCATGCTAGTGGGTTTCATCTATTTACTATGGCAATGACAGGTCATGCAAAGGATAAAGGGGTTCAGCTACCGTAGCAAATAACAGATGAATCGGTGTTGTCCTAATGCAGTAAAAGAGAGCAGGGGCGAGAGAGTGGGATTTTATCGGAATGAACAAGGGGGTTTTGCTTGCCTGGCACTTCTGAAGATAATATAGCTCTTCATCGGTGTCATCGATCACATCGTCGGTACACGTCTAACGAGAGGGGACAAATACCGGCAACACAGAAGGAAACACAATCAATGCAATGCACAATATGATGCATGCTCATGACATGGCAATATGCTTGTGATTTGAGCTAATGCAACTAAAACCAGATTAAATGAAGTTGGTTTGAATCAAAGATTCAAATTCAAACTCCATATGTGATTTATTACATGCCATTTAATTGAATTGTCCTAAACAGTAGTCATAAGTTTTTCTAACATGCATGAAAATGGTACAGATGGATAGATTGTATTTTTCTGATCATTTTTCATATATAATTTATTTCATTCTGAGTTACGGTTGATTTTATATGATTTTTAGAAGTTTAGAGCATTTTCTGGAATTTCCTGAATAAACTTAAATCCAGAAAATGCTTTATTGTGTTAGGGTGACGTCACTGTGATGTCAGCAGTCAACAGGGTTGACCCAGGTCAAACCTGACCAGTGGGGTCCACTGGTCAGTGGCACAGTGCTGTTCAGTGTCAATGACAGGTGGGGCCTGGTCAACGTTGACTTGACCAAAGTCAAAGCTGACACATGGGGTCCACGCAGATTAGCACTAATGTAAACAGGTAGTTAGACTAAACTAATTGGCCTCGGGGACCCACATGTCATCGGCGCAGGCACTAACTAAACGAGTGTAGCGCCTAAACTAATAGCGCCACGTCAGCTGCCGGCGTTTAACCGCTGGCGACCTCAGATCGCGGCGGCGGCCGCGGCGGGATTGTGCTACGGGCCACGGTTTGGGGTGTGGTTGGGTTCTATGGAGAGCCGGGGTTGAGCCGTGTCTTTGGGTGGTGGAGCTGGACCAGATGGTCGCCGGAATCAACGCCGACGACGAGGTTTGCGGTGGCCGGAGCTCGGGCGAGCTCGGGGTTGCGGTTGCGGTGGCCGTGGCGATGTGCGATTAGCACCTACGGCGTCTAAGTGAGCTCACGAACCCAACGGAGGCACGCACAGAACCAAATGGCCACCGGAGCCTCGTCGGCGACGAGCTCGTGCGGCGGCGTGCTGTCGGGTTAGAGAGGCGCGGCGGCTACGGCATGCTAGAGAGAGAACGGAGAGGGGAGGATGATCAGGAGCTCACGTGGAGTGCAGTGGTGGACTCGGCATGCTCGGGGAAGCTCGGATGACGGCGAGTCGGCGATGGAGATCCGCGGCGGCCGACGATGAAGAAGTGGTCGGGGACGGCGCGTTGGAGCTCTTCCGGCCATGTGAGCTGACGGAGAGGACGAGGGTGGCACAGCGGAGCTCGGGGGCTGGTCCATGGGTCTAGCGCTGGCCGGTGGCCGCGGTGGTGATGAACGGCGGCAACAACGCGTTCGGGTGTGTGTGAGAGAACGAGACAGAGGAGGTGAGCGAGGGAGAGGGAGAGAGCGAGGGGGTCCAGGGGGTCGGGGCGGCACCGAGGAGAAGACGCGAGGAGTCGCGGTCGCCAGGCGACGCAGGCAGGTAGCCTGGTGGCGTGGCGCCCGCGCGCGCGCCGTGCATTGTCCCTCCTCTGCCTACTGGCAGAGGTTGGGGATGACTGGCACCAGGCCAGGTGGGCTGGGCCGGCTCCTGGGCCGCACAGGTGAGGCCCAGGTGGGCTTGGTGGGCGCCAGGTAAGTTCCAGGTAAGTGCTCTGTTTTATTTTTTCCTGTTTTGTTTTATTATTTTTAATTTATATTGCCACTGTTTTCAAATTCAAAAAAGAATTTCAAACAATGCCAGAACATTCTGAAATATTTTATGTTACCTCTCTGGACTATTCCAAAAGTACATAAAACACTTCAAAGCATTTGAAAACATATTCATTATATATTATGAATATATTCCCAAATTCAAATAGATTATTGATTTAAATTCAGAGACCAAATAATTCCTTAAAAATGTTCCAGAATTTTGGTTTGATATATAACTCTTGCCAAAATTCACAGAACTATTTTTAGGGCATTTTGGATTCACAGAATGCAATTTAAAGGGTGCTTGCCCTTCTTTTAATTAGATTTCTGAGGTTTCAACAATCCTCAATTCAAGTTTCAGAAAAATAGACATGTTGCATACATGAAGCTAGCCTAGAGCATTACCAGAAGGTAGGGATGTGACAGCTCACCCCCACTAGACAAGAATCTCCACCCGAGATTCAAGACGTGAGGTAAGAAGAAGGGGAAAACGCAACTAACGAAATCTTCACGATCCAGGTTGCACTTCAAATGAACGTTGATTCAATCACCATCTTTGTCTTGTCGTCTTGCTCTGAGAACGCCAACTGACATGATAAGAAGAGGAAAGGAAAACTCTAGAGGAATCGATCTTCTCGAAGACCGAACAACTCAGGATCAACTCATGGGATGAGACATAGCAACATCTATCGGGCTGAGACATGAAACATACATCCAGGGGGATGGAGTGTAACAGATGACGAAGGTTCACTAGGTAGACAACAATTTCACACTTAAGAAGGTGGTGAACGGTTGTCAACGTAGCGAGAAGTTTGAGTTGCCATGATACCATAACAAGACATCTTGGAGGAGGGTGATTCGTAGAATTATTACCTTAAGTGGCAAAAAGAATTACCTTTGATTCAGAGATCATCGAAAATCCTTTATACCAACCTAAGGCAATTCTCGAGCGACCATTTGGAGGGGTTCGGTAGAATGGCATACCCGAATTAGAATGGATGATGTGGATTACCTTGTTGAAACCAACACAAGGGATGATTTTAGTAACTGGGGAGAAGCTCAACAGTAGAGAGTGAGTCCACTGTTTGAAAAGTTATAGCATAACCGAGGAAACTGAGAGCAATCCCAGTTAGTGTCGATGATAACACCTAGCGCTTGTGCATGCTCTCAAGAATTGAGCATTTCCATATTCATCAAGGCTTTACCAATATCCGTGTCAAGGGTCCTGGCAACACAACGTACTACCATGATGAACAGCAATGGACGATGCAGATACAAAGGAAGATAACCTTCTCAGATTTCACCTTAGCGAGGCCAAGGAAACAGAATCTGGATGATCGACCGAGAGACATTTAGCACTCCGCTTCTAATGTTCTCCTTGATGTGCTAGCGTAATCCATAGATAATTATGGTTTGATATCTAGAACATCAAGTAAAAGGTTGGACTTCGGGAACACAAAAATCCATAAGGAACAACTAGGGAGTAGATCCTACGAAATCCTTATGGGGAGGTGGCCAACTTCCTCAATCAAGATACTACAATAATAGGTCTTCCGGCTGGGTGTGTTGGCCACGACATCCACTTAACCGGTTAAAGAGAGACCATTATTGTAGTTCTTGGGAAATGTTCCAACCATCATATCTGCCTGAGATTCAGATCTGGTTGATGTCAGGATATTCCAGACTCATCAAGTCTAGAAGGAAAAACGAAAGTTTGCAACACAAATCGACGAGACGACGTTGCGAGATTCTCAAGGGATGAACTACGATAGCAAGCTCCCAAACATGAGCCGGTTCTGCTAAACACATGTGAACACGCTGTCCTAGACAAGCATGACCACGTAGTAGTCTTATAGTAAAACACTATCGAGTTCAAGTTGGGAACCATCATCGGGGATATCGAAGTCTTGTGCATTACCATGGATTAGCACTTAACTCCTTTTCCTGAACAAATCAGTCAGTGGCTTGGTGTGCTAATGGTACATATAGAATGAAGGTTGCAAGTCTCCATACCACAGAATACTTCGCACGTATGCATGACTGATTTGGAGTGATCCCAAGGAAGCAACACTGACTTTCTCTAACTCACGGCGGCAACTTGCATTAAATGCACATGATCTAGAGGAAGTCACTTCTTTCATCCGAACATATGCTTCATGAACTAGCATGAAGAAATGCTTTCAAAAGTTTCCAACACTAGCTTAGTGTTCAACAAAAACATGGAGGGAATAAGGATGTTGTCGACGGGCTCAACAACAAGTTACTGAGATTTCCATATAAATGGAATTCCATAATTATGTGAACAAGGTGATAGTATTGGTCAGACCCAAAAGACATAATGGTGTATGCTCGAGGAATCAACCATGAGTAAGACAACATTACGAACATCGTTGGTTCTAATTTGATTTGAGGATAGCCCACACTCAAACCAAAGTTTTGGTTAGGACGATAGGTCCAGCAATTGATCGCGAAGATCAATCAATGAAGATATCATCTTTCTTCAACACACACACACAAAGATATCCCTTTGGAATGAACTAAGTCGGACAAGCTATTATCTTCCAACTCTCCAAGTTGTTGTTTAGCTTAACCAACTAGCTCAGGGGTATCCAACACGGATTCTTGGAGAAAGGGTGGTTTACAGGAATAAACCAACTTGATCACGAACTCAACATAGCGGTCAGGTGACAACCTGGTGATACTACCGAGAAGATATTCGGAAAATCACGAACCACCGATATGTTATTAAGCCCGGAACAATCCTGTTTTTGAGGGCAAGATGATATGATCAGATGAGCGAGGACTTGACAAGATCCTAACTCATCAATCGAAGTGTGCACCAGGGATATGGACTAGGTAGCACGATCAACCTTAGGATGGTGATTCAATAACCAACATGATAAGGATGTAATTATTGCCCTTTAACTACCAAGCAACAGAGTTGCTAGGAGTATAGATTTCACACATCACGATTCACTTGTCGGCATTCCGGTTGCAACAACATGGAACCGAGGAATGAGCAATGATGGCGAGAAGTATCACTGCAACAAGAATTCATAAGAGGTTGTGCAATTCCAATGATATTCCTGATATAAAGATGGTAATACCTCAAGGTAGAACAGACCAGAAGCTGGATTGCAACTTGATCTACGGAACACAACTGCTTTGACCCAATCCTGGAAATGGAAAAGGGTACCGGAGTTTGTTTCTCCTAGTCACTCTGGAATAGAATGGGTTGATGGACCACAAGAGTAATAGGCATCGATGAACATGAGGCACAACTACTCCTGACTATCAATTGATAGACGGGGGTCGGAATACAACTAAAGAGGGACAACTCAAAGGAACATATGATTTTCTGAGTCATGGATGCATAGATTAGTATGTCGAGCAAAGCTCATCATATTTCTTCCGGATAACCCATGCAGAAGGGTAGAACTGGCAGAGTAGCAGCATAGCAACGAGAACTCGTCAAGAGCACTTTGGTTGTGATCTTTCGGTTCGACAAGGAACTACTGCCATAAGTAGTTCATGGTATTTGGAAGAACGATATACCACGAACCTCGAGGACTAATGCAAAGGTTACTAATAACCTAAAGGAACGAGCAAACACTATCAACATGAAGTGCGTAGGGTGAGTTTTGGGTTCAGGACCCGGAAATAGAATACCTACTAACTAACTGGTATCACAGGATGCTTTCGAGAATGATGGCCAGAATCATCACACTGGGAACACAAAACATGGCTAAGATTACTAGGTGATACTCTAAACATCTAGGGTCATAATAACAACTCCAGCATATATGTCAAGGCAACAGAGTACCTCAACTCACCAATTAGTGTGGTTAATCTGGCCCAAAGGACATCGGAACGGGAGGAAGGGATTTTGCAATTGCTTCAGACTATTTAGAAACCTGGGATGACTCGGACATCATAACGACTGTAAATGCTCAAAATGATTTAGACATGCTACAAAAATGGTGGCATCGCCACTCAGAAGCACAATATCAAGGTTTCGAGATCAATAGTTAACATACAAAAGATAGTAGGAACTGAACGCAAGCTTAGAACCATCAATCCTATAGGACTACAGATTAGTAACACGTGATCCTGATAGAAAGAAGAGAAATCCTAATTTCTTAACCCCGTAGGAAAGATAAGATGACTCGGATCAGAAGGCATAAGGTATAAGGAGTAAAAAGAGCCTTACGTTCCATCCCACAATCAATTCCCTTATATAACTAAAGCATTTCTAGACTCAACTTCGACCAGTTTGGCTTGGTAATCCTACAGGCAGTCAAGCTCTAATACCAAAGCTGTCAGGACCCCGACTCAATGCCACATCGATCTAGCATGTAACACCTCATATCACTTTGCGGCCTCACGCACGGTATCCCCACAGGTGTCGCCTTACCTATGCCCGGGACCATTTGCGCCTTTTGGCACACGTATATGACAGTGTCGCTAGCATCCATATGATAAGAAGCCCGGAGACAAAATGCTATTGATGGGCTCAACAGCAACTCATCGGAATTTCCATATCACTGGACTTCCACCATCATGTGAACACGGTGATAGCATTGGTCAGACCAAAGATGTAATGGTGTATGCTCGAGGGATCAACCACGAGTAGGACAACATTACGAGCATCGTTGGTACTGATTTGATTTGACGATAGCCCACACTCAAATCAAGGGATTGATAAGACAATAGGTCCAGCAACTGATCACAGGGACCAATCGATGAAGATATCATCTTTCTTCAACACACACTACACAAGATTATCCCTTTGGAACGAACTAAGTCAGGCAAGCTTTTATCCTCCAACTCTCCAAGTTGTTGTCTAGCTTAACCAACTAGCTCAGGGATATCTAACACCGATTCTTGGAGAGAAGGTGGTTCACAAGAAACCAACTTGATCTCGAGCTCAACATAACGGTCAGGTGACGACCTGGTGATACTCCCGAGAAGATATTCAGAAAATCATGAACCACCGGTATGTTACTAAGCTCGAGAACAATCTCGCTTTTGAGGGCAAGACGAGATGATCAAATGAGTGAGGACTTGACAAGATCCTAACTCATCAATCGAAGGGTGCACCGAAATAAGGACTAGGTAGCACGATCAGTCTTAGAAGGATGATTCAAAAACCAACACGCTAAGAATGAAATTATTATCCTTTAGCTACCAAGCAACGAGGTTGCTGGGAGTATTGATTTCACACACCATGATTCACTTGTCGGCACTCCGGCTGCAACAACACGGAACCGAGGAATGAAAAAGGATGGCGAGAAGTATCACTATGTCAAGAATTCACAAAAGGTGGTGCAATTCTCATGAAATTCCTGTCATAAAGAAGGTAATACTTCAGGGTAGAGCAGACCAGAAGCTGAATTGTAACTTGATCTGCGGAACACAACTACTTTGACCCAATCCTAAATATGGATGAGGTACTGGAGTTTGTTTCTCCTATTCATTCTGAAATAGAATGGCCTGGCGGACCACAAGGGTAATAGGCATCGACGAACGAATGCACGCATACTCTTGACTATCAATTGATAGACGAGGGTCAGAAGACAACTAAAGAGGGACAACTCAAAGGAACATACGATTTTCTGAGTTGTGGATGCACGGTTTAGCATGTCGAACGAATTCCACATATTTCTTCCGGATAACCCATGCAGAAAGGTAGAACTGGCAGAGTCACAATGTAGAATCGAGAACCCATCGAGAGCACTCTGATTGTGATCTTTCGATCAGCGAGGAACATCTGCCATAAGCGGTTCATAGTATTTGGAGGAAAGGAATACCACGAACATCGAGGACTAATGCAAAGGTTACTAATAACCTAAAGGAACGAGCAAAACTATCAACATGAAGCAAGTAGGGTGAATCTCGGGTTCAAAACCCAGGGATAGAATACCTACTACTAAATGGCATCACGGGATGCTTTCGATAATGACGGCCAGAGTCATCACACTGGAACATAAATCATGGCTAGACTACTAGATGATCCCCTGAGACACCTAGGGTCATAATAATAACTCCAACATAAAGGTTGAGGCAGTAGAGTACCTCAGCTCAACAATTTGTGTGATTAACCTGGCCTAACAGACATTGAAACCGGAGCAAAAGGATTTGCAAATGCATCAGACTCTTTAGAAACCTGGGATGACTCGGACAACATAACGGCTGTAAATGCTCGGAAAAGATTTGAGACATTCACAAAAATGGTGGCATAACCACTTAGAAGCACAATATCAAGGTTCCGAGATCAACAATTATCATACGGAAGTAGTAGGAACTGAACTGAGACTTAAATCCAACAATCTTATAAGTCCACTGATTAGTAACACGTGATCCTGATAGAAAGAAGAGATAGCCTAGTTTCTTAACCCCGTAGGAAAGATAAGATGACTCAGATCAGAAGGGCATGAGGTATAAGGAGTAAAAAGAGCCTTACGTTCCATCCCACAATCAATTCCCTTATATAACTAAAGAATTTCTAGACTCAACTTCGACCAGTTTGGCTTGGTAATCCTACAGGCAGTCAAGCTCTGATACCAACGCTGTCAGGACCCCGACTCAATGCCACATCGATCTAGCATGTAACACCTCATATCACTTTGCGGCATCATGCACGGTATTCCCACGGGTGTCGCCTTACCTTTGCCCGGGACCGTTTGCGCCTTTTGACACACGTATATGACAGTGTCGCTAGCATCCATATGATAAGGAGCCCGGGCTGACATGGCTAGTCGTAAACCCAAAGCGGCACAGACTTACAGGGACAGGCATCCATGACCCAGCATCGAACGTGTCGGTCATCAGCGAGTGAATCCAGGCTGTAGCACTGGGCTAGCAGGACTCCGGTGAACCAGGCTGTAGCGGGCTAACAGGACTCCGGTATTCACCGCGTGACATTTCCCCGAAGGGACAGACACAGGAACGAAGAAGGACACATGCCGGCCAGCCTAAGTGTTCCGGAGCAGTAGCAAGCTACCATGGCTCGGTGGAAACACTAGGAGACATTTCCCCGTAAGAGAGGCTACTAAAGATAAACAACTAGATGGTCAGATCCCACACATACCAAGCATTTCAATAACATACACACAATATGCTCGATATGTGCAAATACAACATGGCATCACAACATGACTCTATGACTCAAGTAATCTATTCAATAGGCTCCGAGGAGCGAGATATTACAAACATGGGTCTCATGACCCAACATTCAGAGCATACAAATCAAGCACAAGCGGAAGCTATCATGTCTGAGTACAGACATCTATAAATGAAAAAGGCTGAGAAGCCTGACTATCTACCAAATCCTGCCGAGGCACAAGATCGTAGCTGAGGTAACAAGCTAAACGTCGAAGACCACGCGGAAATACTAGTGAGAGTGAAGTCTCTCTGCAAAAACATAAAGTAGGCAAACGTGAGTACAAATGTACCCAGCAAGACTTACATCAGAACTATCTACATATGCATCATTTTCAACAAGGGGTGGTGGGGTTTAACTGCAGCAAGCCAGCTTTGACTCGGTGGCTATCCTAAACTACGACTGCAAGCGACTCTTTTGAGGTGGCGCACACGAGTCCACATATTCACCATATCAATACACCACTATGGATCCGCTCCCGTCTCCCTACGAGAACGCCTTCCATAGCACTCACGCTTATCTTGCGTATTTTAGAGTATCCACTTTCACTTGTCTATGAACTGATATAAGCAACCCAGAAGTCCTTTTCCGCGGACACGGCTATTCGAATAGATGATGTTAACCCTGCAGGGGTGTACTTCTTCATACATGTTTCCACCACTTAGCGTCTGCACACGACATGTGCTCGGCAGACTTCAAGCGAAAGCCGACGTGGGTGTAGACCACGACCTACCTAAACACTCAAGTCTCTAGTCCAGGTTTATCGCCTATTCGGGTTCCATCCATGAGGAGATCCGGCCGGAGTTTCGCTCACAGCCCCAAACGATGCGAACAGGGTTCCGTGACACCAAACGGGCGCCCGGTATACCCGGCCACGTGCCTACCGCATCACAGCCCACCCCTACGGTCAGCGCTGTCCACGGCCTCCAGCATACTACAAACACCAGAAACTACTTGCAACTCCTGGACAGAGGACAAGGGTGAATAAGAAGTCGAGCGGGGTCATATTTCAGGGCCCAATGTATGGTAGTAGCTGAATCATGGATCACAAACACAGAACTCAGTTCCTGAGGACGGCTGCAATGAGACAACCCACCATGTACTCCTACATGGCCTCTCACCGCTACCTTTACCAAATCGTGTTCACACGCTTAGCTCACACACCGTAGGACATGTTCACACACCTCTGATTCATCCCCGATGAATCAGACCCGACTCAACTCTAAGCAGTAGCAGGCATGACAAACAAGCATGAATGAGTAGGCACAACAGGGCTCAAACAACTCCTACTCATGCTAGTGGGTTTCATCTATTTACTGTGGAATGACAGGTCATGCAGAGGATAAAGGGGTTCAGCTACCGCAGCAAGTAACAGATGAATCGGTGTTGTCCTAATGCAGTAAAAGAGAGCAGGAGCGAGAGAGTAGGATTGTATCGGAATGAACAAGGGGGTTTTGCTTGCCTGACACTTCTGAAGATAGCATTGAGTCTTCATCAGTGTCAACGATCACATCGTCGATACAACGTCTACCGAGGGGGAACAACACCGGCAAACACAGAAGAAACACAATCAATGCAATGCACAATATGATGCATGCTATGACATGGCAATATGAATGTGTTTTGGGCTAATGCACCTAAAACCAGATTAAATGAAGTTGGTTTGAATCCAAGATTCAAATTCAAACTCCATATGTGGATATTAAATGCCATTAGTATGATTTGTGCTAAACAGCATCTATAAGTTGTTCTGACATGCATGAAAATGGTACAGATGGATTCCTTGAATTTTTCTGATAATTTTTCATATATAAATTATTTAATTTGGAGTTACGGTTGAATTTCTATGATTTATTGAAGTTTATACAATTTTCTGGATTTTCTGATTTATTTTTAAATCCAGAAAATACTTATTACGTCAGCATTGCGTCACTATGACGTCAGCAGGTCAACAGACGCTGCTGGTGGTCAAACCTGACCAGTGGGGTCCACTGGTCAGTGACTGGGGCTGATTAGTGTCGCTGACATGTGGGCCCAGTCAACAGCCACGTCAGCTTAGTCAAAGCTGACGCGTGGGGCCACTAGGATTAGTTAAAAACTAAACAGAAACTAATCTAGGATTAATTAGCATGTGGGGCCCTGCTGTCAGTGTCACAGGGTTAATTAGCAGGGTCAAATCCCGGGCCAGTGGGGTCAAACCCACCGGCGACATGATGCCGGCGAGGCCCGAGACGGCGGCGCGAGCCGGAAACGCGCTACAGGGCACGGGCGAGGCTGTGCTTGGGCTCGTTGGAGAGCCCTTGCTGGTGCGCATCGAATGGTGGTGGTGGCCGTGCCTGTGGTGGCCGGTACCGACGACGGCGAGCTCGTGAGCGGCGGCCGGAGTTCGGCCAACGGCGGGTTAGGCGATGCAGGGCGCTAGGGGAGGCGTTGGTGCGTGCTACGTGCTCCTGGTGAGGTGTGGAGCACGATGGTGTGCCCGGCTTCGAGCCACAGTGGCTCTGGCCACGACGGCGACGAGGCACGGCGGCGGCGAGCTTCGGCCGTGGTGGAAGATGGAGCTAGGGGACGAAATCAGGTGCGGGGAGTGAGGGGAAGATAAGAGGAGCTCACGGGGAGTCGGACGAGACGCTGAGTGGGCTCGGGGACGCCTCTGCAACAGCGAATTGTCGACGGCGATCTCCGGGCACCGGAGATGAAGACGACGATGCTCCGGTCGACTGCGGCCTCCTCTGGTCGCGTGCGTCGTGTGTGTAGCTCCACGGGGTCAGGGCGGAGCTCAGGGATGCATAGAGGGAGCGAGGGGGTGGCTGGTGGCCGTGGCGAACGGCGTCGGTGGCGACGGGCTCCGCTCGGGCAGAAAGGGAGAGGGAGCATAGGAGGATAGGGACGGAGGGAGAGACGCGGGAGAGTGAGGGAGGGTCGAGGGAGCCGCGTGGCGTCTCCAGGGAGTAGCGGAGGCAAGCAGGGAGGCAGGAGGTGGCCTGGGCGTGTGCCCGCGCGCTCC